>NC_135898.1:21395735-21779080 GCF_964194155.1 Cetorhinus maximus | reverse complement strand
TGAGGACATCCCTAAAGTGTTTCCTCCTGGGACTCTCCTGCCGTGACTGAGTCCCGAGTAGAGCAGTTGCTTTGGGAGTCTGGTGTCAGGCACACGAACAACATGTCCTGCCCAGTGGAGCTGGTTTTGAGTGATTACCGCTCGAAGCTGGACAGGGTGGTTTGAGACAGGATGCTGCTGCTGGACTGGCTCTCTTACCACCAGATTTAGAGGATCTTACTAGGGCACTGCTGGTGCTACTTCCCCAGCGCTTTGAGGTGTCTGCTGTAGATTGTCCAAGTCTCTGAAGCATATAGGAGCATGGGGAGTACCTGGTAAACCATGATCTCATTCTCAGGTTTGGCTGTTTACTGAAAGCACAGCAGGATGTGAGTCCACTGCTCTCCTATCTCTGCAGGCTCAGTGGTCAGTCCTGAGCAATGGCCCATTCCCAAGTCGGAACTTCCTTCTCGGCCCTGTAATCTCAACGCATAATAAAAACACATAGAGAGGACACAGAAATGGGAGAGGCTCCTTTAAAATAGGCTGGGTGAGATGTGGGGCTGTCCCACTGCTCGTGCAGTAAGCACAGCTGATGGATTCCATTCCTACTGTGGACTGCTTTAACCCTGAGCTGTGTCAGGCTGAAAACAAAACTGGGGCCAGTGTCTCTAGTCTGTGACAAAAAGGCTGCAGGATTTCACTGCCTCTGACATCACTACTGATGACCCAGTGCAGATAAATGGAGTTAAGATGCAAATAAGCCACGATAAACTCAATTCTCTTCCTCTGGTAAGTGAATGTCAGTGTTGACAGTGGGCAGAGAACAGCTTTCAGCTGGCTGCGAAGGCCCATATTGTGGAATAGCTTGCTTGCTAGCTGGTGTCGGGGGCCTGGTACTTGGGGCACGAGGCTGGCTCAGAGAACTCTTAACCAGAATAGGAAAGAAAGGTGCGCGGTGTACGGATGAGGCGTTCATTCCAGGTTGCGTTGAAATGGTGCGGTGTTGGGGGGAGAATTCGTGCGTCTGATGGCTGTGTGTTTCAACTGTCTCTCTAGGGGAAGATGTTCCGGTGCAGCGCGGACTGCTGCGAGAATGGGAATGCCTCCATGGAGGAGGTACATCAGTGTATCGAGCGGTGCCACTCTCCTCTTGCCAAGGCACAGGCTGCTGTCACTGGGGAGCTCGAGAGGTTCCAGGTAAGGGGCAGCCCTGCAATCATTCCAGTCCTTTTAAATGTCCGTGTGTTTTTTTTAATGCTCACTGGAAGAGGGAGAGAATTTTGGGTAAAAGTAAAATACTTTGGGGGAAAGCTGGGTGCTGTGGAAGAGCAGAGGGGTTTCGTTAAAGACAGCATCCCCAAGTTAATAAGACCACAAAAATGCTAAGGTTTGGGGAGGAGGTTTACATTTTTAAAAAAAATGTTGAGGCGCAATCCTGTATCTGTATAACCACCTCAAAAGACCACAGTCAGAGGGTTCAGCAGTTTTTTAAATATCCTTTCATGGGATGTGGGTGTCGCTGGCAATGCCAGCATTTATTGCCCATCCCTAGTTGCCCTTGAGAGGTGGTAGTGAGCTGCCTTCTTGAACTGCTGCAATCCATGTGGTGTAGGCACACCCACAGTGCTGTTAGGGAGAGAGTTCCAGGATTTCGACCCAGCGACAGTGAAGGAACGGCAATATATTTCCAAGACAGGATGGCTTCTGGCTTGGAGGGGAACATGTAGGAGGTGGTGTTCCCATGAACCTGCTGCCCTTGTCCTTCTAGATGGTAGAGGTCGCAGGTTTGGAAGGTTTTTGTCGAAGGAGCCTTGCTGAGTTGTTGCATCTTGTAGATGGTACACACTCAGTGGTCACTGGTGGAGGGAGTGAATGTTTAAGGTGGCAGATGGGGTGCCGATCAAGTGGGCTGCTTTGTCCTGGATGGGGTCGAGCTTCTTGAGTGTTGTGGGAGCTGCACTCATCCAGGCAAGTGGAGAGTATTCCATCACACTCCTGACTTGTACCTTGTAGATGGTGGACAGGCTTTGGGGAGTCAGGAGGTGAGTTACTTGCCGCATGATTCCTAGCCTCTGACCTGCTCTTGTAGCCCCAGTATTGATATGGCTAGTCCAGTTCAGTTTCTGGTCAAAAGTAACCCCCAGGATGTTGATGATGGGGAATTCAAGGGGAGATGATCGCACTTGTGTAGCATGAATGTTGCTTGCCACTTGTCAGGCCGGGTCCTGCTGCAAGCAGGCATGGACTGCTTTAGTATTGGAGTTTTGAATGGTGCTGAACATTGTGCGATCATTAGCGAACATCCCCACTCTGACATTATTGGTTGTTGGGGGATTGGGGGTGGGGGGGGGGGTGGGGGGGTGATTGCCACTGATGAAGCAGCTGAAAACGGTTGGACCTAGAACACTGCCCTGAGGAACTCCTGCAGCTGGCGCTGAGACGATTAGCCTCCAACAGGCACTACAGCACAGTGCAGATGTGAGTGCGATGCTGCTCAGTATGGGCTGGCGGTGGGGATTATAATGGAGAAAGATTTGGAAAAATTGGGCTGGTTTCTTTTAGACCAGAGCAGATTACAGGACCAGTGGTGTTGCAAATGATGACGGGATGGGATCATGAGAGAAAGGTCTGCTCTACTCGCTGGGCCCCACGTGAGATGAGATTGCCGGGTCTCGATTCAGTTCTGAATGGTCAACTGAACCAAAGTTCCTAAGTTTTCAATCTCAGTCAACGACGACTGCTGTTGGAAATGAAAATCAGTTGCCCACGTATGCTTGGTGGGAGGGTGTGTGCAGGGCAGCAACCTTCCTGAGGTGAAGGCAGAGCAGAGGGTTTTACTCTGCATCTTAACCTGACCTGGAAGCGCTTGATGGCAACAGTAGGTGCCTGAATGGATACAGTGGCCCATTTCTTGGCACCAAGTACAAAAGCTGACACTGGGGAAACAGGGCAGGAAGCCTTTTCAGACCACATTTTTGTTCTATCGTTGCAGAATCGGCTGCAACGCTGCATGATGGACTGCAACGACAAAGGGAAGGACGCCTTCGATTCCGGACTCAAAGAGCCCGATGTCAGACTAAAGGTGGAGTCCTGTGTCACTAAATGCGTGGACGATCATTCAGTCCTCATCCCGAGCATGACGCGTGCACTAAAGGATTCATTGATCTCCATAGCAAAATGAGGTAGCACCTCAGGTCTAAAGTCAGGTGATTTTTTCCCCCCCCCCCCTTTTGTTATGAAGAGGTGCCGCACTGAAGTAGGGACATCACGGTGAACCAAGCTCCAACCCCCACCACCCCCCCTCCCCCCTCCACCCCCCCAATGGAAGGATTCCAGCATAGCCCGCCTGAACAATATCTGGCCCTGAGTCGACAATGTGTGCACAACGGCGAGCAAGGGCGATGAGAGCTAATAGCAGCCTTGTCTCTGCCCAGAGACGGCAGCAAGACAACATTGGTATGAGAAGCGCAGCTGGGTGGGGCAGGGCCTCTGAGTGGCAATGCGGCCAACTCTGTATCGCCTTGCTTTTCAAACCAGCAAGAGAGCACATCGTCAGATGGTCATCAGAAGCGGCAGCCCTGTTTGACTCCTCCTCCCCTCTCTTCTGCAGCCCTTGGCTGATGTTGGAAAACTCAGAACACGCTGGAATTTAAAGCTGGTTTTTGTGGCACCAGATTCTGACTTTGCCTATTGGGCTAACCAAGGGAGCCAACAGGAGAAACCTGCGATCCTGTCACTCTGCTTTCGAGCAGCCACAGTATTTTGCTTTCATCACTACTACTCAGCTGTTTGACTGTTCCTTCTCTTCACTGTTGTGGACAAGCCTGGACCCCCATTTTCACGCTAACTAAGGCAGAATGGTTCAGCGAATTGGATGTATTTCAAATCCAGCCATCTCCCCTCCGATTTTTGTCGTCTAAATAATGTCTTTTGAAGAGAAGTGTTAATTTTAAATCCGTGGCAGGTGAAAGCAGCATTTTGCTTTCTGTAGAGGTCCTGATCCTTGCCCCGTTCAGGTCAGACACTGAACATGTGTGTGCTAAGTACAAGAGACCAGACACTTTCCCCCCCCCTCCAGGTTCATGTCGATTGTAATTTGGAGATGTAAAGGGTGTTGATCTTTGTCTCAAAAAAGCATTTGTGTGTCCAGATTGAGAAATCATCCGGCACAAAATCAGAGCCTGAGTGCAATATGTTGGGCTTTGAGAGGAACTCAGCACGTAGACCCCTTTGAGCTTAACAGTAAATGGTTCCCTGGTGCTGTTGCGAAAGCAATCTTCCCGATGTAGTTTTGATCCAGGAACTTGCTTACTAATCAGACAGAAACCGCACTCGCAGCAAAACAATTAAATGAGGGAGGAAATTCTCAGTAGCCCCGCCCCCACAAGCTGGTTCCGATGACTTTGAGGGCAAAAAAAAGCCAGCCAAACCGAGCAATTGAGATACGACATTAAACGCACTGATGCTCATTCTAACTATTGTTCCTCACACACACACGCACAGACACGCAAAGGTGTTGATCCACTGCCTGTGGTGTGCACAGGAAGCACCATGTAGATGATACGGTGACAGTGCTGATGGCGGGGCCTGATTCCAAAGGGCTTCTTGTGACTGATAACAAGTTTCCTGCAAGACCGTATATGCTGTGGAGTGGACAGGAAGTGTCACTCGGTCTAAGAAATAGCTTGAGTTACACTTTCCACCCACATCTCTCTTTTTTTATTGTTGTTCTTTGCTCGGACCTATCTGGGATAGATGGGGAGGGGGTGGGGATGGGTGATGTGACACAGATTTGTCTGCTAGATGCTCAAGAATCTGCTTTTCCCATAGATTTCGGCTCATCCATTTGATGGTTCTTTTACTCTCGTTGATTTTAATGACTTCTGCACTAAAGGGAGCTTGGTACCAGGCAGCAGGTGCTAAACACTAAATATTTTACAGGGGAGGCAATAGATGTGCTTCTACCTCTCCTCCCCACCACTGCTCTCCTCACCGGATCACAACCAGAACCTACATTTGCGTGGGATTGGCGGTGTGCTCCCCCTCTTATCTGTGGTGTTTCTACCCTGCAGTAAAACCCACAGTTGCTATTTGTACTTGATAAGCCTGCTGTTTGCATTCTGACGAACAGTGTTGAATTCTACTAATTGAGTATATTAGAGATATTTTTCTCTCCGCAATGCACTGTAAATGGTACAGCACCCTGCAGTTACAACTTAGCAAGTGCAACGAGAGTATTGTTGAAAAGAGAGACATGGCATGGAAACTTTTCGACTTGCCACCAATCAGCACTCTTTTCTCCAGTACTGTAAATAATTGTAATTGTTTGAAATTTGCCATTCTTGTATTTGTCCTGATGAGTGCAAGATGAAAGGCTTTGGCAACATGTCTCTCTTTTCAGCAATTTGTCAAACTCTAAAGCAGGAATATTATCGTTTTACATTTGACTGCCACACCTGGTCCTGTCCCTGCGTCAGTCTTGAGTTTCGATTTTCCCCACCTCCAAAAAATGAGCCAGCTCCGTAATATTCTGCAAGAATTCTGATACCCTCGCCATTTAAATGGCCGATCAGGAAGAAGCTGAAACAAATTGAGAGTTTGTGCCCTTATTTCTGCTTTGCTCAAGAGTTGTGGGGTGTCTGACATACACTGCTGCTGACTACCGTCGCTCCGTGTCGTTTGAACCTTGGAAATAAGTGCGTAAACATTTACAAGTGGATGAAAACACCCCCCTGCAACCAGAGACTAAAGAGGAGAATCGGCTTTTTTTTGTTGGAGTGTAACCAAAGATGTCCTTGCGTAAATTTGTGTTATGATAATGCTGTCTTGAGTGGTATACTGTGTAGCCTTTCCGTGTCTTGCTCATCTTCCGTCTGGAGTTGGTTTAACTGTGAAGTTTTCCTACATGGGACTGTGTGTGCAATGTCCAATTAAAGAAAGATTTTGATCATTTTCTGGTGTTTGTTTTTCACATGCTGGATCACTGATGTATGGAGGTACAGTTTGCAGATAAAACAACTCACAGAAGTGGACACAAAATGGTGCAGGTGAGGATAATAGGCTTCAGGAGGATATAGTGACTGGTGAAATGGGCACAACACATAGAAAATTTAAATGACCGCAGATAAGTGTGAATTATTTGAAGAGGACAGCACAGTGGTGATGTGTTACTGTTCACTTGGTGTCTGAGTTGCTATGGTAGCGTACAGCTTTCCATTCATGGAGCTATGGATAGTGATGGTGGAGGCTCCCATGTTCTTTCCATCACATGGCTGACCAGGAATCTCTCCCACTCTTATCGCCTGCCATTGGCGTGTGTTGGAAGGATTTGCAAGTTGATACTCAACCTGTTTGTCCGCTTTACAAATCCTTGAACCCGGAGTTTCTGTCTCCGAGGTAGGGACGCTACCCACTGTGACACAAGACCGCCTGAAACAACATAATCTAAACGGTGCTACTTTGAGGGGACAGAGGGCGCATATTCACAAATCCTTGAAGATGGCAGGACGAGTGGATATGGCAGTTAACATTTCTTTGTAGTCAATGCAAAGTTATGTAGAAGTCATTTGAAATCATAGATCACTGGTTAGGACTCGGCTGGAGTTGTGTACCATTCTGGGCACTACTTAACATAGAAACTAGGAGGAGTAGGCCATTCGGCCCTTCGAGCCTGCTCCGCCATTCATTATAATCATGGCTGATCATCCAACTCAATAGCCTAGAAAGGATATCAAGGTTTTGGAGGGGATTTACTAGGATGATACAATACATGAGGGAGTTCATTACAAAGAGATTGGAGAAGCTGGAAGTGAAGGTTATGGGCAGATCCACCAGAGGTGATCTTTAATATTTTGATAGCGCAAGTAGGGACTAAACTCTTTCTTCTGCCAAGTGGGTCAGCGACCGCAGGTTTAAAATACTTGGCACAAAAATTAGAGGGAGGTGAGAATTCTTTTTCCATACAGTTTAAGATTCTGAGCGCATTCCCTGGAAGGGTGAATGAAACGGATTGCATAGGAACTTTCCAAAGGCAGTTGGAGATGAACAAAGTTGCTGGGACTAAATTGAATTGTGCTTTCACCCAGCTGGCTCAGGCACAATGGACAAAATGAGCCCTAGCAGTAATAGTTGAAGACTCTAATGGTATAGTTCTTTCAAAGGCCTGGCAGAAGTGTGGGGGACCATATAGAGCAGGGAGGGTGCGTGCGATGTAGTGATGTTGCACTGGCTTGCTGATGGTCTTCACATGATTCTTACCTCATTCCTGATCCCGACTCTCTCGAACCAGCTCATCGGTCCCTTGCTGAATGACGAACCTTGCTCCAGTTCCACAAGGAAAACTCACGTTTGCCTCCCCCACATCATAAGACGCGTCAAAGGTGGAAATATTACTGAATACATTTGAAAAATGAAAGACTTTTATTTATAAAGCGCTTTTCACGACCACTGGACATTTCAAAGCACTTTACTGCCAATGAAGTGCTTTTAAAATGGGTCACCGTTGTAGGAAATACTGCAGCTAATTTGCACACAGCAAGATCCCACAAACAGCAGTGAGATAATGACCAGATAATCTCTTAATTACATGGGTTTACATAGGATATCCAGCACAGAAACAGGCCATTCGGCCCAGCCAGTCAAGCTGGTGTTTATGTTCCACTCACGTCTCCTCCCATCTTTCCTCATCTAAACCTACCATCCTAACCCTCTGTTCCCTTCTCCCTCATATGTTTATCTAGTTTCCTCTTAAATACATCTATACTATTCGCTTCAACCACTCCCTGTGGTAGCGAGTTTCACATTCTCACCACGCTCTGGGTGAATTCTCCTGAATTTCCTATTGGATTTCTTGGTGACGATCTTATACTGATGGCCTCTAGTTCTGCTCTTCCCCTCAAGAGGAAACAGTGTTTGGAAAGGGCTAGGAAGCTAACTTCAAGCACATCAGATAAAGGGACGACAATGAGAAAGGGGACGGGAAATACAGGACTGAAAGTGTTGTATCTGAATGCTCGCGGTATACGAAATAAGGTAAATGAGCTTGTGGCACAGATTGAAATTGGCAAGTATGATGTGGTGGGCATCACGGAGACATGGTTGCAAGGGGATCAGGACTGGGAGCTAAATATCCAAGGATATACATCCTATCGAAAAGATAGGCAGGTTGGCAGAGGGGGTGGGGTTGCTTTGTTAGTAAGAAATGAAATTAAATCGATAGCAAGAAAGGACGTAGGGTCAGAGGATGTAGAATCTGTGTGGGTAGAGTTGAGGAACCGCAAAGGTAAAAAAACCGTAATGGGAGTTATGTACAGGCCTCCGAACAGTAGTCAGGATGTGGGGCACAAGATACACCAGGAGATAGAAAAGGTGTGTAAGAAAGGCAAGGTTACAGTGATCATAGGGGATTTCAATATGCAGGTAGACTGGGAAAATCAGGTTGGTAGTGGATCCCAAGAAAAGGAATTTGTGGAATGTCTACGAGATGGCTTTTTGGAGCAGCTTGTGGTGGAGCCCACTAGAGAACAGGCAATTCTAGATTTAGTGATGTGTAATGAGGCAGATTTGATAAAGGAGCTTACGGTGAAGGAACCCTTAGGAGGAAGTGACCATAATATGATAGAATTTACCCTGCAATTTGAGAGGAAAAAGCTGGAATCAGATGTAACGGTATTACAGTTGAATAAAGGCAACTACAGAGGCATGAGGGAGGAGCTGGCCAGAATAAACTGGGAGATGAGCCTAGCAGGAAAGACAGTGGAACAGCAATGGCAGGAGTTTCTGGGAGTAATTTGGGAGACACAGCAAAAATTCATCCCTAGGAAGAAGAAGCATACTAAAGGGAGGAAGAGGCAACCATGGCTGACAAGGGAAGTCAGGGACAGCATAAAAGCCAAAGAGAAAGCATACAATGCGGCGAAGAGCAATGGGAAACCAGGGGATTGGGAAGCCTACAAAGACCAACAGAGGATAACTAAAAAAGAAATAAGGAGGGAGAAGATTAAATATGAGGGTAAACTAGCCAGTAATATAAAAGAAGATTGCAAGAGTTTTTTTTAGATATATAAAGGGTAAGAGAGAGGCAAAAGTGGACATTGGGCCGCTGGAAAATGATGCTGGAGAAGTAGTAGTGGGGAACAAAGAAATGGTGGATGAACTGAATAGGTACTTTGCGTCAGTCTTCACAGTGGAAGACACGCGTGACATCCCCAAAGTTCAAGAGAGTCGGGGGGGCAGAGGTGAGTATGGTGGCCATTACCAAGGAGAAGGTGCTAGGAAAATTGAAAGGTCTGAAGGTGGATAAATCACCTGGACCAGATGGATTACACCCCAGAGTGCTGAAGGAGATAGCTGAAGAGATAGTGGTGCCGTTAGTGGTGATCTTTCAGGAATCACTGGAGTCAGGGAGGGTCCCAGAGGACTGGAAAATCGCTAATGTAACCCCCCTGTTTAAGAAGGGAGTGAGGCAAAAGACGGGAAATTACAGGCCGATTAGCCTGACCTCGGTCGTTGGTAAGATTTCAGAGTCCATTATTAAGAATGAGATTTCAGAATACTTGGAAGTGCATGGTAAAATCGGGCAAAGTCAGCATGGTTTCATGAAGGGGAGGTCATGCCTGAGAAATCTGTTAGAATTCTTTGAGGAGGTAACGAGTAGGTTAGACAAAGGAGAGCCAATGGATGTTATCTACTTGGACTTCCAGAAGGCCTTTGACAAGGTGCCGCACAGGAGGCTGCTCAGTAAGATAAGAGCCCATGGTGTTAGAGGCAAGGTACTAGCATGGATAGAAGATTGGCTGTCTGGCAGGAGGCAGAGAGTGGGGATAAGGGGGTCCTTCTCAGGATGGCGGCCGGTGACTAGTGGAGTTCCGCAGGGGTCAGTTTTGGGACCACAACTTTTCACTTTATAGATTAATGATCTAGATGAAGGAACTGAGGGCATTCTGGCTAAGTTTGCAGATGATACAAAGATAGGTAGAGCGACAGGTAGTATTGAGAAGGCGGGGAGGCTGCAGAAGGATTTGGACAGGTTAGGAGAATGGGCAAAGAAGTGGCAGATGGAATACAATGTGGGGAAGTGTGAGGTCATGAACTTTGGTAGGAAGAATAGAGGCATTTACTATTTTCTAAATGGGGAGAGAATTCAGAAATCTGCAGTGCAAAGGGACTTGGGAGTCCTAGTCCAGGATTCTCTTAAGGTTATCTTGCAGGTTGAGTCAGTAGTTAGGAAGGCAAATGCAATGTTGGCATTTATTTCGAGAGGACTAGAATATAAAAGCAGGGATGTGCTGCTGAAGCTTTATAAGGCTCTGGTCAGACCACATTTAGAATATTGTGAGCAATTTTGGGCCCCGTATCTCAGGAAGGATGTGCTGGCCCTGGAGAGGGTCCAAAGGAGGTTCACAAGAACAATCCCAGGAATGAAAGGCTTAACATATGAGGAACGTTTGAGGACTCTGGGACTATACTCGATGGAGTTTAGAAGGATGAGTGCATCTGATTGAAACTTACAGAATACTGAAAGGCCTGGATAGAGTGAACATGGGGAAGATGTTTCCATTCGTAGGAGAGACTAGGACCCTAGGGCACAGCCTCAGAGTAAAGGGAAGACCTTTTAGAACAGAGATAAGGAGAAACTTCTTTAGCCAGAGAGTGCCTCAGAGTAAAGGGAAGACCTTTTAGAACAGAGATGAGGAGAAACTTCTTTAGCCAGAGAGTGGTGAATCTATGGAATTCATTGCCGCAGAAGGCTGTGGAAGCCAGGTCATTGAGTGTATTTAAGACCGAGATAGATAGGTTCTTAATTGATAAGGGGATCAAAGGTTATGGGGAGAAGGCGGGAGAATGGGGCTGAGAAACTTATCAGCCATGATTGAATGGCGGAGCAGACTTGATGGGCCGAATGGCCTAATTTCTGCTCCTATGTCTTATGGTCTCTGTATCCACTCGATCAAAACCTTTCAGAATCTTAAAGACCTCAATTAGGTCACCCCTCTCAGCCTCTTGTTAACAGAAAAGAAACCCAGCCTGTTCATCTTTCCTTACCCAAGCATTTCTGGTATCTTCCTTGTAAATCTCCCCTGCCCTTCCAATAGTGCCATGGAACCTTTACCATCCACCCGATAAGGCATACCTCGGTTTAACATCTCATCCGAAAGATGGTACTTATTGCAGTGCAGTATTCCCACACCATAAGCTCATAAGAAACAGGAGTAGGCCATTCAGCCCTTCGAGCCTCCTCCGCCATTCAATACAATCATGGCTGATCTGATTGTGGCCTTGACTCTACCTTCCTGCCTGTCCCCCATAACCCTTGACTTCCTTATCAGTCAAAAATCTGTTCTAACTCTGCCAATCCCCAATCCATGTGAATATATTAACCCCTCGCTGGTACCTCTATAACGTGAACTCAAGGCTTTCTGTCTCAGAAGCCAGTGTGTTACCCACGGCAGAAACCAAGAGAAACGATTTCATTAAATCTACCAAAGTGTTGCCAATAAGTGTGATTCACACATAGAAATACGGCAGAGAAAATAAGAACTCATTGCTTTCTTGATAAATCACATCCCTTCACATAATACAAAAATTAACCAATGATCGCACAACACAAGGCACAAGTGAAATTTAGTCATGCTTTTTGGGATCCTATTTTCTTAAGGACCGCTGAATCCGCCCAATGAGAGCTACGTGCAGCTCCGCCCTGTGTTTTACACGAACATTTCAGAAGCTCCTTGAAGCAGTAGCAGCAAAATGGTCTGAGGCTTGCAACTTTTTATCATCAGAATCATTACACTGCAAGACTGACAGGCAAATTCATCTGGGAATATTCTGCTGCCTAGTCTGTGAGATAATTGAAAATGAAACTGGAGGCAGCTCAGTGTTCATTACACCAAAAACTCCCCCCCACCCCCGGCCAAATAAATAGTCTGTGTCTGCGTTCTCACCTTAAAGAGTTGATGAAATGCTCTTTCCACTCATGTCCGGCACACCAAGGCAAACCCACTTACTGATACTGCCAACCGCCAAGGGACCGTCACTAAATTACACCTTTTGAATTTTAAAACATCCCTTCTGGGAGGACGGATGATTTTCGTAAAAGTTGCTTCGGGTCAGGGGGTTACTTTGCCCCGCGTCTTGCCTTAAGCCTGAATTAGTTCAGCCCGACGTGAAAGGAGAGCAGTTGACGATTCAGTTTGGGGGATAAGTATGTACGTTTTGGCACGGTGCCTCAGAGATGCTCTGTATTTCAAAATGAGTTTAATTCTTCCGGCCACAGACTCGGCAGCGTAGCTGCACTTAGGTGGAAACACATGCAAACCACTGCAGCTACTTTTGACAGCGATGATACTTCAGTGATATTTACCAGGGATATTCTGCTGGCATGTATTTTACTCTTTTCAAAAAGTTTTTTAAATACGTTTTTCTCCAACCATGTGTAGCTTTAGCCGCCGCACCTTCTGAACTTGAAGATGGAGTAAAATTACACTCAGCGTTTAAGGGAGGCGACAACCGCCAGTGATGTTTTCACCAGCATCAGAGAGGCTGCCCTGGGTTTTCTGTTCTGTTGTTTAAACCTCGCTTTATCGATTTTGGCTAACGGGGGCGAGATGTCTTTTTTCAGCTTCATGAAACTTTTTAGACTGGGTCCCGAGAAGAAAAAGGTGAAACAGTACCAGCACGTTAAGAGAGGTGTGGATCCTGAAGATGTGTGGAGGGTGATTGGACAACTGGGAGATGGGGCCTTTGGCAAAGTTCTCAAGGTAAGAACAAGCACAGTGACACTGTAGTAATATTACTCTAGGGGCAAGAGTTCAAATCCCGCCATGGGAGGTGGGGAATGTAAACCCAGTAATTTATTTATTGGAATAAATGATTAAAAATTATTTTTTGGGGGGGAAAAAAAGGCTAGCATCAGTCATGGCGATCTTTACTATGGGATTGTTGTTCATAACCCATCTGGTTCACTAATGTCCTTTAGGGAAGGAAATTTGCCGTCCTGACCAGGTCTGGCCTACATGTGACTCTAGACCCACAGTAATGTGGTTGACTCTTAACCGCCCTCCCCCGAAATAGCCTGTAAGCCAGTTGGCCGTACCACGACAGACAATAAATGCTGGCCTTACCAGCGACGCCCACATCCTGTGAATGAATAAGATTGATCGCCATACTTTACGGTTGGAGGTACTGTACTGCTAATGGAGTATAAACTTTTTATCATTAGAACCATTGCAGTGATTCTCAATAAGTTATAAATGGTAGTAACAAGTGGCACAAGTGACACCTTCAAAACCCTACTGACAGAGCTTTGCGATTGGGTAGTGACTCTGTTTGTTGCGTATTTTGTTTTGTATTTCTTCGAATAAGTGTGTGCTGAAGTTCAGACAGTTAAACTGAAGCAACAATTAACTACACAGTTATATGTCATTTACCTATCTGCTATTTTAAGAGATTAGTTATACATTTGAAAGAAATAACACCTCCATTAAAATGGCAGAGGAGCATCAAACATATAGGGTCTTGAGAGTTTTTTTTTAACTTGAGTGAGTGGGTTGACTCTTTTTTGATTAGCGTGTTAAGATTTTAAATCTTTCAAAATACCAAAGAGGTTTATCCCCCGCTCCCCCCTTGTTTTGCAATTACTGCACTGTGTACATTTCCCAGTGTCTCTGCCACCCTACATTTTGAGTGTGGAAACTGTTGGGTGAGAGGCAGGTAGCCTTTTGTGAGCCAGCTTCTGAAGGGACAGGGAGGCCAGTTCGCCAACAAGACACATGCACCTTCTCATTTTTACAGTTCAAATGTCCTTTTCAGTTCTCTCTGCAAAGAACTGCAGCTTCAGTTTTGTAAATTCTACCAGCAACTGCCAGATATAGCTTAGCATCAAGCATGTTTATTAAGCTGTGATTTTAACTATTCAAATTGAAAGGCAAAGGCCTACATGTTTGGTGCCACAATCAGGCCTGGTGGGCAGCTAGGTAACCTCGGCTTTTGATGTGGTTGTTCTTGGTTGGGCCTTGAAATGAGTCCCCAGGGCGGACTCCCGATCAAGATTATTCCCTTGCCCCACTTTCTGTTCGAGAGCACCCGGTCTGCTCACTGTCTCAACACTGTTTTGAGGACAGGGAGCAAAGCAGAGAGGTCAGCAGCCTTCAAGGCCGGTAACCGCGTTGTATGCAATTGCCCCTCTGCCTGATTCAAAGGGTGTGTGGTGCTGGCTTGTCACAGAATGGTGGAGGTTACAAAGCAAAGGGGCTGCACATTCACTAAGATGAAAGCAAAATACTGCAGATGCTGGAATCTGAAACAAAACCAAAAATAGCTGGAAAAACTAAGCAGGTCTGACGGCATCTGTGGAGAGGAACACATTTAACGTTTCGAGTCCGTATGACTCTTCATCAGAACGAAGGAAAAATAGAAATGAGGTGAAATATAAGCTGGTTGAGGGGGGTGGGACAGGTAGAGCTGGATAGAGGGCCAATGATAGGTGGAGGCAAAGAAGAGATTGCCAAAGATGTCATAGACAGAAGGTCAAAAGGGCGTTGACGGTGGTGATATTAGCTAAGGAATGTGTTAATGGTGACATTAAGGGTATTTTAAAATTTATTTCCATCCATTGTTTTATCTCCACCTTTTAGCCTATTTCGATCTCCTCCCCCCACCCCACCCCCACTAGGGCTATCTGTCACTTGCTCGTCCTGCTTTCTACCCTTAATGTCACCATTAGCACATTCCTTAGCTAATATCACCACTGTCAACACCCCTTTGTCTTTTTGTCTATGACATCTTTGGCAATCTCTTCTTTGCCTCCACCTATCACTGGCCCTCTATCCAGCTCTACCTGTCCCACCCCCCTCAACCAGCTTATATTTCACCTCATTTCTATATTTCCTTCGTTCTGATGAAGAGTCATACGGACTCGAAACATTAAATGTATTCCTCCCCACAGATGCTGTCAGACCTGCTTAGTTTTTCCAGCTATTTTTGGTTTTGTTTATTGCACATTCACTGATGTCCTTTGCGCAGAAGTCCCTCCCTGGGAGGTTCCATTCCTCCCATTGGTGAAGTCACTGAACTGGGAATGGTTCCATTAGCTCTGCACGAGCAGCAGTGGTGAGGGGAGTCTGGGAGACACTGTTGGGTGTGCAGTTAACGCCCTTTAACCGTCTCACAGGATTCTGTGCAACCTGCCTGGTCCAGGCTGCTTTGAAACAATTTCGAAGCATCAGAAAAAATGGTGCCAAGCTTCTTGAGTGTTGTGGGAGCAGCACTCATCCAGGCAAGTATTCCGTCACACTCCTGACTTGTGCCTTGTAGATGGTGGACAGGCTTTGGGGAGTCAGAAGGTGGGTTACTCATCGCACAATTCCTAGCCCCTGACCTGCTCTTGTAGCCACAGTATTTATATGGCTGGTCCAGTTCAGTTTCTGGTCAATGGTAACCCCCAGGATGTTGATAGTGGGGGATTCAGTGATGGTAATGCCATCAAGGGTCGATGGTTGGATTCTCTCTTGTTGGAGATGGTCATTGCCTGACACTTGTGTGGCATGAATATTACTTACCGCTTGTCATCAGATACAGATCTCCCATCCCATTCTGGATCCTGCAAGAAAAACTCCACTCCCCCCACCCTTTCACTGCAATAACACATCAGATTCACGTCGCAGCTTGTATGACATCAATTTCAAGCTCATGAAATATTTCTGTTCCATGCAGAGTAAAACAAAAGACCCACAAACGGGCTGGAGGAGGCCATAAAGCAGTCCATGGCTTTGGGTAGTGGTTCCCAACACAGCTGTCCAAACGCAAAGCATTATTGGAGCAGGAGCATGTTACTTTTCCAACACCTTGGACTCAGAGAAGCACATGACAAAACCTGTTTTCCAAACCTAGTCTGTTGTCCTAGGCCCAACCATATGGGCTATGACAATATTCCGGCAATAGTACTGAAGACTTGTGCGCCAGAACTTGCCGTGCCCCTAGCCAAGCAGTTCCAGTACAGCTACAACACTGGCATCTACCCGGCTATGTGGAAAATTGCCCAGGTACGTCCTGTACACAAAAAGCAGGACAAATCCAACCCGGCCAATTACTGCCCCATCAGTCTACTCTCCATCATCAGTACAGTAATGGAAGGCGTCATCAACAGTGCTTTCAAGCAGTACTTGCTTAGCAATAACCTGCTCACTGATGCCCAGTTTGGGTTCCACCAGGGCCACTTGGCTCCTGACCTTATTACAGCCTTGGTTCAAACATGGAGAAAAGAACTGAACTCCCGAGGTGAGGTGAAAGTGACTGCCCTTGACACCAAAGCCACATTTGACCGAGTGTGGCATCAAGGAGCCCTAGAAAAACCGGAGTCAATGGGAATCAGGGGGGAAACTCACCACTGGTTGGAGTCATACCTAGCACAAAGGAAGATGGTTGTGGTTATTGGAGGTCAGTCATCTCAGCTCCAGATCATCACTGCAGGAGTTCCTCAGGGTAGTGTCCTCGGCCCAACCATCTGCAGCTGCTTCATCAATGACATTCCTTCCATCATAAGGTCAGAAGTGGGGATGTTCACTGATGATTGCACAATGTTCAGCACCATTTGCGACTCCTCGGATACTCAAGCAGTCCTTGTCCAAATGCAGCAAGACCTGGACAATATCCAGGCTTGGGCTGACAAGTGGCAACTAACATTCACACCACACAAGTGTCAGGCAATGACCATCTCCAAAAAGAGAGAATCCAACCATCATCTCTTGATGTTCAATGGCATTACCATCACTGAATCCCCCACTATCAACATCCTGGGGTTACCATTGACCAGAAACTGAACTGGACTTGCCATATAAATACTGTGGTTACAAGGGCAGGTCAGAGGCTAGGAATTGTGCGACGAGTTACCCACCTCCTGACTCCCCAAGGCCTGTCCACCATCTAAAAGGCACAAGTCAGGAGTGTGATGGAATACTCTCCACTTGCCTGGATGAGTGCAGCTCCCACAACACTCAAGAAGCTTGACACCATCCAGGACAAAGCAGTCTGCTTGATTGGCACCACGTCCACAAACATTCACCCCCTCCACCACTGATGCACAATAGCAGCAGTGTGTACCATTTACAAGATGCACTGCAGGAATTCACTAAGGCTCCTTAGACAGCACCTTCCAAACCTATGACTACTACCACCTAGAAGGACAAGGGCAGCAGATACATGGGAACACCACCACCTGGAAGTTCCTCGCCATCCTGATTTGGAAATATATCGCCGTTCCTTCACTGTCGCTGGGTCAAAATCCTGGAACTCCCTCCCTAACAGCACTGTGGGTGTACCTACAACACATGGACTGCAGCGGTTCAAGAAGACAGCTCACCACCACCTTCTGGAGGGCAACTAGGGATGGGCAATAAATGCTGGCCTGGCCAGCGAAGCCCACATCCCGTGAACGAATAATTAAAAAAAATCTAGGCAAGGGAATTATTGATGATGGTGTTGCTTGTTCACTCACTCACACGCACGCACACAATAGCATCGCTGTGCAGTGGGTGACAAAAGCAATGGTGGTTAGAAGGAGCCACACTGGAACAAATGGATACGTTTGCCTATTTAGGACAAATGATAACAGAAGACGGCCGATCTGATGCTGAAGTTAGAAGAAGGATTGAGATAGCCAGAAGTAATTTTGTGAAGACAAAGGCTGTGTTAACAGCAAGAAAACTCACGCGTGTAACAAGGACAAAACTGATAAGGTGCTACATTCTATCCACTTTCCTGTCTGCCTCAGAAACCTGGACAATAAATAAAGACCTGTGGAAGAAAGGAGAGACCTTTGAAACGTGGATGCTAAAAATTCCATGTACAGGCTACAAGACAAATGAAGAGGTGCTTGAAATTACAGGAGCAAAAAGAGCTCTAAAGAGTGACATCCAGAAAAGGAAATGTCAGTATTTCAGCCATCGGATCGGAGCTCAGAAGCTACAGAAATTTCTGTTACAGGGCAAAGTGGAGGGCAGCAGAAAAAGGGGTCGTCCTAGGTGTAGTAGTTGGATGACAGACTTCACAGACTGGCTGCAGACGAGCTACATGGATGTGTGAGGATAATGCAAGACAGATATGTGTGACGTACCATGACAGCAGATCTCCTGGTGGGAGTAGCTTCAACAGCAGTTATAGGTGGCGGTATCTCTGCACTTGCTAACGTTTCCATTTGGTCCATTATTGTGCTTTGAGGGGGTGGCTCACCATGTGAGATCATGAAGTTCTTCCCGGTCACGTTAGGAAGGGGTTGTGCTGCCCACCTCTCCACTGCCCCCATTCCATTGATCTGGGAGTTCATGGTATCACAGCAGATGGACAGCCAAAGCCTTAAGTCTGCAACCTGTCAAGTCTGCACTGCAAAAACAGGGCAACCAGAAAATGATAGGAAACACATTGGCAAATGGATCAATAGATCTCTACATATGAGAAAAACACAGTAAGGGTCTGGATTGTTGGGCAGTTTAACGGAAGCTTTAAAGGCGAACTCACTGAGGCATTAGATTTCCATATCGAGACAACCACTGACCACAACCAGTGGGGACACCACTCACATTTCTTTTATTTTTATTCTTTCATGGGATGTGGGCAACTCTGTCAGGATCAGCATTTGTTGCCCATCCCTAATTGCCTTCGAGAGCAGCTAAGAGTCAACCGCATTGTGTGACTCCAGACCCACAGCAAAGGCCAGACTGGGTAAGGACGGCAGATTTCCTTCCCTAAAGCACATTAGTGATCCCGATGGTATTTCACGATAGTTTTGTGATTAAGATCAATTAATTAATTGAATTTAGATTCCACCAGCTGCCATGGTGGGATTTGAACCCATGTCCCACAAGCTTTAGCCTGGACTTCTGGATTACTAGTCCAGTGACAGTACCACTATACCTCCAGCTTCCAATAGCTTTAACTTTCCAGGCACATATACAAGATTCTGAAGGGGTTTGGCAGGATAGACACTGAGAGGTTGTTTCCCCTGGTCGGGGAATCTAGAACAGGGGGCACAGTCTCAGGATAAGGGGCCGATCATTTAGGACTGACTAGGAGAAGACATTTCTCCATTCAAAGGGTTGTGACTCTTTGGAATTCCCTACCTCAGGTGTGGACGCTCCGTTGTTGAATTTTGGTCTCTCAGGGAATGAAGGGATATGGGGAGCGAGCAGGAAAGCGGGGTTAAGGCCTATGATCAGCCTAGGTTGTATTAAATGGTGGAGCAGGCTCAAGGGGCTGCAAAGTCTACTACTCCTACTCCTGTTTCTGGAGGACAGGAGTGTGTCAGAGAATTTGGGGAGATGTCAGCGTGCTATTGTCAGGTATTTACCGATGGGTAATTGTGACTGCAATGGTAATAAGAGAGTGATGGTGGATTAGCCTTCTTTACAACCCGCTCCATTTTTATTGCTAGTGACTTCAATGGAGATAAAGAGAAAAAAAATCAGGATTTAAACTATTTGCCAGCTCACTTTCATTTGTTTTACAGTATTGCATAAAGACAAAGTATACCCCATTGATCCATACAGCCACTGTTTAAATCTTTTTGGCTACTGTAAATTTTCACTTCTGAATACAAAATTAGTAAAATATCAGGTGCTTTCAACTGTAAATTATTTTAGAATTGAAGTCATGTGGTGATGTATCTCAAAGAATCATTAAGTCATTTACCACACAGAGGGAGGCCATCCTGTCCATCGAGTTCATGCTAGCTCTTTGTCGAGCAATCCAGTCAGTCCCACTCCCTGCTCTATCCCCATAAACCTGCAAGTTTACTTCCCTCAAGTGCCCACCTAATTTCCTTTTGAAATCATTCATCGTCTCCACTTTCACCCCCTTCGTGGGCAGCGAGTTCCAGCTCATTCCCACTCGCTGTGTAAAAAATTCTTCCTCACAGCACCCATCCACGCCCCTCCCCCCCACCCCAACCCCCAGCCCTGCATCTCTTATCCAAAACCTTAAATCTATGACCCCCTAAGTCCTTGTAAGAATGAGGCACAGGGAGATCCCACAATAGCCTCTGCACATTGTTGCCCTGAAGTTTGACTGCTTCACTCTCTGATGAAACGTCTGGGCTGAGCAGAGGTGAAATTTAGGGTGGCACGGGGAAAATCGTAGTGGCCACCAGCTCTAAGCCTGTCCCCGCAATCCATCACCGCTGGTACTACAGCCAGAGTCAAATTTGTACCGATGCATTAAAACTGCTTTTACAGTTACACAAGGAGCTCACAGGTAGAAATAACACTTTCTAAGGCTGTTTTATATGTTTTTAAGAAAGTTCAGTTGTTATTCAAAATGATAAAAATTTAAGCAATATTTATTGGGTTTTAACATGCATTTGAACGGAGTGAGTGATAGGTATAAAATGGGTAATATTGGATCAATCACCCCACACTTATGTATCACCCAATTTATTTCCAATTAAGTTTATCAGGGAGGACATAAAACAAAAAGCTGAGTGGATATTGCTGGTTTGATAATCGTGCATTCTGTATACCTTTGAGCCAAATTTTAACCTGTGCAATATAGAAAGAGAGACGTACATTTCACAACCTTACACGCCTTTCACAACCACATGACATCTCATAGCACTTTACAACCAACGACATGCCCTTGAAGTGTAGTCACTGTTGCAAAGTGGGAAACACTGCAGCCATTTTGCGCACAGCAAGCTCCCACAAACAACAATATGATAATGACCAGAAATTCGTATTTATGATGTCGATTTGAGGAATAAATATTGGCCAGGACACTCTGCACTTCTTAAGCGGTTGTCACGGGATCTGTTACATCCACCTGAGTAGGCAGATGGGAGCTAGCATTTCACCTGAAAGGCAGTACCTCTGACAGTGCAGCACTGCACTGGGAGTGTTAGCTTAGATTTTTGTGGTCCACCCCTGGAGGGGGTCTTGAACCAGGAACCTTGTGATACAGAGGTGAGACTGTTACTAACTGAACCACGGCTGACATTGGGGCAAGCATGTAAGGCACCAAAATGTACACAATGACCTCCTTTGTGACTGTACTATGGACAGATATGAGTTGCTTCAGCTTTCTAGTTACAATTGACAATATCCCGCAGCTCCGGCCACACAGATACAAACCTGGTTTTGGGATTCCAATCCTTATCTGACGACTAGGCACAATTATGTCAAACTGATGTGAAAAACAGCCTGCTGAAAGCACTCCCCTGCTCTTAATCGAATAATGCCGTGGAAGTTTTACATCCACCCAAGAGAGCAGATGGAGCATCATCCCATCCAGAAGGCTGTACCTCCGAAGTGTAAAGCTTGATTTTGTGCTCTGGGATGGGACCTGAACCCCACAGTTTTCTGATTCAGAGGCAAGTGGGCTACCCACTGAGCCAAGCCTGCCAGCTAAATGACAGATAGTACTGAAGAAGACTGAACACCCTGGGGGTTACCATTGACCAGAAACTGAGCTGGACCAGCTGTATAAAAACTGCGGCTACAAGAGCAGGTCAGAGGTTGGGAATCCTGCAGCGAGCTATTCACTTCCTGACTCCCCAAAGCCTGTCCACCATCTACAAGGCATGAATCAGTAGTGTGATGGAATGCTCTCCACTTGCCTGGATGAGTGCAGCTCCAACAACACTCAAGAAGCATCCAGGACAAAGCAGCCCACTTGATTGGTACCCCATCTACAAACATTCATTCCCTCCACCACCGAAGCACAGTGGCAGCAGTGTGTACCATCTACAAGATGCACTGTGGAAACTCCACCAAGGCTCCTTAGGCAGCACCTTCCAAAGCCACAATCAGCTCCACCTAGAAGGACAAGGGCAGCAGATAGATGGGAACACCACCACCTGCAAGTTCCCCTCCAAGCCACTCACCATCCTCACTTGGAAATATATCACCATTCCTTCACTGTGGCTGAGTCAAAATCCTGGAACTCTCTTCCTATCAGCACTGTGGGTGTACCCACACCACATGGACTGCAGTGGTTCAAGAAGGCAGCTCACCATCATCTTCTCAAGGGCAATTAGTAATGGGCAATAAATGCTGGACTAGCTAGCGACGCCCACATCCCGTGAACAAATAGGAAAAAAAGATGAGGTGGTCTTGTGGCGCAATGAGTAACATCCCTGCCCCTGAGCCAGAAGCTTGGGGTTCAAGTCTCACCCCAGGACTTGATGGTCAAGGAAGGTGCATTCATAACATGACCAAACAGGTAGAGTATCAACCTGCAAATCATTCCAACACACACCAATGAAAGGCAGTAAGAGTGGGAGAGATTCCTGGTCAACCATGTGATGGAAAGAACGTTGGGTCCTCCACCATCACTATCCATAGCTCCAGACTACAACATGAATGCCACAGCAACTCGGACTCCCTGAGTGAACTGTCTTATGACACAGCAGTTGGTAAAAGCTGAGTTGTTTAAATCCCAGAGGGAGATTTGAACAACTGTCATAACCTATATTTTCAACTGGTATGTTTGAGATGCAGCTCTGAATTCAGGAATAATAAGACCGAGCCTCAAGAGGTTTTTATATAAACTAAATTAAACATTTATTAATTTAACAAGAAATTAAACAAATACACATGTCTACAAATTACTACCATAATAACTTTTAAACAAATCCCCAAATTAATCACTCCCAGGTAAATCTTCACCAAGGCAACAATAACCCATTGACTTTAAACAGATGCCAGGCAAACACATTTGACCTTACAATTTCAAAATGAGGTCCCTTGCAATTTAATTCCTTTGCAGACACAATTGTAGGGCTTACAGGCTTCTTAGATTTTACCTGCCTCTGACCTGCACATACAAAACTCTTTTCTAAAACAAAAACAGAATTACCTGGAAAAACTCAGCAGGTCTGGCAGCATCGGTGGAGAAGAAATCAGTCGACGTTTCGAGTCCTCATGACCCTTCGGCAGAACTGAGTATAGTTAGGAGAGAGGTGAAATATAAGCTGGTCTAAGGTGGGGGGGCGGGGGGGAGAGAGAAGTTGAGGGTGGGGTGGTTTAGGGATAAGCAAGCAGTGATAGGAGCAGAGAATCAAAAGATGTCACAGACAAAAGGATCAAAGAGGTGTTGAAGGTGGTGATATTATCTAAGAAAAGTGCTAATTAAGAATGGATGGCAGGATACTCAAGGTACAGCTCTAGTGGGGGTGGGGTGGAAAGACTGACAAGGTATTAGTTGTAGATTTAAAAATAATGGAAATAGGTTGGAAAAGAAAACTCTATATAAATTATTGAAAAAAAAACAAAAGGGAGGGGGAAGAAACGGGGTGGGGATGGGGGTAGGGGGAGTTTAAGATCTAAAGTTGTTGAATTCAATATTCAGCCCGGAAGGCTGTAAAGTGCCTAGTTGGAAGATGAGGTGCTGTTCCTCCAGTTTGCGTTGGGCTTCACTGGAACAATGCAGCAAGCCAAGGACAGACATGTGGGCAAGAGAGCAGGCTGGAGTGTTAAAATGGCAAGCGACAGGGAGGTTTGGGTCTTTCTTGCGGACAGACCGCAGGTGTTCTGCAAAGCGGTCGCCCAGTTTGCGTTTGGTCTCTCCAATGTAGAGGAGACCGCATTGGGAGCAACGAATGCAGTAGACTAAGTTAGGGGAAATGCAAGTGAAATGCTGCTTCACTTGAAAGGAGTGTTTGGGCCCTTGGACGGTGAGGAGAGAGGAAGTGAAGGGGCAGGTGTTGCATCTTCTGCGTGGGCATGGGGAGGTGCCATAGGTGGGGGTTGAGGAGTAGGGGGTGATGGAGGAGTGGTGTCCCGGAGGGAACGATCCCTACAGAATGCCGCCAGTGGGGGTGAAGGGAAGATGTGTTTGGTGGTGGCATCATGCTGGAGTTGGCGGAAATGGCAGAGGATGATCCTTTGAATGCGGAGGCTGGTGGGGTGATAAGTGAGGACAAGGGGTCCCTATCATGTTTCTGGGAAGGAGGAGAAGGCATGAAGATGGATGCGCGGGATATGGGCCGGACACGGTTGAGGGCCCTGTCAACGACCGTGGGTGGGAAACCTCGGTTAAGGAAGAAGGAGGACATGTCAGAGGAGCTGTTTTTGAAGGTAGCGTCATCAGAACAGATGCGACGGAGGCGAAGGAACTGAGAGAATGGGATGGAGTCCTTACAGGAAGCGGGGTGTGAGGAGCTGTAGTCAAGGTAGCTGTGGGAGTCGGTAGGCTTGTAATGGATATTGGTAGACAGTCTATCATCAGAAATTGAGACAGAGAGGTCAAGGAAGGGAAGAGAAGTGTCAGAGATGGAGAGATTTTTTTTTTCAATAATTTATATAGATTCTTCTTTTCCCACCTATTTCCATTATTTTTAAATCTAAAACTAAAACTTTGTTAGTTTTTCCACCCCACCCCCACTAGAGCTGTACCTTGAGTGTCCTGCCTTCCATTCTTAATTAGCACTTTTCTTAGATAATATCACCACCTTCAACACCTCTTTGATCCTTTTGTCTGTGACATCTTTTGATTCTCTGCTCCTATTACTGCTTGCTTATCCCTAAACCACCCCACCCTCAACTTCTCTCTCCCCCCCGCCCCCCACCTTAGACCAGCTTATATTTCACCTCTCTCCTAACTATACTCAGTTCTGCCGAAGGGTCATGAGGACTCGAAACGTCAACTGATTTCTTCTCCACCGATGCTGCCAGACCTGCTGAGTTTTTCCAGGTAATTCTGTTTTTGTTTTGGATTTCCAGCATCCGCAGTAGCTTTTAGCTTTTTGTTCAAAACTCTTTTCTGTCTATACCTAGCCTCCCCTTTGAATGTAAGTTCTCATGGTATCCCGAAGTCTTTGAACTTCACCGCTTCTAACAATAAAACCCCTTTCATAGCACCATTTTTATTAGCAATTAACATTGCTTGGTGTCTCCCAGCTAGGTCAGATTTTACTCCCTTCTTTTGAATGGTTTATTCAACAAATGCAAACGTACTCTTTACCTTCTAGCCTTCCGTTTATCTAATTAACATCTCAAGCTACAATACATCAAAGCACCCAGACTGACTGGCTTTAATCCAATTAATCCACAGACACAGACCCTACTACAAGTCCAATTTAAAAATAATTTCCAATAATGGTTATGCACATTGATATTGCTTCATGACAACTGTAAAACATCACCACATGGACCAGGTACTATGCAAGGTGAGGACACTGACCACACTGCGTGCCATATTATCTACTGAGCAAAGAACCTTCCCTTTACATAGGCTCAACATTGAATGGAGTCCTCAGATGGATTGCAAGGCGGTAATTTAATTGAGGATTTCCTGACAATGCAAACCCGCAACGTTTATCTCTAACAAAATACTTCTGTCTTTCAACAGATTCTACAACAACAACAACTATAAATTGTATTTATAAAGCATCTTTAAAATAATAAAATGCCCCAAGGTGCTTTGTCTATCCTGTTCACTTTCCTCGTTCCTTTTGAAAGTCAATTCTCCTCCATCTCCACAATCCTTCCTCTCCCTCTGCCTTCATGGAATCGCTGAACGGTTACAGCACAGACGGTGGCCATTTGGCCCGTCGTGTCCGTGCTGGTCCTCTGCTAGGTTATTATTTGAACGACAGCCAAACCCAGTCGTCTTGTCAAGAAAGTGAAGAGCCTGTACTTTTATGGTGGGGTTAAAAGACTGATCATTCTGCCGCAGTTGGCTGTTCCAAATGATTATGTTAACGAAAAATATCATGGCGCTCCAATTGAACCTGTTTGAGTGGCACAGCTACACCATTGGTTATAGATAATGCCTTTGGCCTGAGGAACAGGTTTTATGGCTGCGACTATTATTGTTCCTAATATAGTTTAGACGATAAATTAGCCTGAATGTACTATTAGAAGCTTTTGTTTCACAAGAATCAATAGCCTCAAAAATTGTCTTAATTCTACACATCTTAAGTTAAAGTTAGTTTCAAAGGTGACTTCACTGACAAAATTATAGTTTGGAAAAAAAAAAGTTAGACAATGCAATGATTCAGGGTTAGGTCTATTTTAATTTTGAACTTTTTTTCTTTTGATGCATAAATTCAACATAATTTTATTTATGAAATACAAAAATTATGCTTTCTACCAGTGACACTTGGTTTAGAATTGCCAAAATCCTGTCTTGTGGCTCCTAGTAGGTTTCATTCGAGGCAAATTCTTTTGAAAAGGTTCTTCAGATTTAAAAACAACTTACTGACCAGTGGCCTAAAAACGATAGCTGAACAGCCTCTTTTACTCATCTGTCGAAAGGATGTTTCTCTTCGGGGAGTGCAGAATTAGGGGAGACAGTTTAAAAATTAAGGGTCCCCCATTTAAGATGGAGATGAGAATTTTTTTTCTCTCAGAGGGTCGTCAGTCTGTGGAATTCTCTCCCCCAGGGAGCAGTGAAGCTTGGGTCATTGAATATATTCAAGGCTGAGTTAGATAGATTTTTGATCAACGGGGCAATCGAGGGTTATGGAAGGGTGGGGAGACAGACAGGAAGGCAGAGTTGAGGCCACAATCAGATCAGCCACGATCTTATCGAATGGTGGAACAGGCTTGAAGGGTCGAATGGCCTACTCCTACTCCTAATTCTTGTGTGTTCACTTGACATCCACACACAAGCACTCTGCAGTTGGAAATTATGCGCTGTGCAGTCGAGTATATGCGTCACAACAGCTCCCAAACCATGCTTATGCTACCCAAATGACACACGTCACCATGGTGCCTCAAGGCTCACCGTCCGCTCTAAGCTGCAACTTAGACAGCAGGTTTTACAGTTGGGTTCAGGAGAGAAGAAAAGCAGCAGAGAAATGCAGCCGATACGATCTTTCTAATGAGAGAAACCTTCCTCTCATTCAAGTTGAGCGTTTGCCAGAGAGAGCAAAACCACAACCGCTTCCGAATGAGTGCATTTCTGTTGAAGCCAGCCTGCAGCCAGTGCCTGTGTGCAGTCAGTACATGCACTCCTGACAGGCACAGCTCGCGGGCTTTGGCATGAACACTCATTCCAAGCAAAGGTTGTGCATCCAATGACACGAATCTGATCAATAAATGATGGAATAACAATTTCTTCGCAAATAGAATGAATTGGACACTTTTTTTTCCCTCTACTCGTCTGTTCACCTTGATAAGCCCCTCAGTCCCAGTTTGCACCAGCATTCCTTCACATTAACCATTCTTCTGCTGCCCTGTCGGCTCTTGCAGTTGTAGTCTTCCCACTCATGCCTTCACATCTTAAAGCTCACTGACCTGGCTCCAATAAGCTTTGCAAATGTATCAACAACGAGGGTCAAAAAGTATACTTGAAGATCCAATATTTGTTGCATATTTCTGCCTCTCTGCCTAGAACCCTGACACAGGAACCAACTGTCCAGCCTAACCCTCACCGACCTCAATTGCCCAACCCCCACAAGCAATGGAAACAAGTGCCAGAAAAACTGTGTGGGAAAAGTGATGAATTTATTGCTTTGGTCTGTCTCTGCGTTATTTTTGATTGTTTCCTGCTTCGTTATTGTACACTCAGCAGTCTTAGATGTAGGCGAGTCTCCATGGCAACCAGGGTGCTGGCCTCGGCCCAACAGCCCCCCACGTTCTGTCTACTGCGCTACAGCACTACTTCCTGTGCTATTGACGCTAAATGGGAAATTTGGAAAACACAGATCTTCGGAGTTGAAATGGGCACTTGGACAATCCATTATATCGGCTCTCCGTAGCTTGACCACAACCTTCAATATGTTGACAGCAGGCATCCTGTTCCTGTCATCGTTAACCATTGGGCATCTAGGCAGGGCCGTTGGCACCCTCAGCTTACAACTGTCATTGCAGGAAAAGCTGGCATTTAGCCAGTTAATAGCTCATGCGGCCCACAAGCCCTAGACTGGCCAAGGGAGTAAAGAAACCATCTGTCCGCTCGATGTTTTGGAAAAGGGGAGGCTACATATACACAATGGCACAGTTCTAAAGAGTTCACAGAGACAGAAGGAGCCAGAGGTTCATATGCATGGATCTTTGAAGGTGGCAGGACATAATGAGAGATGAGTTAGCAAACCTAACTAGGATCAAAAACAAAAATTGCTTGGAAAACTCAGCAGGTCTGACAGCACCTGTGGAGTGAAAGACAGAGTTAACGTTTCGAGTCTGTATGATTCTTCAGAACTAAAGAGAAGTAAAAATGTGGTGAAATATAAGCTGTTTAAGGGAGGTGGGACAGGTGAAGCTGGATAGAGGGCCAGCGATTAGTGGAGGCAAAGGAGATTGCAAAAGATGTCATAAACAAAAGGTCAAAGGGTTGTTGATGGTGGTGATATTAGCTAAAGGAGGTGCTAATGGTGACATTAAGGGTAGAAAGAATGATGAGCAAATGACAGATGGCCCTAGTGGGGGTGGGGTGGGGGGGAGGGGAAGGTGTGGGAGAAAAGATCGAAATAGACTAAAAGGTGGGGATAAAACAATGAATAGAAATAAAATGAATAATAATAATAGAAATAGGTGGGAAAAAAATATATATAAAAATTAAAAAATAAATATTTGAAAAAAGGGGATCAAAAAGGGGGTGAGCATGAAGAAGAGAGTTCATAATCTGAAGTTGTTGAACTCAATGTTAAGTCCGGAAGGCTGTAAAGTGCCTGATTGCAATGGTCCAGTGAAGCCCAACGCAAACTGGAGGAACAGCACCTCATCTTCCGATTAGGCACTTTACAGCCTTCCGGACTTAACACTGAGTTCAACAACTTCCGATCATGAACTCTCTCCTCCATCCTCACCCCTTTCTGATCCCTTTTTTCAAATATTTATTTTTTAATTTTTATATCTATATTTCCCACCTATTTCTATTATTATTATTTTTAAAATTTATTTCCATTCAATGTTTTATCCCCACCTTTTAGCCTGTTTCTGTCTTTTTTCCCACACTGTCCCCTCCCCGCACCCCACCCCCACTAGAGCCTTCTGTCACTTGATCATTCTGCTTTCTACTCTTACTGGCTAAAGGAAGTGCTAATGGTGACATTATCACCACTATCAACACCCCTTCGACCTTTTGTTCATGACATCTTTCAAAATCCCTCCTTTACCTCCACCTAATGCTGGCCGCCTATCCAGCTTCACCTGTCCCACCCCCCTTTGAACAGTATAAATTTCATTACATTTTTACTTCTCTTTAGCTCTGAAGAAGTCATACGGACTCGAAACGTTAACTCTGTCTTTCTCTCCACAGATGCTGTCAGACCTGCTGAGTTTTTCCAGCAAATTTTGTTTTTGTTTCAGATTTCCAGCATCCGTAGCATTTTGCTTTTAACCTAACTAGGATCCTGGGTTTCATAAACTGAATACCAAAGCAGGGAAGTTGTGCAGAACCTATATAAAGTTCTGGTCACCACATTTTAGGAAGGATGTGAGGGTCATTGAGAGGGTGCGGAGGAGATTTACCCGAATGGTTCCAGGGATGAGGGGTTTTAGCTACAAGGTTGGATTGGTGAAGCTGGGGTTGTTCTCCTTGGAGCAAAGGAGATTGAGGGGAGATTTGATAGAGGTGGACAAGATTCTGACAGGTTTGGATAAGGTAGACAAAGAAAAGCTGTTCCTATTGGCTGACAGTACAAAGACTAGGGGGACACGGATTTAAGGTTTTGGGTGAGAGACACAGGGGGGTGTGAGGAAGAACTTTTTACACAGCGAGTGGGAATGAGCTGGAACTCGCTGCCCACGAGGGTGGGGGAAGCGGAGACAATGAATGATTTCAAAAGGGAATTGGATGGGCACCCGAGGGAAATAAACTCACAGGGCACAAGAGCAGAACACCTTTGGCGAATGATGGAATTTGCTTTGTACTGGCGTCAAAAATGTGTCCAATCTCAAAATTAGAGTTCAGTCATTTACAAAGTCATACAGGGGGTGGTGGAAACCTGGAATCCTGTCCCAAAAAGCTGTTGAGGACGCAGGGCGTCAGCTGAAAGGATAGATTTTTAATAGGAAGGATATCAAGATATCAAGGGGGTATGAAGCAAAAGTCAGAAGGACAGCAAGGCGGCGAGGGGGGGGGGGGTGCGTGGTGGGAAAGCTATGTACAAATGAGCACAAAATTGTCTTGTTTTTGACATGAAAGTTATAATTTTAAAAGGTAGTGTGATGCGAAGGCTCCTTTTGTACTCTTTGTACTCACATGAGAAGTGTTGGCTACATGCAGTGTTGCAGATGGCCTTGTGACGTTACTTATGATTTATTTTCCACTTTTTAAAGGCACAGAACAGGGAGACTGGGGACATTGCAGCTGCCAAGGTAATAGGTTCATTGGACGAGGAGGAGCTGGAAGATTACATGGTGGAAATTGAGATTCTGGCCTCGTGTGATCATCCCAACATTGTAAAACTCCTCGATGCTTTCTACTATGGAAACAGCCTTTGGGTGAGTCAGAAAGGAAGGGACGAAATACGTTTCCCAAAATAGAGAAACCCCAATATCCCAAACAGGTGTTATAAGTGAATGAAATATCCAAACACCAGTCCAATAGTGACTTACATTCTGCCATTATATTTCCCCATTTAATTCTGACTAGTAGGTATATGAATACTAAGGTGTTATCCCTTGTTTCTACCCTGGAACTGTACAGTGCAGAAGGAGGCTATTTGTCCCTTTGTTTCCTGCCAGCTCCTTGAAAGAGTGATTCAATCTGTCCTTAGCTCCTCTGCCCTTTCCCCATAAGCCTGTCAATTTTCCCTTCCAGTTATCTATCCAATTCCCTTTTGATATTTCTAACTGACTCTGTCTTGCTGTGGAATAATTAAGGCAGGGTTTTGTGCATGGTTCATTAGCTCCAGTGGATCAAGATGGCAGATCTCTGAAGCGTGGGTAATAAATGCCATAAAATTAGATAGAATCTACAACACAAAAACATTCAGCCTGATGGTCAATGCCAGTATTTAGACTCTGCACAAACTTCCCGTACTCTCATTGCCTTCTCCCCGTATCCCTCTATTTCCTTTGTCCGTGCATGCATTGGACCTCCCCTTAAGTGGTTCAATGCTAGCTGCTTCACCTATTCTGTGGTAAAGTGAGCTCCACATTTCTCACCATTCTCTGTCTGAAGTTTCCAAAACGTGCTTTGAAAATGCAGTGTCCTTGAGCATTCTGAGATCTTAAACCCCTCTCGGTTTCCTTTACAGATTCTCATTGAGTTTTGCCCTGGCGGCGCTGTCGATGCTATCATGTTGGGTAAGTGAAAATGCAGCCTGCTGAATTAATTTAAATCCACACCTCAAACGTTCCCCCTCTATCCCTAACTGCTGGGGCACAGTTCTATGGACTCTGGGCATTTGGTAAATGAACTGCAAAAAGTAGATCTGCCCAGTGGTGTAACTGACAATTCAATGGCCTGGGTGTTGTCTTGTCACCTGTCAGGGATGCCCGTTGGATTAACAATGCGTGAGTACTGCTCTTCTGTGTCGAGTACTAGCTATCAACTAGCCCTGCCCAATTGTCATTCTTCATATGTGAATAGGAATGTGGCAAAAGGGGTTCCCCATTTAATCCCTTGAGTCTGTTCGGTCACCATTCAATGGCTAAACTAAGGCTGAACTCTACAAACCTACCTTTGTCCCTTCAATCGACACCAATCGCAAATTTCAAATTGGCAATTGATCTAGCATTAATTGCTGTTTGTGGAAGAGAGTTCCAAACTTCCACCACCCTTCGTGTGTTGAAGTGTTTCCTAATTTCACTTCTGAAAGGTTTGACTCTAATTTTTAGACTGTGCCCCTTAGTCCTAGACTCCCCAGCCAGTGGAAATAGTTTCTCTCTATTTACGCTTTCTGTTCCCCTTAATGCCTCGAAATCTTTGATCAAATCACCCCTTAACCATCTAAATTCCAGAGAATAGTTTGTGCAATCCCTCCTTGTAATTTAACCCTTGGAATTTCAGGTATCAGTGCTTTCTCCAGTGAGTGTCCACAAGGCATTCAACCACTGGAGGCATTACAGGTGAGTTTAATGCTGTTGTCAGTCAGCACGTGCGCACGCGTACAGACACACACACAGCCTTAGACACAGGCATACACACGCACGCACACACATGCAGACATACACACACACACTCAGACACATATAATATATATATATCACACACTCAGACACATATGCACACACACACTCAGATACATATATACACACGCACTTAGACACACACACACACACCCACATGTTTATTTAATTAAGTCAATGAAATCAAAAATACATCAAGGCTGCCATTTATCTCACTGTGGTTTGGTTCTGTCACAGAACTGGAAAGAGGGTTGACAGAGCCACAGATTCGTGTTATTTGCAGACAGACACTCGAAGCACTCCACTACCTCCACAATAACAAGATCATCCACCGGGACCTGAAGGCTGGAAATATCCTTCTGACACTGGACGGAGACATTAAACTAGGTAAGAAAGAGGAGTCAGTTGCAGGACATGGGGGGAAGTAGAAACAGTGAGAGAGAAGAAAGTAAGAGTAAATAAGGGACAAATCTAATCCCAATGGTACGTCTTCACCATTTGCCTGATTTTTAAAAAATATATTCATTCATGGGATGTGGGCGTCGCTGGTTGGCCAGCATTTATTGCCCATTCCTAATTGCCCTTGTTCAGGAGGTACTTAAGAGTCAACCACATTGCTGTGGGTCTGGAGTCACATGTAGGCCAGACCAGGTAAGGACAGCAGATTTCCTTCCTTAAAGGACATTAGTGAACCAGATGGGTTTTTACAACGATCGACAATAGTTTCATGGTCATCATTAGACCTTTAGTTCCAGATTTGTTATTGAATTCAAATTCTACCATCTGTCGTGGCAGGATTCGAACCTAGGTCCCTAGAGCTTTTTCCTGGGTCTCTGGATTACTAGTCCAGCGACAATACCACTGTGCCATCGCCTCCCTTTTGTTATCCCTTAACACAGTATTTATTATTGGCTTAAATCGCCGATTTAAGTTCAAGTTGAGTTGCATACCCATGTTGTCAGGATATGGTAAAAAGGTTCATATAGCAGCAGCTACATGTTAAATGGATCCAAGCCAGATTGCGAAGTATGAAACTAGACACAGATCCTTTTCTTGATAGTAGGTTTAATCACAGAACTCAGCATTACATACTCTGCCTCCTACCTACCAACACCCCAGTGTCCTAGCAGTGCCTTTTTATATGTACTCAAGAAACTTAATTAATCAATACCCGCTCCCTATTTATCCTTAATTTAACCATACAATTTACGTAACATTAACACTACACGCTAAACATTGGAAAGTCCAGAGGAAGTTCTTCAATCAAAGGTTGTGAATTGGCTTCAAATGAAGGCCATTAAAGTAGATAAAGGCTATCTGTAGAACAGTCTGGGGATAAATGCCTCATTCTGCTGGGATTACCACAGCAGCAGCACTTCCTAGCATTCCTCATTGCATAGCAAGACACAGCTCGCAGTGCTGCCCTGACAATAGCCCACCTCCCGCAGAGTGAGATACAGGTCCCAGTGCTGCTCTGACAGTAGCCCCGCCCACAGAGCGAGATACAGGCCCCAGTGCTGCTCCGACAGTAGTCCCGCCCACAGAGCGAGATACAGGTCCCAGTGCTGCTCCGACAGTAGTCCCGCCCACAGAGCGAGATACAGGTCCCAGTGCTGCTCCAATAGTAGCCCCGCCCACAGAGCGAGATACAGGTCCCAGTGCTGCTCTGACAGTAGCCCCGCCCACAGAGCGAGATACAGGTCCCAGTGCTGCTCTGACAGTAGCCCCGCCCACAGAGCGAGATACAGGTCCCAGTACTGCTCTGACAGTAGCCCCGCCCACAGAGCGAGATACAGGTCCCAGTGCTGCTCTGACAGTAGCCCCGCCCACAGCGAGATACAGGTCCCAGTGCTGCTCTGACAGTAGCCCCGCCCACAGAGCGAGATACAGGTCCCAGTGCTGCTCTGACAGTAGCCCCGCCCACAGCGAGATACAGGTCCCAGTGCTGCTCTGACAGTAGCCCCCCTCCTGCAGAGCAAGATACAGGTCCCAGTGCTGCTCTGACAGTAGCCCCCCTCCTGCAGAGCAAGATACAGGTCCCAGTGCTGCTCTGACAGTAGGCCCTGCCCACAGAGCAAGATACAGGTCCCAGTGCTGCTCTGACAGTAGGCCCTGCCCACAGAGCGAGATACAGGTCCCAGTGCTGCTCTGACAGTAGGCCCTCCAGCAGAGTGACAGGCTGGTTGAGGAGGCAGCTGATTGTGATCCTGGGGTCAGAAGGGATTGAGACACATGGTGAGATGATGGATTTGGCCGCTCAGAAAATGTAGATCTAGACATAATCCAGTCATTCGGGTTAACTTGCCTGAGTCTGGATGTTGTCAGAAAACACCACGGAATTCTACTATCTCTATCTTTAAAACGTGTAATTACATCCTTGCAACGTTAAGCCATTATCCACGTGTTCTAACTATACCTGGGTAACCTCCCTTTAATGTGCCTGAGCAACCGCGTCTGTCTCTTTTCATTGCACTCACTCACTCATGAGAAACACCGAGTGTCAGTTATAACATTGTTTCTTATCTCTCCCCAGTACATCCATAACACAAACCTATTAGTACCGCTGCTTCCCTACAGTACCCTTGATCTTTTTTCTCATTAATCCTTGGGATGTGGGCGTTGCTGGCTAGGCCAGCATTCATTGCCCATCCCTCATTGCCCTTGAGCAGACTGAGTTACTATACTTCTGTATTTCTTATCTTATTTCAATCTCAGCTCACCCACTGCTGAAATCCTCATTCCTGCCTTCGTTACCTCTAGACTTGACGATTCCAACACACTCCTGGCTGGTTTCCCACGTTCTACCCTCCGTGAACTTGAGCTCATCCAAAACTCTGCTGCCCGTGTCTTAACTCGCACGAGGTCCCGTTCCCCTGTCACCCCGCTGTGCTCGCTGACCTACACTGGCTGCCGGTCAAGCAGCGTCTTGATTTTAAAATTTTCACCCTTGTTTTCAAATCTCTCCATGGCCTCGCCCTCTCCCTATCTCTCGAATCTCATCCTGCCTTCATAGCCCCTCCGCGATATCTGCGCTCCTCTAATTCCAGCCTCTCATGCATCCCTGAGTTTCGACGTAATGTTCCAGAGGTGGAAGTTACAGAAGCTATAGACCTGTCTGTACATTTTTCTCTTCAGTCCGAGTACCTGTGTGGTCAAGGCTGCACCAGATGCATCCAGAATGTGGTTAACTAGAGAACATATGAAGACAAAAACATTTAATATTCAGTTCGTAACTTCTTGCCAGTTGAAGGTCTGTTGTTAATCACAGATAACAACATGAATTTTACTATTAATTCATTTTCCTCTCTTTTAGCTGATTTTGGAGTATCTGCACAGAATGCTCACACCATCCAACGGAGAGCATCATTCATCGGGACACCCTATTGGTAGGTATGGCTCATTTTCTGGAAAGAATGACGTATATCTTTCTTCTCTTCTTTAAAACTTTCTGTATTGCTGAAAAGAGAGACATGTTGCCAAAGACTTTGGTCTTGCACTCATCAGGACAAACACAAGAATGCCAAATTTCAAACGATCACAACAATTTATACTGCAGGAGAAAAGGGTGCTGATTGGTTGGCAGGTTAGCTCTAATTGGCCAAGGAGTTGCCATGGCGAAAGTAATGGAAAACTGTAGGCTCCCCAAGCTCCCAGATAATTTAAAAAAGGCACAAGGCTTGAACATATTTCTTCTGTTAGCAGAGAACGGGTTCCTGTATATGTATGTCGTTTCTAGCAAGTATAAATGAGCCATGTTATGTGCTCGACTGATTTTGGTTGTTAGTTAGCTAATAGCGCACTCAGAATTGTTTGGTAAGTGCCGTCCAATCGCAGAATCACACCTAACAGTAGATGTTTTTAGGTTTGAGTTTTGCAAGTGCGGTCTGGTTGAAGACAGCCTGTGCTCTGCCTATTACGAGCAACCGAAGGAACGTGCCATTTGATTTGAACAATAGGTTAAGTAAACCATTTCATGCTGCTACTGTGCATTAGCTACCCGAGTGGTATTTTCCATTACCAGGATGCTGCTGTCAGTCCAAAAAGATGTTCTGTCTACTGCACAATTGAGCAATGTCATGTATGAATTTCAGTGCTGGTGCAATGCCAAGTACATAGGCCATATGTCCCAACGATACACTGATCTTTCTCCTGAAGAGGTTGGGCTTCCCTGGGATACAGTCTATTCCTGGTGATCCTGCATTGTTAACCTCAATACTCAGAGTCAGCGGGCACTTTGACTGTTGAGGGCATCACAGCCTGCCACTTTTCAGCGGGGTCGCGGGTTCGAAACATGGGATACAGATGTTTGTAGCCATCATCCTAGCTGTGAATATTTACCTCTGTGTGTAGACTGGGCATCAGAGTTGAGACCTTGCCAACCTGCATAGCCCAATCACTTCCCCAGCTTGTTCCGTACCCTGGTAAGAAGTCAGCTTGGAGCCGTGCTCAATGGGTAGCACTCTTGCCACTTAAGTCAGAAGGTTGTGAGTTCGAGACCCACCCCAGAGACCCGAGCACAAAAATCCGGTCTGCCACTCCAGTGCAGTACCGAGGGAGTACTGCACTGTTGGAGGTGCCATCTTTCACATGAGACGTTAAATTGTGGCCTCGTGCTCTCTTGGGTAGGCCTAAAAGCTCCTATGGTGGTATTATGACGAAAAGGTTCGCTCAGAACTTGCCAGTATTTATTCCCCACCAACACTGCAACAACGGATTATCTGGTTGTTATCACATGACAGTTCATGGGAGCTTGCTGCGCACAAATTGGTTGTGAAACACTTCGGGACTTCTAAGGTTGTAAGTACAAGTTTATATTATTAGACATCTTTTAGTGCTGATTTTCAGCTGGTCAGCAGAAGTAAGTTATACTGTCTCCGTGACAAGACCTATTCCGATTTTTCACTACTCCTACTCCATGTCAGTAGGTCCCTCCTCCCAGCAGTGAGCTTCAAAGCAGCATGCCAACAGGTCAGGGAATTGAACCCCTCCTGATATCCCAGGCTTTTCCAGGTCTGGTGAGAGCTCCCAACACACCGCTGCCTTCATCTATCATAATAATAGGCGGCTTTTGCCTGTCCGGACTGCTTTGATGGGTCAGTTTAAGGGGCGCGTGTGTTGGTGGGTTTATTTGGTGGGCCGTGCCCTGGCACATGCGGAGGGGCATGGGGTTCGCAGAGGACTGGAGCACGTGACATATGCGCAGCTGCCAACAGTTGGGTTAAGGGTTGGTGGAGAACGAAACAGCAGAAGTTAAAGGGAGCCCAACAACAGAGTTACCCGAGCTGGAGAGATTGTTTCAGATGTCAAGTCGGGTGGGAGGGATGGGGATGGCGTGGAGGGGAGGGAATGGCATGGGAGGTGGGGATGAGATAATGGAATTAGTTGGGGTTAAATCTGGCAAAAGGGAGGGAACAATTATTGAGCAAAACTTCTGAATCCAAAGGCTATTCTTTGTGCTAAAAGTGAAGATGTGCTAGGTTTGAATGAAAAGGTTTTTGAAAAGCTCTCAGGTGGATTAAAAGGATACATCAGCATTGATTCTAGATGAAGAGGATGATAACAGTCTGTTCTCTCCAGAGCTTTTACACAGTCTAACTCCAATGGGCACTGCACAAACTCAAGGAAAGGGCAGATATAATGTTGCTACGAAATGTGAATCTGAAATAAGGACTTTGTCATGAAACATGATTGATAGTTAGGAAGCTGTTTTCTTCGATACTGACATTATACCAGGCAGGTTCCAAGGAAATAGAATGTTTAAATCTCAAATAACATTGAGCCCATCAGATTAAAACCTGCCTTTTCTACTCAGGAGAAAACAGTTCCTCATTAGACTTTCCAATTCTATGACTATAAACAAGTCACAAGCCAGACTTTTGACTAATTTGTATTTATAATCCTCGGCCTGTTTTTAGACAGTTTTATGCGGCTTCTTCCGGAGTCAGAACCTTTGCTTCTGTTGGTGAAAGAAATCCTGTGTATAAAGAAGCACTGATACAATAAAGGGACTGATTTGACCGCGTATGTTTTGGGGCTCACTGCTAGTATTTGTTATTCCACTATTGGTTTATACATTCAAAACCCTAAACGAAGATTAAGCTGAGATTGCAGGGATTTGCTGCTTATTTGTGAGTTGTATTTAGTTCACTATTTGTGACCTCCTTAGGTTTTTAGCACTGCTGCAGTAACAAAGAACTCGGGGGACTTTGCACAAAATTTGATATTGCTCTTGACTGAACAGGCCAGCATTGATGAACGTCAGCAGCACTATGTCCTCTCAGTTTGTCTTCCTCTCGTTTAGGATGGCTCCAGAGGTTGTCCAGTGTGAAACTTCAAAAGATGCACCCTACGACCACAAGGCTGACGTCTGGTCTCTTGGAATCACGCTGATTGAGCTGGCCGAGATGGAACCTCCGCACCACGAACTCAACCCAATGAGGGTCCTCCTGAAGATCACAAAGGCACCCCCTCCGACTCTCTCCCACCCTTCCCAATGGTACTCCTTGCTGTGTATTGATGAGGCGCTGGGCTGTGGGAAGGCAGGACCTTGGGTCTTCCCAAGCTGAAAAGGGGAAAGCAATTATTTTATCTATCTTATTAAATTAATTCTATCCATTTGATAAAACCCAAAAGGTTCTTTGGAGACAGAGGTGGTTAACTTTGACTTTGTGTGAAGGGTTGAGAACGACTCACTTTGAAGCCAACCCGCACTTTCTATATGAAGCAATAACAAACACAGGTTGCATTTATGTAGTGCCTTTAATGAACAGGACTTGGTGTGAGTTAAGACACAGGCAGTAGAGTTTTGGATGGTCTCAAGTTTATGGAGGGTAGAATGTGGAAGACCAGCCAGGAGTGTGTCGGAATAATCAGGTCTAGAGGTGACGAAGGCAGGGATGAGGGTTTTGGTGGCAGATGAGCTGAGACAGGGATGAAGTTGGGCCATGTTAAGGAGGTGGAAACAGGCAGTCCTAGTGATGGTGCGAACATGAGGTCAGAAGCTCATTTTGAGGTCAAATGTCACCAAGATTGCAAACAGACTGCCTTAACCTCAGACTGTTGGCAATTGGAGAGACGGAGTCGGCAGCGAGAGAACGGAGTTAAGGGCGGGAATGGGGGAAAAAATGGCTTCAGTCTTCCCGATAACAAATACCTCGATTATTGAATTCACAGGTCACCAGATTTTAAAGATTTCTTACGAAAAGCTTTGGAAAAAAACGTAGATGCTCGATGGTGCGTAAAGCAGCTTCTCCAGGTGATTATTTTATTCCCATTTCCTCTCAGTTAAATCTTCTGACAAGAAGTGCCATGTATTGAAGTCCCAAGGTCGTGCAACTCGCTGAGATTGACACACATGCCAAGGCTTTTATTTTTTTAATAATGGTCGAGGGTTCAAATGCAGGGCTGCGAGATGTTTTTGCCGATAACTGTTTGCCGTGCCTCAGTCTTGTGCCCGATTAACACCTCTGCTTTCTCTCAGCACCCATTCGTTACTGCGGTGGCAAGCAACAAGCCAATCAGAGAGCTGATTGCTGAAGCCAAGGCCGAAGTGATGGAGGAGATTGAAGAAGGCAAGGAGGGTGAAATGGAGGTACTGCTGTTGATGAGTAGCCGTTGTTAAATACAGCATAACATAAGAAATAGGAGCAGGACAAGACCATGCGGCCTACCAAGCCTGCAAGCTCATTGGATCTAATCCTGGCTGATCTTCAACCTCAACTCCACTTTTCCGTTCACTCCCCATATCCCTTGATTCCCTGAGAGACCAAAAACCTGTCTGTCCCAGCCTTAAACATATTCAATGATGGAGCATCCACAACCCTCTGGGGTAGAGAATTCCAAAGACCCACAACCCCCTGAGTGAAGAAATTTCTCCTCATCTCAGTCCTAAACGATCGGCCCCTAATCCTGAGCCTGTGCCCCCGTGTTCTAGATTCCCCAGCCAGGGGAAATGACACCTCAGTGTCTACCCTGTCAAACCCCTTCAAGAAGCCTTTACGCTTCAATGAGATCACCTTTCGCTCTTCTAAACTCCAGAGACTATAGACCCAGAGTCAGCCTCTCCTCATAGGACAAGCCTCTCATCACACAGGCCAGTCTACCGAGCCTTCACTGTACTGCCTGCAAGCCAAGTATATCTTTCCTTAAGTTTGGAGGCCAAAGCTGTGCACATACTCCCAGATGTGGTCTCACCAACGTCCTGTACAATTGTAGCATGACTTCTTTATTCTTGTACTCCAACCCCCTTTCAATAAAGGCCGTTTTCTTTCCTAATTGCTTGCTCTAAAGTCACTGCTTGTCAAGTTGCCTGCACGGCCTTCAATCGAAAAGTAGCTTTGTTTTTATTGTCTTTTCCCCAGCTTCTTAAAGCCTTAACAACCCGAGAAAGCACTCGTTCTCATGTTTCTGCGCTGCTTGACACCTGTATGCTAAGAGGTGTCCAAGAGCAGCCATTGCTAAGACCTGCTCTTGTTACCTCCCTCGCTGTGAGCGAGGGTCAGGCTCCCATTCTGAGTCTTACACTGAGACCTTGCTGTGAAGAGGAGCTCAACGCAAGGGCAAAGCACAGCCACAAAGTGCACCTCCAACAAAAGCCATCCACTTCAGTGAGTTCAGCGTAGGGTTATCATGAATTCACTGCACGGGTAGTCGATTAAATATTTTTTTTTTGTTTTATTCATAAAAACAGAAACCCTAAGTTTGAAACCCATTAGCATTGGAAGTCTTGCTATCATGATTAAAATAAGGCTCTAATAAACAATGCCCATCGATGCCGCCGTCTTTCATTTTCTGATGGGCATACTGTGCTTTTTTGGCAATTTCAGTTCCAGTTCTTCAAGTCATACACTGTTTATCTTCTCCTGCCAGGCTCTCGCATACCAGCCGTGTTCCGTTAGTGGGCTCAACACAGAGGAGGAACAGCCAATGAACATCACCGAGGCTTCTCTGGAGGAAGAGTCAGTAAGCGAAGGGCTGGTTGATGACGGTCGTGCTGTTAACTCAATTTTGAGCAGCACCGAGAACGACAAAGCCAGCACTAGCGAATCAATGGAGCACTTGGCCAATAGCAAGGAGGTGCACACGATTATAGGCACACATGAAACATCAGAAAATGAGGGACTGACAGTGGTCGATGGCTTCCCTGATGAGGCTGATATGGGAAGTGCTGAAGAAATGCACTTGGAGGTCCCGGTCGCAAGATCTAATCTCGTCGACATTAATCAAGATGGTGAGCTCCTGATAAGTCCACAAGGTTCAACGGAATTGCAAGTGAAGATAAACAATGCTATCCTAAGTGAGACAGGACAAGAGTGTGATAAACCAAGTAATAGCATTGAAGAATCTGAGCCTGTGAACGACAAAGAATTGGGAACTGATTTTGAAGAGCTGACACACTCAGGAATTGAAGACTCTAGTTGTGCAGCACCCAAAGTGGAACGGGACAATGGAGAGTCGAGACTGAGCAATGAGGACTTAAGGATAGAATCCACTGGCCCGTCACCTTCAGGGGGAGAGGATTCAGCAGAGTCACCTGGACTATTACTTGGAAAGACAGAAAATGAGGTGTTCAGGATTTTGGAAAACCCATTGACAGAAACCACAGGATCAGTGGAAGATTCTGCAGTGGCAGAAATAAATATGGTGGCTCCAGAGGGGAGTCCATCGGGAGCACTACCTGTTGAAATATTTGAAGATACTAACATGGAGTCAACACAGGAAGGGACTGCCATTCTTTCTCTTGGACCTGGGAAAGCTGAAACTGTAGTGTCAGATCACAATGCTTGTGACAGAGAATGTGAAACCTTTACAGATGCCAAAATAATAGCAGTTGTCCAAGATTTCCAAATCAGCAGTCAGGATCTAAAGGAAGAAAAGTTAATTTCTCCCACTCAGCCAACTGAAAATAGTGGTCGACATCAGAAAGATGTTCTACAGCTATCCGAAAATATTGTAAGGACTGATGGAGACACTCAGCTATTACCATCTGTGTGTGTAGAGCCTGCAGCTGGCCGAGTGGAAGAGACAAAGGAAGAGGAATCTGATTCGGAGAACGCAAATAATGAAACGCCCGATTCCACATTGGAGCAGTCAGACAACATTGTTGGGAAACTGGTTTCAGAAGTAATGCACAGAAGTAGCAGCGAAGGCTCGATTGAATCTCTTCAGTGTGAAGAGGCAGCAGGTCATTTGATGAAGATTCCAGAACTGATCAAGTCTTCAATCGAGAGGATGGGGGCTGCACACGGAAATGAGGAAACCATCAGGATGGAAGAGCCTAAGCTTTTGGAGTTTGAAGAAACCATGATGCAACGAACTGTAACAACGGCGGACGATGCTCAATCTGTCAACAAGGAAACCGCAGAGCCGGGACTTGACGATTTAACTGAAGCTGAGGAAGGTGGATCCAACTGGGGTGATGATGTTGCCATAGTAACCTGCATTGTAAACGAACTGATCGACCTGGTAGTGGCCAATGAACGGGAAGAGGAGGTGAGCGACTCACAAGAGACTGAGCAAGAAATCACACCATGCCTTCTGAAAGATGCAGGTTCCCTCAGCGGAGAAGGTTTCGTCGAAGAGGTCAACGGTTCCGATGGAGGGATGAACCCTTCAAAAGAATCTGCTGAGAGAGAACAGGAGGAAGAACGTGTGAACAATCACGCGGCGGAGGAAGAATCATGTGACCGCCTGAGAGAACAGGAGAAGCACGAGCAAAGAGGACAGATTGAGGTCAACGACGCCCCACCTGCCGAAGACCCTTCACGTAACCAGAAAAATCAAACCTCTCCAAATCCCCTGACGAAGGTAGAGTTTACAAATTAGTGGAAAGGATAAGGCTGACCGGGGGTTGATCGCATTGGTTTGAGTAAAAATAAATTTGCATTTCTAGAGCACCTTTTAGGATCTCAGGACATGCCAAAGCACTTTACAGTCAATGAAGTACTTTTCAAGTGTAGTCACTGTTGTAATGTAGGAAATGCAGCAGCCTATTTTTGCACAGCAAGATTCCGCAAACACCAATGAGGCAGGAAGTCATTTAATAAAGATTCCTGAACTGATAAATCGAGAGGATGGAGGTTGCACATATAATCTGTTTTTGTGATGTTGGTTAAGGGATAAATATTGGACAGGACACGGGGGAGAGCTCCCTTGCTGGCTTCTTTGAAATAGTGACATGGGATCGTTTACATCTATCAGAGTGGACAGATGGGACTTCAGGCTATTACCTCATCTGAACAGACGGTACCTCCAACATTGCAGCACTCCCTCACTACTGCACTGGTAGTGTCAGTCTTGATTTTTGTGCTCAGGTGTCTGGAGTGGGACTGAAACCCACAATCTGCTAACTCAGCGGTGAGAGTGCGACCCATTGAGACACACGTGATCCAGTTGTGCACAAATTCACTACCATGTTTCCTACGTGACAACAGTGACTATACTTCGAAAAATATTTTTCATTGGCTGTAAGACACTTTGAGCCATCCATGAATACCACTATGTACATACAAGTCTTTCTTTCTGTCTGTCTTTATTTCTGCCTTTCTGTCTGTCTCTGTTTCTCCCCCCCTCTCTTTTCTCCCCCCCCTCTCTTTTCTCCCCCCCTCTCTTTTCTCCCCCCCTCTCTTTTCTCCCCCCCTCTCTTTTCTCCCCCCCTCTCTTTTCTCCCCCCCTCTCTTTTCTCCCCCCCTCTCTTTTCTCCCCCCCTCTCTTTTCTCCCCCCCTCTCTTATCTCCCCCCCCTCTCTTTTCTCCCCTCCCCCTCTCTTTTCTCTCCCCCCCTCTCTTTTCCCCCCTCTTTCTACCATCTTTCATCTCATTTCAGCCGTGACAGCAGCGAAATCATAATCCTTGGCCTTTTCCCCTCATCAATGGGATGGGAAGTCTTGGAGCAACCATTGCAGGAGTCAGTTTCTCCTCCATCCATGGCTGGATGTTGGGTTTAGACATGAGGGAACTAACGAGTGTCAAAGGGGGAAAATGTGCAACAAAAATAATCCTGTTCTTTCATTTCTTTAAGGTTCTCGAACCAGCGGTTTCCAAGGAAACTGATAGATTGGAGGCAAATGGCTTCACCATTGTGGTGGGAGAGACACAACATCTTTCTACTGCAAGTCCTGCTTTGGTTGAACATTCACAGCAGAGTGCGACTGGGGAGAGGAGAGTTTCCTACCTATGTGGCATTGAGGAGCTTGAATCAAATAGATCCCCCGCTTGCACTAATGATGTATTTTATAAACAGGTAACTCAATTTAACAACGTTCTCCATTCCATTTTTAATTTTTGCCATCTTGCATTCCTTATTTTTTTCTGCTATTTTTGCAACAATCTCAATGCCTGTCCATTTCTTCTTTGTCTCTCTTTCCAGAGGCAGTTTGACGAGTTTGAGGAAGAAGTGAGTAATTTTTTCCCCTGAATTGTTCGAATGTTTTCATCTCCCGCACGGCATGGATGTTTGCGGAACACTCACTATGTTTCTCAGTGATGTCCAGTGTAACACGTTGCAGCAAGCCCAGGACCCAATGGTCCACCAGACATGAAGACCAGAGTTTTAATAGTTTAAAGAGCTTTTATTCACCCACGGCAACTAAATCTTTAATTGCAGTGATGAACAAAACCAAGACGGGTGTTCTTTTCTTGTGTTCTCTCTCAGCTCCTCAACACTCAGCTCTCCAAACTCCCCAACTCTCCAGACTCACCAAACTCTCTGAAACTCCCCAAACCTCCCCAACTCCCCGGCTCTCCAAACTCCCCAACCCTCCAATCTCCTCGCCTCAACAAAATTATTTCCGTCCCTTTATCCTTACAGGCTGTCAGTCATTCCAGGTCAAAGGCAAATAAGGTCAGTGATTTCTTAAAGCCGTACTACCTTGCCTTGGTCAATCCTACATTTTATAATGTTGCATCCCTGTCGTGGATACTGAGCTCTCAAAAAGGCACGGCCTCACATATCATTCTTCTCTCATTCTGTTATTCTGTAAGAAGAATACTTGATGCATATCACATTTGGAGACACTTATATAGCCACATTAGTAAAAAGTGCAATCCCATTGCACCAGCCCTTCCAAACCTGCAACCTCTACCACCTAGAAGGACAAGGGCAGCAAACACATGGGAATACCACCACCTGGAAGTTCCCCTCCAAACCACTCACCATCCTGACATGGAAATGTATAGCCGTTCCTTCACTGTCACTGGGTCAAAATCCTGAACTTCCACCCTAACAGCACTGTGGGTGTATCTACACCACATGGACTTCAGCGGTTAAGGCGGCAGTTCACCACCATTTTCTCAAGGCCAATTAGGGATGGGCAATAAATGCTGACCTAGCCAGTGATGCCCACACCCCATGAAAGAATAAATAAAAAAAAGCAGCCACCACCGCTCAAGCTGGAATGAGGTATGAGGGAGAGGTGCTGGTGGCCCATCAGAGTGGAAAAGACACTAATTAACTCCTGTAATAATTTGGAAAATTGTCACGATCCCAGAAGAGTAAGTGAGTGTCGCACAGAGTTTATAAAAATACTGGCCTTTGTTCCAGGATAGACCCACCCTGCGGAAGACATTAAAGAAAACCCGAAAATTTGTGGTGGATGGTGTGGAAGTGAGCGTCACGACATCGAAAGTGGTCAGCGAAGACAATAAGAAGGACCAAGATATGCGGTCGGCCAGGTGAGAAAAAAACTGCAGTCCAAATTTCAGCCCCTTCATCTAGACTAGAAGGTAGCCCCCCCCCACCCACCCACTACCGACCCCTCTTTCAACCAGTGACTTAGAATCATAAAATCCTACCGCACCCGGGGAGGCCATTCAGCCCATCACAAGTGAGCTCAGTTATTTAGCTCTCAGTCCAGTAGCCCATAGTCTAGTTTCATATTTAATTTAACAGAGGGCTTGAGGGGCTGAATGTGCTGTAAGTGTGCACTTCATGATGTGGAGATGTGAGATGTTGAGTTTATTTAGATTTTGATGAGAAAGCCAAAGTCAAAACTCTCCCTTCCTGCCTTCCATTGTGTTTGGGACTTGCCAACAGATGGCGATATACCGCCACCCTGCATCTCTCCCAGATGCACCACCCCACTGCCCCTCTACATCCCCCTAAGTGCAGGCCAGGTGTTTGTGTTGTGTAGCCATGCAAGAGCCTGAGCGAGCTGACTGATTTCTGACAGGCGCCAGGAGCTGCGGGAACTTCGACTCCTACAGAAGGAGGAGCAGCGACTGCAAAGCCAGCTTGACCTGAAGCTGCAGCAACAACGGGAGCAAATGATCCGGCAAATTGAGCAGGAAATGATGGTGAGTGGGGTAATGGGCTAAGGGCATGAAGCAATATGGGAACATGCTAGGTCAAAGTGGCTAGGACCATTTGCCCGTGTGGACGATGACCGCCAACAATGATGATTGGATCTAATAGCACATTTCATGTTGTAACCTCTGCACTTCCCTGGGCAGCTTAAGTCCCATCGCTATAAAGGGCCCCTCAAACGTGCAAAATCTTCCTCTCCTGAGCCTTTCCTCAGTCTCCCCTTGTTCCGACAATCTTCAAGGTCTTTAAGCCCAAACTTTGCATCATCGAACTGCTCAGTTTTCTTTATCTCAACGGCTTTCCCATTCTTTTCAATCTTCTTGGATCGAACTGATATCAACATTCTCACCCTTGTTTTCAGATCCTTCCATGGCCTTGCCCCCCACCCCACTATCTCTTAAATCTCCTCCAGCCCCCAAAACCCTCCAAGATCTCTGTGCTCCTCTTATCCTGCCCTCTTGAGCATCTCTGATTTTAATTGCTTGACCCATTGGTGGCCATGCCTTCAGCTGCCTGGGCACCAGGCTCTGGAATTCCCTCTACTCCTACACCTCTCCGCCCTCTCTACCTCACTCTGAGCCTTTAAGACATTCCTTAGAGCCCAGCTCTTTGACCAAGCTTTTGGTCATCTGACCTAATATCTCTTTACGTGGCTCAGTATCAAATTTTGTTTGATAATGTTCCTGTGAAGTGTCTTGAGACGTTTCATTAAGTTATTGTAGATTTCAGATTCTGCACTGTGAGACTCTGATGTGGCTGTTAAATGATCGAAGACACTGCAATGATAAATAGTTGGACCCATGCATATTGAATGCACCAGACATGGTTACAACTGGGAAATGTGTGAGGACCTGGCTGGTGCACTGCATTAAACACTCACCTTTCACCTCGATATTAAAATCCAACCCTACATCCAAATCGAGATCCCACTGGTCAAAAAACTACCCTTGATTCAACATGAAGTGCCAAAGTCACTTATATTATGCCCAGAGGTAATTAATGTGAGAAATGGAGAAATATGATAAACTCATGCAGCTGGGGACCTTGCTGTACCTGTCCTGGGAGTGTTTGATGAGGACAGTGCAGAGGGAGCTTTACTCTGTATCTAACCCTGTGTTGTACCTGTCCTGGGAGTGTTTGATGGGGACAGTGCAGAGGGAGCTTTGCTCTGTATCTAACCCCATACTGTCCCTGCCCAGGGAGTGTTTGATGGAGACAGCGTAGAGGGAGCTTTACTCTGTATCTAACTCCTTGCTGTACCTGCCCTGGGAGTGTTTGATGGGGACAGTGTAGAGGGAGCTTTACTCTGTATCTAACCCTGTGCTGTACCTGCCTGGGAGTGTTTGATGGGGACAGTGTGGAGGGAGCTTTACTCTGTATCTAACCCCATGCTGTACTTGCCCTGGGAGTGTTTGATGGGGACAGTGTAGAGGGTCCTTTACTAGAGGATGTTGTAGAGATAGGGAGGGACAAGGTAATGGATAATAATTTGAAAATGCCAGTTTCAGTGCCTGACATTGGGACAGGATGAGACCCACGCCGCTTTCACTGAGTCGACCTGTGTGTGAAAATGGTTAAGTGACTCGGGGCGGTGGGGGTTTGCTGGTGACATGTCTGGGACCATCCTGCAGACAGACTCAGTCCTTTGCAAGGGGAAAGAGAGGGATCGGAGGAATGATAGCATAGGAGGGGTGTTAGCGCATAGACCCTGTTCGAGTAACCTCCGCATAATTACCTGTATCGTTCACACCTGAATAGAACAAGAAGCAATATTATGACCAGGAGATTGAAAACCTGGAGCGGAACTACAGACACATTATTGATCGGCTAGAGCAAGACTACGCCAACCAACTGCGCGATGAGGCAAAACGCCTGAAGGCACAACAAGCAAAAGAGTTCGCGAAAAATCGTCAATCGTTGAACGACAAGAAGCAAGTAAGAGCTTCTTTATAATACAAACAGAAAGTGCTCGAAAAACTCAGCAGGTGTGGCAGCATCTGTGGAAAGAAAAAACAAGAGTTGACGTTCCGAGTGGAATATGACACATATATGTAGCAAGAGCTATCCAATTAGTCACATTCCCCTGCCCCTTCCCCATAACTTTCATTTTCAAGTATTGATGCGATTCCCTGCTGAAAGTTACCATTGAATCTGCTTCCACCCTTTACCCATTTCATTAAATAGTGCATTTTACACTGAAGTGAACAAATCTTTCTCCGCCCATGAAGTGTTTGAGGTTGGCTGTTGGTATGACCCCGGCTTCGAATGTTCCTTCTCCTCGCTCCCTCCCTGTCTGAGGCACATTGGCGTGAAATTTGGCAGCAGCCCAACACCCAAATCCATTGGCTATCAAATCCTCAGTCATAGTTAACAGTTGTTTCTGTCCAATGGAGTTTGTCCCTCACTGGGGCCTTGTTCTACGGCTCCGTTGATTTGCCAGACCTCCTGGAAACTGCTCCTGTTCGATTCAGATCAAGGGACACTGGATTTATTTGTCAGCTTGGTCTCCATCAGTGAGCACCTTTTATATAGCAGAATCGAAATTAAATATTGCAGGTCAGGGCTGTTTAGGGGCTTTTAGTTTTTGCCCTGCATCAACTGAGTGGAGACTGCCATAGCCTCCAGGTTAACAGCTGCTGTTCACGGCTGTAATTCAAGATCAGCTTTCCACTTTTGCAGCGCAGTGTTCTTCGAGAGCAAGGGTGTAACGTATGAACCCTCTCATGCTGAGCTCTGTGGGCTTTCTGCGTTACTATTTTCCTACATTACAGCACAAGAAATGGGAGTAGGAGTAGACCATTCGGCCCATCGAGCCTGCTCCACCATTCAATACCATCATGGCTGACCCTGGCCTTCAACTCCATTTTCCCACCCACTCCCCATGTCCCTTAATTCCCTGAGAGACCAAAAATCTGTCTATCCCAGCCTTTAATGTATTCAGTGATGAAGCATCCACAACCCTCTGGGATAGAGAATTCCAAAGATTCACAACCCTCTGAGTGGAGAAATTTCTCCTCATCTCAGTCCCAAATGATCAGTCCTGACCCCGAGACTGTGCCCATGTTCTAGATTCCCCCGACCAGGGTAAACAACCTTTCGGAGTCTACCTGCCAAATCCTTTCAGAGTTTTGTAGGTTTCAATCAAACCACCTCTCATTCTTCTTAAATCCAGAGAATATAGGCCCAGGCTACTCCACCTCTCACCATAGGACAACCCTCTCATTCCAAGGACCAATCCAGTGAACCTTGGCTGTGCCGCCTTCTAGTCAAGTATATCCTTCCTTAACTTCCTTATTCTTGTACTCAAATCCCTTTGCAATAAAGGCCAACATGCTATTTGCCTTCCTAACCAGTCACTGCATCTCAAAAAATTGACTTGATTGACTGTAAAGCATTCTGGGATGGCCTGAGGTCGTGAAAGGTGCTATTAAAATGCAGGGTCTTTCCTTATGGTGCAGGAACAAGAATTCATCCAAAGGCAACAACAGGAGCTGAACGAGGGTCTGCAAAAGATTGTTCAGGAGCGGAAGACAAAGATATCATCCACAGCTTCTGAGCGGTTGATGAAAGGGCAACAGCTCAAGAGAGGTGAGAAATCACACTGACAAAAGGTATTCAGATCACGCATCAATCCACATTAATCATCAGATGCTCCTGTGTCACCGCACAGCAACAACTTATATTTATATAGCAGCTTTAATGTAATAAAACGTTCGCAGGAGCATTTTAAAATAAAATTTGATACCGACTCATATAAGGAAATACTAGGTCAGATGACCAAAAGCTTGGTCAAAGACATAGATTATACAAGCATCTTAAAGGAAGAGAAAGAGAGAGAGATGGAGAAGAAGGGAATTCCAGAGCTTGGGGCCCAGGCAGCTGAAGACATGGCTGCCAATGATGGCGCGATTCAAATCGGGAATGCTCAAGAAGCCGGAATTGGAGGAACGCAGATACCTCAGAGGGATGTGGGGCTGGAGAAGTTTGGAGAGATAGGGAGGGAAGAGGCATTGAGGGATTTGAAAATAAGGATGAGGGTTTTAAAATTATGGCATTGCTTGACTGGGAACCTGATTCCATCTGCACTCGATGCCTGCACACATTCTTGGTCATTGTTAGTTCCGTGTTGCGGAGTCAAATCGTTGCATCCTTACTCATCGTTTTGTGAGCTTTTTCAACATGACATGTCCCCATCTGGCGAAGGCCCTTGTTTAACCGTCTGATTAGCTTGCATGTTGCCTCCTCCTCTGTGTCTCTACATTAGACCGTGAGTCGGTGGTCTGGGATGTGGAGCAGCGCCATCTGCAAGAGAAATATCATCTGTTCAAGCAGCAAGTGAAGGAACAGTGTTCGCTGCAGAGGCAACTGCTGTTGAAGCGACACGAGAAGGTGAGCGCGTGTAAACTTTACACAGAACTGCACGTGTGCCTGAGCTTGTGCAGCAGTGCATGTGTGTTTGTGTGTACCTGCACATGTTCATATCTCTCTGTGTCTGTTTGTATCCCACTGTGCATGTGGGTGATACAAAGGAGGAAGTGCTGGAAATATTCAGCAGGTCCAGCAGCGTCTGTAGCGAGAGAGAGAGAGAGACACAGAGTCAATATTTCAGCTCAATGACCTTTCATCAGAACTAGAAGGCTACTTAATAAGATAAGAGCCCATGGTGTTGGGAATACATTGGCATGGATAGAAGATTGACTAACTAATAGTAGACAGAGAGTTGGGATAAGGGGAGCATTTTCAGGATGGCAACCTGTAACTAGTGAAGTGCCACAGGGATCAGCGCTGGGGGCCACAATTATTTACAATATATATCAATGACTTGGATGAGAGAAGTGAATGTACTATCGCCAAGTTTGCAGATTACACAAAAATAGGTGGGAAGTCAAGTGGTGAGGATGACACAAGGAGTCTACAGAGAGATATAGACAAGTTAAGTGAGTGGGGAAAAAACTTGGCAGATAGAATACATTGTGGGAAAATGTAAGGTTATGCACTTTGACAGGAAGAATAGAAGAGCTGAATATTATTTAAATGGAGAAAGACTGCAGAAAACTGCAGCACAGAGGGATTTGGGGGTCCTCGTACATGAAGCCCAAAAAGCTAGCATACAGGTTCAGCAGGTAATAGGAAAGGCAAATGGAATGTTGGCCTTTATTTCAAAGAGAATGGAGCATAAAAATAAGGATGTCTTGCTAAAACTATACAAGGCACTAGTTAGACCACACCTAGAATACTGTGAACAGTTTTGGTCCTCTTATCTAAGGAAAGATATACTGGCATTGGAGGCAGTCCAGATAAGGTTCACGAGGTTGATCCTGGGTATGGAGGGATTTTCTTATGAGGACAGGTTCAGTAGGTTAGGCTTGTACTCATTGGAGTTTAAAAGAGTGAGAAGTGACCTTATTGAAACATATAAGATTCTTATGGGGCTTGACAGGGTAGATGCTGAGAGGCTGTTTCCCTTGTGGGAGAGTCTAGGACCAGACGGCATAATCTCAGAGTAAGGGGTCACCCATTTAAGACAGCGATGAGGGGGAATTTCTTCTCTCAGAGGGTAGTGAATCTGTGGAATTCTTTAACACAGAGGTTGGGTCATTAAGTATATTCAAGGCTGAGATAAACAGATTTTTAATCAGTAAGGGACTCGAGGATTATGGGGAAAAGGCAGGAAAGTGGAGTTGAGGATTATCAGATCAGCCATGATCTCATTGAATGGCAGAGCAGACTCGATGGGCCAAATGGCCTATTTCTACTCCTACATTTTATGGTCTTAAATTAGAGATTTAGCAGATTTTACAGGGTAAGAGGCAGGAAAGTTTAAATTACAAAAAGGGTTTTCAGCATTTCCATATATTATTTCGCATCTGCAGTATTTTTGCTTTTTTGTGTGGGTTGTGTGTGTGTGTATGTATGTGTTTCTGTGCGCATGCCTATATCTCAGCTACAGAGGAAAGGCTGCCTTATTAAGGAGTAAATCATATTAAAAGAAGCAAAGTAAAAGCTTGTAAAACAAAAGGTCCATCCACTATCGGGTTGTCAGGACTGGAGAATTGAGATAAAAACAAAAAACTGCGGATGCTGGAAATCCATAACAAAAACAGAATTACCTGGAAAAACTCAGCAGGTCTGGCAGCATCAGCGGAGAAGAAAAGAGTTGACGTTTCGAGTCCTCATGACCCTTCAACAGAACTGAGTAATATTAGGAGAGGGGTCCCCCACCGCCCCCAACCTTAAACCAGCTTATATTTCACCCCTCTCCTAATATTATTCAGTTCTGTTGAAGGGTCATGAGGACTCGAAACGTCAACTCTTTTCTTCTCCGCCGATGCTGCCAGACCTGCTGAGTTTTTCCAGGTATTTCTGGAGAATTGAGCCTTGGTTAACTTCGATCTGAATGGCTGCTTCTGTTGCTGGCTGCCTGCCAAGATCTCCAACACCACAGGGTGTTAGACATACATCGAGGTGACACCCAACCCATCTGTTGAGCCCAAGTGTGAAATTCTCCATCATCCACCTGGGCTGCTGTCACTGCAGAGTGACTACATGATGGATGGAATCACCTCCTGCCCAGTAATCCAATCGCCACAACCTGTTATAACATTACTTGTCGTTCCCCCCTCCCCCCACCAACCCGCCTTGTACTTGCCTGCCTAGTGACCCTATTAATAAATAAAAATAATTAATAAATGTAATAATTAATAAATTAGCAAATTAATAATCCGGGAGGCACTAAGTCAGACTTCAGTGATCACAGGTTTGGAGGAAGGCTTGTGCAGTCTTCGTCCTAATGCGAAGTAGGGTCGAGGAAATCAATTTGCAAAATGCCGAGATTGTTCCCAAGCTGTCTCGCCGTCAGATTCAGTCGGAATTCAGTTTAAAGAAGCTGCCTTCCCCTCACAGGAGACGGAGCGAATGACCCACCTCCACGGCTGTCTCCTCGAGGACCTGAAGAGCCAGCAGGCGCAGGAGAGGGCTCGACTGCCCAAGGTGCAGCGCAACGACAGCAAGGTCAGACTGAACATCTTCAAGCAAAGCCTGAAGATCAAGGCCGTGAGCTCAGTGGGGCAGAGGGAGCTCATCAGACAGGTTAGCCATCCCATTACGTACCCCTTTGTATCGCGAACACATAGTAACAGTCAGTACATATTGCGCAAAGAATATCCTAAGATATATTCCCCAAACGTAATTTAATAAAAAGTCAGCATGCAGGTACAGAAAGTAATTAGGAGGGCAAATGGAATATTGACTTTTATTGCAAGGGGAATGGAGTATTAAAGTAGGGAAGTCTTGCTACAGCTGTGCTGGGCATTGGTGTGACTGCACCTAGAGCACTGGGTACAGTCTAGGTCTCCTTATTTAAGGAGGGATATACTCACATTGGAATAAGTTCAGAGAAGGTTCACGCGGCTGATTCCTGGAATGAGGGGTTTGTTTTATGAGGAAAGGTTGAGCAGGTTGGGCCTGTACTCATTAGAGTTCAGAAGAATGAGAGGTGATCTTATTGAAACATAGAAGATTCTGAGGGGGCGGGTGAGAGGGTAGATGCAGAGAGGATGTTTCCCCTCGTGGGGGAATCCAGAATGAGGTGCACAGTTTCAAAATAAGGGGTCTCCCATTTAAGATGGAGATGAGGAGGAATTTCTTCTCTCAGAAAATCAGCCATAAACTGATTGAGCTGGCTCGGCAGGGAGGGGTGGGCGGGTGAATGGCCTACTCCTGCTCCTAATTCTTATTTTCTTATGAAGTGTCAGCCCCTTGCTGCCTGTGGGAAATTGCACTTGGAGCAAGCTCAGTGCAAGAAATGACTGCCTGAGGCCCTTGATTTTCTGCCCATTTGTTAAAATGAGTGGGAAATGAGAGGCTCAACAGCCCCGGGATGGGCTCAGAATCATTGAACAGGTGCAGGGCACATCACTAGAGGGACTTGCTGGATGGGATGATGACAGCCAGGCTTTTCACCTCCCGCAGCCATTCTGGCCAGACTTGATGGGCTGAATGGCCTCCTCCAGTGGCTGTACTTGTTCTGGTGTTGCTGTGGAAACGGTCAAACCCATAACCCTGAGTGCCCCCGAAGCAGGCAGGGCAACATGTCTCTCCTTGTTCCAACTTGTCAAAGACTTTGACTGGGATTTTCTTGTTGCTGCTGGCTAGATAAGATCCATACTGGAAATGCTCTGAGAGTGACTCTTCCAGCATCTTTCCCAGAAGGAACAGGGAATGGAATCAAGCTTGGAGGGTGTTTGAAATTTAAAGAGGATGATGCATAAGCATTTTTGAAGACTGGGTTATTGAAGGGTTGGGATTAGCGGGAAGAGGTTGGGTTTGAAAAGAAGGACATGTTACTGAAACTTCCCGTCTTACACTCATCAGGACAAATGCAAGAATGCCAAATTTTAAATGATCACAGCAATTTATACTACAGGAGAAAGGGTGCTGATTGGTTGGTGGGTCCACTCTGTCTGAGGAGTTGCCATGGAGAAAGAAATGGGAAACTATAGGCTCCCCAAGTTTCCTGATCATTCAAAAAAGGCAGAGGCTTGAACATGTTCCTTTTGTTTGCAGAGAACGAATCCCTGTGTTTCAATACATGTCGCTTCTAGCATAAATGAGTCTCCTTACAAGCTTGACTGATTATCTTAATTGGTTGTTAGTGTAGTTATTAGCGCACTCAGGATTGTTCAGCAAGTGCTGCCTAATCGCAGAATCATATCTAACAGTAGACGTTTTGCTGGGGAGCTGGGGCAGCCCTTGGCAACACCTTGGCCAATCAGAGTCGACTTGCCGACCAATCAGCACCCTTTTATCCTGTCGAATAAATTGTTGCGATCATTTGAAATTTGGCATCCTCGCGTTTGTCCTGATGAGTGCAAGATGAAAAGCTTCGGCAACATGTCTCTCTTTTCAGCAATATTCAAATTCTGTACAACAAGCGACTATAAGTAGTAATGCATGTAATGGGACTGTGGATTATGGTGGAGATGATTCCACGTATCTGCATTAAGTTTAGGGCGGGCATTATGGATAGGATTAGAAGGTAGGATTAAGCAATTGAGTTAAAGTTAGTGTGAGGGTCTGATGTGTTAAACTGTAATGCATGCAGTAGGTCTATATTTTTTTTTTATTCATGGGATGTGGATGTCGCTGGCGTGGCCAACATTCATTGCCCGTCCATAATTGCCCTTGAGCTAAGTGGCTTGTGAGGCCATTTCAGAGGGCAGTTAAGAGTTAACCACATTGCTGTGGGTCTGGAGTCACATGTAGGCCAGACCGGGTAAGGATGGCAGATTTCCTTCCCTAAAGGGCATTAGTGAACCAGATGGGTTTTTACGATAATTGATCAAAGTTTTGTGGTCACCATTAGTGGGACAAAGTGTTTTATTTAATGGGCTGAATTTAAATCCCCCAACTGCGCAATTAACTAATATTGGTGGGTTATTTTTTCCAGTTTTTAGCCCAGGAGGAGGTCCAACAGAAAGAGGAGAGGCAACACCAACAGCAAAAACACGAAGCCCACCTCAAGGAGTTGCAGAAGCAATGTGATAACAACATCGTGGAGTTACAGCAGCTTCAGGTAATTCACCGTCATTGGACCCTCAGAAGGAGGTGCCGCCAGGAGGCTCCAGCGCATTTCCATACACTTCTCCTTCAGTTTTGCATCATCAGGTAGGTAGAGTCAGAGTCGGGGAGAGAGTACCAGTCTGGAAGGGTAGGGGAAGAAAAATATGGTGCAGGAGAGAGACAAGCGGATAAAGAGAGTGTCAATGCATGGGAACTATCCTGCACACTCTAGTTTTCCAACTAGTTCCTTGTGGCTCTTTCTTCATCGCTGGGTCAAAATGCTGGAACTGTCCCCAGAATAGCACCCACACAGCAAAGGGTTCAAGAAGCTAGCTCGCCACCACCTCTTCAAGAGTTGGGCAATCAATACCGGCTTGGCCATCGAAAGCTTTGGCTATGGAAACTTTTCCCACAGTTCCCATGGCTTTAACATTTGAGTCTCTCCGTGGTTTGGGAGTTTGTTGGGAATTCGGAAAACTCGAGTGGGATACAACCCAACAGGTAAGCAGGGACGGAATTGCGAATGGAATGTTCTATCTAATCTCAAACTTCTCAGAGAAGTTGTTATGACCCAGCAGTTGGTAAAGGCTGAGCTGTTTAAATCCCAGAGGGAAACTTTAAACAACTGTCATAACCTATATTTTCAATTGGTATGTTTGAGATGCAGCTCTGAATTCAGGAATAAGACCACCAAGCCTCGAAGTTTTTTATTTAAATTAAATTAAACATTTATTAATTTAACAAGAAATTAAACACATACATGTCTACACATTACTACCATAATAACTTTTTAAAAAATCCCCAAATTAGTCACTCCCAGGTAAATCATCACCAAGGCAACAATAACCCATAGGCTTTAAACAGACACCAGGCAGAGCACATTTGACCTTACGAATTCAAAATGAGGCCCCTTTCAATTTGGTTCTCTTGCAGACAGTTGTAGGTTTACAGGCTGGTTAGATGTTAAAAGCCTCTGCCTCACATACACAAACTCCTTTCAGTTTTCACCTAGCTTTCCCTATTGCATGTAAATTTTCCATTGTATTACTAAGTTTTTTTTTAGCCTCTCCTGACAATAATTCTTTCATTTCACCAATTTTATTAGTAATATAAACACATTGCTTGGTGTCTCCCAGCTAGGTGCAAGATTTCACCCATTCTTCTGAATGGTTTATTCAACAAATGCAAATGTACTCTTTACCTTCTATCCTTACGTTTATCTAGTTAACCTCTCAAACTACTATACATCAAAGCACCTGGACTAGCTGGCTTTAATCCAATTAAGCCACACACACACACACCCTACTACAATTCCAATTTAAAAATAATTTCCAAGAACATTTTAGACATTAGTCTCTTCATGACAGAAGTGAACAGCATGTCAAATGTAAATGTCGAACTGAATCAAATTGGCACCAAGGCGATTGAATTCTTTTCCCCTTTGACCAGAGCGAGAAATTGAACCTCCTGGTGACTGGCGAGAAGGAGAAGTTGAAGACACTCGATGAGGAACACACAATGGAACTGAAGGAATGGAAAAACCGGCTGGCATCCCGCAAAGAGGTGAGTGTTACGCAGCGCGACAGAGGCTCTAAGATTTGGGGATCCCATCTTAAACTTTAGCTTGTTCGAAACTCTGCTGCCTGTATCCTAACTCTCACCAAGTCCTGTTCACCTATCACCTACATTGGCTCCTAGTCTGGCAACGTTTAAATTCTACGGTTCTCATCTTCGTGTGCGGATCCCTGAACGGTCTCACCCTTCCTTGTATCTGTAACTTCATCCTGCCCGCCAGCATCATAGAATGGTTACAGCACAGAAGGAGGCTATTCGGCCCACAATGTCCGTTCTGGCTCTCTGCAAGAGCAAGTCAGCTAATCCCACTCCCCTGATTTTCCCTATTAGCCCTGAAAAATCTTTCCTCTTCAGATATTGATCCAATTCCCTTTTGAAAGCCAAGGTTGAATCTGCCTGCTCCATACTCTCAGGCAGTGCATTCCAGATCCTAACCACTCGCTGCTTAAAAAGGTTTCTCCTCATGTTGCTTCTTTTACCAATCATCTTAAATCGGTATCCTCTGGTTCTTGATCCTTCCACCAATGGGAACAATTTCTCCCTCTCCACCCTGTCCCAAACGCCTCATGATTTTGAACACCTCTATCAAATATCCTCTCAATTTTCTCTTCTCCAAGGAGAACAGCCCCAGCTTCTCCAATCTATCCATGTAACTGAAGTTCCTCATCCCTGGAACCATTCTCCTGAATCTTTTCTGCACTCTAATACCTTCACATCCTTCCTAAAGTGCAGCGCCCAGAACTGGACACAATTCTCCAAATTGAGGTCGAACCATGTTTTATACAAGTTTAACATAACTTCCTTACTCTTGTACTCTATGCCCCTATTTATAAGACCCAGGATGCTGTGTGCTTTATTAACTGCTCTCTCAACCTGCCCTGCCACCTTCAATGATTTGTACACATAAACCCCCAGGTCCCTCTGCTCCTGCACACTCTTTAGAATTGTCCCCTTTATTTTATTTTTTGCCTTTCCTTGTTCTTCCTACCAAAATGAATCACTTCACACTCCTCTGCGTCGAACTTCATCTGTCCCTTATCGGACCATTCCGCCAGCCTGTCCATGTCCTCTTGAGGTTTATCACTCTCCTGGCAGTTCACAAGACTTCTGAGTTTTGTATCTCTGCAAGTTTTGAAACTGTGCCCTGTACAAGCAAGTCTAGGTCATTAATAAATATCAAAGAAAGTAGTGCTCTCGTACCAACCACTGGGGAACCCCACTGTATTCCTTCCTCCAGTCCGAAAAGGAACATAGGAACAGGAGTAGGCCATTCAGCCTGTTGAGCCTGCTTCGCCATTCAGTTAGATCATGGCTGATCATCTACCTCAGCGCCACTTTACTGCGCTATCTCCATATCCCTTGATGTCATTAGTCTCCAGAAATCTATCGATCTCAGTCTTGAACATGCTCACTGATTGAGACTTCGCAACCCTCTGGGGTAGAGAATTCCAAAGATTCACCACCCCCGACTGAAGAAATTCCTCCTCCATCTCAGTCCTAAATGGCCGACCCCTTATCCTGAGACTGTGCCCCCTGGTTCTAGTCTCACCAGCCAGGGGAAACATCTTATTTACATCCACCCTGTCACGCCCTGTAAGAATTTTGCAAGCTTCAACAAGATCACCTCTCATTCTTCAAAATTCAAGGGAATACAGCCCCAGTTTCCTCAATGGTACTCCCTCTATGGCAAGTTTATCCTTCCTTAGATAAGGAGACCAAAACTGTACACAATACTCCAGCTGCAGTCTCACCAAGGCTCTATACGATTGCAGCAAGACATCTCTACTTTTGTACTCAAATCCTCTTGTGAAAAATAGCCATTCATCACAACTGTGATTCCTGTCTCCAGCCAACTTCGTATCCATGCAGCCACTGTCCCTTTAGTTCCAGGGTCTTTCACTTTCTTGACAAGCCTGTCATTTGGCACTTGACCAAATGCCTTTTGGAAGTCCATGTACACCATATCAACCGCATAACCCTAATCAACCCTCTCTGTTACCTCATCAAAAAAACTCAATCAAGTTAATTAAACACGATTTGCCTTTAAAAAATCAAATAAGCTTTCCTTAATTAATCCACATTTGTCCAAGTGATTGTTAATTTTGTCCCAGATTATCATTTCTAAAAGCTTTCCCACCACAGACGTTGCTTGGTCTCTGCGCTCCTCCAATTCCAGCCTCTTGGAGCATCCCCGAATTTAATCTCTCCACCATTGGTGGCTGTGCCTTCAGCTGCCTGGGCCCCAAGCTCTGGAATTCCCTCCCTACACCTCTCCGCCCCTCTCTACCTCACTCTCCTCCTTTAAGACGCTCCTTAAAACTGACCTCTTTGACCAAGCATTTTGGTCATCTGACCCAATATCTCCTTGCGTGTCTCAGTGTCAATTTTTGTCAGTTAACACTGTTGCGAAGCACCTAGGGATGCTTACTACTCTAAAGGCGCTATATGAATCCAAGGCGTTGTTGTTTTAAGGATTGCGTTGGATCGATGTGGCACAGGCCGTTTATAGGGAAGTCACATTCAGCTAACTGAGTGTTGCTGTAGCCCCAGAGTGTGATTCAACGTTAAACCCCCCCACTCTCTCTCTTACTGCAGAAGGGCAAGCTCCTCACAGACTCCTGCACTTGAGATTCTGAGTTCGTGAAAGGCGCCCTATAAATGTAGAATTCCTTTCCTTTCTGAAAGGGGCCCTAGCAATGTAAGAGATCTCTCTTCAAAAGGGGATCCCAAAAACCTGTGATCCCACAGCATCTGTAAAATCTGTAATGAGACTCATTCTTCACAACGAGTTGCAGCCTGGATCAGTATACAGTACAGCCTTGACAGGGACAGGCTTGAGGGGATGAATGGCCTCCTCCCCCCACCCCTATTCCGCTGGGGAGTTCATGGGCTTAAAAGCAAGTATTTTGTTGTCAGTAATAATCTGATTGTGGTGCGTGTTTATTCTCTGAAGTGCTGAGGTATTCCTGTCTCTCACTGGAGCTTTGTTTGGTCGCCTGTGTTTCTGCAGATCCTCGAGGAGGAACTCTCCCGTAAACGGCAGCAGCCGGACGTCTCTCACAGGCGGAGCAGCGAGCCGAACACCTCCAAGTCATCGTTGCACCGAATCTCCCGGTTCTTCCCCCTGCCCAGCTTCCCGCCGTAGGTGGCTTCCGCTCGCTGGCTCCCCCTTCCCCCCACTGGAGGACACAACGCTGCTGAGAATGTCCAAGCGGTGGCCCATCACCTCCCCACTCCCGAGCCCTGAACCAGCAGCTGATGCTGAATTTAAACCAGGCTCTGAGACTAAGGCTGGGGACAGAATGCATTAAGGGTAGATGGCGGTGTAGTGGTGATGTCACTGGACTAGTAATCCAAAGCTTATGCTCTGGGAACACTGGTTCCAATCCCACTATGGCAGCTGGTGGAATTTAAATTCAGTTAATAAATCTGGAATATAAAGCTAGTCTCAGTAATTATGATGACAACTATCGTCTATTGTTGTAAAAACCCATCTAGTTCACTAATGCCCTTTCGGAAAGGAAATCTGCCGTCCATACCCGGTCTGGCCTACACGTGACTTCAGAACCACAGCAATGTGGCTGACTCTTAACTGCCCTCTGAAATGGCCTAGCAAGCCACTCAGTTCAAGGGCAGTTAGGGATGGGCAACAAATGCTGGCCTTGCCAGTGATGCCCACATCCCATGAAAGAATAAATTAAAACCAAAAATCCTGTGTTGCATTGCAGTGAGATACTGGCTTGTCACTTTAATTCTTCTGAATTCCAGATCCCAGCTTGGGCCACCTGCTGTCAACAGGGGGAGGGAGGGAGGGAGGGAGGGAGAGGGGAGATGGAAGGGTTAATCCTCAGACAGATCACTCGTTCCCTTGCCGACACTGAAATGCATGGAAAGGCTACGGGTGGGGCTGCATTGAGCAAGTGGGACACTGGCATCAGTGCCAGTGAGCTTTGATGGGGAAGGAGGGTGGTGGGGGGTTGGGGAACAATGTGCCCGGAACTCGTATGCCTGACCCCACTGGAAAGCGTGATGCCACCCAAAGTGGAGCAGCCTGCCTCGGGAAGATTGATTGCTCTGGCCAATTGCTGGCACTTCACCTCACTGATTCATTCTGAGGTAGTGGGGAGGGGGAGGTGAGAGGTGTTTGTCATTGCTGACTGTCCCCCTACAAAGATTTACACTTAATCTGACCTCCCCCCACAATTTTCCAAATCAAATTTAGGAACGCAAGAGCCGGACTAAATATTCCAAGTGACCCTCAACGTTTTAATTTGCTGAAGATGGTGCAGGAGCCTATGTGGGGAAGGGTGGGAGGTTTCAGAATTGGTGAATTTGTAAGTTTTAAGCGAGTCACTGCAGCCCAAAGACACTCAGACAGGTGAAGGATGGAAACCTTCTGAAAAGAATAATTTGCGTGCTGCCTCAGTCAGTCCAACACTGAATACCAAACAAGAGCCTTGATAACATATTCTGTACTTCTGTAAAATTTCTCTCAGCATTGTTAACATAATTGTCTACAAATGTAAATAAAACCGATTTGACTTTTGTATGTACACTTTGCTTACGGTTAATGCAGTTTTCTGCACTGGACCTCAGTAAACCACAGTATTTTCTCTGCAGCTACATTAAGTAATAATTTTTCCCCTTATACCGATACATTCAGAGATACCTCGCCACTCTCTCTCACGACAACCAGGTAACAACACCCACACTACCAAGGATCAATAATAAAAGAAAAACTGGGTCCCCCTCTCGATGTCAATTTTGGCTCTTTTGGGAGCACACTTCCCTCCGATCACAAGGATGTGGGTTCAAGTCCCACTCCAGAGACCTGAGCACAAAACTCCAGGCTGACGCTCCCAATGCAGTGCTGAGGGAGCGCTGCACTGTCAGAGGTGCTGTCTTTTGAATGAGACGATAAACCAAGGCTCCATTTTCCCTCTCGGGTAGGTGCAAAAGATCTCACGGTACTGTTTCAAGGAGGAGCAGGAGGGTTACTCCTGCTGCCCTGGTTAATACTTATCCCTCAAACAGCATCACAAAAATCACATTGCTGTCTGTGGGAGCTTGCTGTGCGCAAATTGGCTGCTGTGTTTCCGACATTACAACACTTCAAAAAGTACTTTACCGGCTTTGAGACGTCCGGTGGCCATGAAAAATGCTATGTAAATACAAGCCTTCCCTTCTCAAGTCTGCCCATGTGCCTTGTGGTGCCCACTGAGTATGGCACAGGCTTAAACTGAGAACTCTCGGCCTTGTTCACCGCTGTTTGTCCCACTTCTTGGCTCTGCGAAAGAAAGCGGATGGTTCACCTTCCTTCAAGTTGGAGGTGGCCGCAGGCAGACGCCGAGGGTGGCAGACCCCTTTGCCCTTCCTGTGTTACCTCGATTGGGGGTGATTTCCAGTGTAACTTCCCAGTTCGACCCACTGTGGAACAGGTGGCACCGACTTGGATCATTGCTGATTCACGCGACACTTTGTTCCTCCACACTGATCCAAAGGATGGGCAATAGTATCTGCAAGGCAGGTTCGAGTTCCTAGGACACTAGACAAAAGGAGGTCAGTGTATAAACAGGCTTCAGCCTCAGAGGAAACTGCCCCCCTTTTCCGTTCCATTATTGTGTCCATTTTTATTCTTAATGGTTAAGATTTAATCAAATCAACTAAATAAGAGAAATAGGAAACAATTCTGAAAAATTTATCGTGCATTTGTTCATTTTTGTTCGTTTTTGCGCTTTTTTTTGCCAAAGATCGTATTCAAGTTATTTCCAGTTGGAATTTCTCTCTCTCTGCCTCTCAACCTTGCCCTTTATGCTCCCTTGTCCTTACTAACAGTAAAGTACTAATGGTAAAAACAAAAAACTGCGGATGCTGGAAGTCCAAAACAAAAATAAAAATACCTGGAAAAACTCAGCAGGTCTGGCAGCATCTGCGGAGAGGAACACAGTTAATGTTTTGAGTCCATATGATTCTTCAACAGAACTAAGTAAAAATAGAAGAGAGGTGACTAATGGTAATGGCCACACGATGGCAGCAGTGGCTGCTAATTGACAAAACAGTACATTCTGTTGTATGCAGACCTGTTGCCCCTATCTGAGAAGTTACTTGGAGGTCATCGGTTTGGAAGGTGCTGTTGAAGGAGCCTTGGTGAGTTCCTGCAGTGCACCTTGTAGATGGTACACACTGCTGCTACTGTGCACCGGTGGTGGAGGTCGTGAATGTTTGTGGATGGGGTGTCAATCAAGTGGACTGCTTTGTCCTGGATGGTGTTGAGCTTCTTGAGTGTTTTGGGAGCAGCACTCATCCAGGCAAATGGGCAATGTTCCATCACACTCCTGACTTGTGCCTTGTAGATGGTAGACAGGCTTTGGGGAGTCAGGAGGTGAGTTACTTGTTGCAGAATTCCCAGCCTCTGACCTGCTGCTGTAGCCGCAGTATTTCTATGGCTGGTCCAGTTGAGTTTCTGGTCAACAATGACTGGCTCAGGGTTCACCTTTTACAACCTCGTGAGGTTTAACAAACTGCCAATGAAGTGTAATCGCTGTTGTAAAGTGGCTGCCAACTTGCAAGCTCCCACAAACACACACGTGATGCTGACCAGATAATGTTTTCTTGAGATGCGGATTGAGGGATTAGCCAGGGCACCAGGGAGAACCCCCTCCCCCTGCTCTTCTTCAAAACAGTGCAGTGGGATCTTTCACACCCAGCTGAGAGGGCAGACAGGGCCTCGCTTAACACATCATCCAGAAGATGTTGATTGTCAATGCCCTCCAGACAGCTAGACATTAAACATCACCTTCCTACTCATCCTGATGGAATTTATAAAACATTTTGGGGAAAGAATTGCTTTAGTGAAAACAGAAAATGCTGGAAAAACTCAGTGGGTCTGGCAGCATCTATGGAGAAAGAAACAGGGTTAACATTTCAGGTCTGTATCGCTCCTCTTCAGAGCAGAAGAAAAGTCATACAGACTCGACATTAACTCTGTTTCTCCACAGATGCTGCCAGACCCGCTGAGTTTTTCCGGCATTTTCTGTTTTCAGATTTCCAGCATCCATAGTACTTTGCTTTTCTCAAAGAATTGCTTTCCCTGGAATGGGAATGTTTCTAACTGACGAGCCTTTTGATTGCTCTTGTCGCCCTCTTCAGCCTTTCCATGTCCCTTATCAAGGGTCAGTTACTGAAAAGCGTTTGTCTCAGACACCTGGCCAGTACCCTTTCTAGATCTGACCAACGCACCAGCTCTCTGTTCACCTTGATTTTAATGAGCCTTCGATCAGGGCAGAATGCAGGTCAGCAGTAAATCAGTGCCCTGCTCATCATCCCCAGGATGTTTTGCTGGCTCCATGTTCTGAACCTTCAGCAAGAATTGAGAGCAGCTTTATTGCACTAGCCAACGAATTTCAAAAGAAGCCTTTTTTTTTAAGAACAGTGGTTGTGCTTTTATCTGTTTTTCCCTCCTGGGAGAGTAAATAGCTTTCGGGTTGGTTGGAGCGAGGTGGTGGGTTATACATTGTGATGTACAAGCCTGTTGTGAGGTTCAGGGTGGATGAACGTAAAGGATTTTACCTGTCCTGTCAATCATTACAGAAAAGCAAGCTTGTTTTTTTAAAATTATTTCTCTGAATTAGAAACTGAAAATGCCAATGATCTACAGTGAATCAGGCAAAGAGAAAAAACAGCTTTGGGTTCCCTTCATTAGAATGGCCGAGATGACACAAACAACCCTAAAAATCTTATGTCAAGAAGATATAATAATTCTCATAATGTTACTGGAATTTATTGTAAAATGGAGTAATAGTGGGGGTGAGTGTGTGTGTGTGGGAGACTTAATTGAATTAGTCTGGGTGCTTTGATCTAAGAAGAGACTTTAGGTTTGAAATGTTAATTAGATAAACATGGGGAAGCTTAAAAACATAGGGCAGAATTTTAACCTCGGCGAGCGGACACGCGCCCAGCCCGCTCGAGCGTAAAATAACTCACGTTGACGTCGGGCGAGCATCCCGGGCAGCTCTGTGCCTCAGGGAGATTTTCAAGTGCGCATGCACGAAATGCCCCACTTGCCCATCCCCCCCACCCCCACCCAGGCAGTGCTGCCGCTCGTGTTTCACGTGAGCGGGCCTTAATTGGCCCGCTAGTGTGAAATCGCGGTGCAGCCCCAATCGCGGGCAGCGGTCAGCTTCCCGACCGCCCCTGCCTGCCCCCATCGAGCCTGCCCAACAAGGGCAAAATTCTGCCCAGAGGTGTCAAGGGAACAGTTACATTTTGAAATAAACCAGACTATATTGTTTTCAAAGGAGGGGTGAAATGTGTCACCTAGCCAGGTGAAGTTTAGAAACTGTGTGTTTATTTTTCCCCAAAATTACTGGTAAAACTTAGTGCTATGAGAGGGTTTTATTATCAGGGAGATAAAGTCCAAAGACATAGTGAAACAATGGGTATTTGCATTCAAAGAGGGAGATGTGTGTAAAGAAAAGACTGTTTGTAAGGGAAGGCATTTTTGAGATCTTACAAGTTTGTGAAATGCCTTCATCATCTATGCCTTAAACTGCTGTCTTCAAAGGACTGAAGTTAAGAAAATTCACTTGGAATTCGACTTGTTCAGAGTATCATATTTCTTTGCCTGGGTCTTATAAAATCTATGTGTCTTACTGTTGCCTTAACAAAAGCCTAACTGGGAGTTAGATTGATTAGGGGATTTAGAAGTTATCATAGTAGTAATTTGTAGATCTATGTATGTAACATAATTTCTCTTATTAATAAATGTTTAATCTTGTTTTGTGAAAACCTATAAGACTTAGTGGTCTTGTTACTACTGGATTCAAGGCATGCATCTCAAAATTTATACAAATTGAAAATTAGTTGTGACAGTTGTTTCAAGTTTCCCTCTGGGATTTGAGCAGCTCAGCATTTACCATCGGCTGTGCCATAACACTTAGCTCGCCTATTTTAGTGAACAGATGTTGTTCAGTCTGGCGGTATGGATACAGCGATGAAACCGGGCCTCGGTAATAGACCCCCTGCTCTTTTTGATATATATATTAATGACCTGGACTTAGGCGTACAGGGCTAAACATCAAAGTTTGCAGATGACGCAAAGCTTGAGAATGCAGTGAACAGTGAGAAGGGTAGTAACAGACTTTAGCAAGAGATAAACAGAAAGGGGCAGACACTCAGCAGAATAAATGCCATGCAGACAATCTGAAGTGGAACATTTTGTTAGAATAATGAGGAGGGGCAATACAAACTAAAACTTACAGTTCTAAAGGGGGTGCAGAAACAGAGAGGCCTGGGGGTGTACATTCACAGATCTCTAGTTGAGAAAGCCATTAAGGGAGTCGAGAACCAGGGGACACGGTTTCAACATAAGGGACCAAGATGAGGAGAATTATGATTTACTTAGAGGATTGCAAATCTTTGGAATTCTCTACCCCACAGGACCGTAGGAGCTCAGTCATTGAGTATGTTTGAAGCAAAGATTGACAGATTTCTAAATACCAATGGCATAAAGGGATATGGGGATAGTGTGGGGAAAAGACATTGAAGTGTGATCAGCCGTGATTGTATTGAATGGCAGAGGAAGTTCAAAGGGCTGAATGGCCTACTCCTGCACCTATTCAAAAAAAAAGGCAACCTTGCCTTTATAAATAGAGACATAGAGTACAAAAGCAAGGGAGTTAAGCTTAACCTTTATAAACCATGGGTAGGTCCAGTTTAGTGTGAAGCTGTATCATTGACATGTCATGAACAGGTTCAGAAAACAGAGGAATGCTGGCCTTTATCTTTAGAGGATTAGACAGGTTAGGCTTGCATCCACTGGAGTTTAGAAGAGTAAGAGGCGACTTGATTGAAACATATAAGATCCTGAGGGGTCTTGACAGGGTGGATGCGGAAAGGGTGTTTCCTCTTGTGGGAGAATCTGGAACTGTTTAAAAATAAGGGGTCACCCGTTTAAGACAGCGATGAGGAGAATTTTTTTCTCTCAAAGGGTCGTGAGTCTTTGGAACTCTCTTCCTCAAAAGGCAGTGGAGGCAGAGTCTTTAAATATCTTTAAGTCAGAGAGAGGTAATTCCTGATACGCAAGAGGGTGAAAGGTTATCGGGGGTAGGCAGGAATGTGGGGTTGAGGTTTCATTCAGATCAGCCATGATCGTATTGAATGGGGGAGCAGCCTCAAGGGGCCGAGTGGCCTCCTCCTGCTCCTAATTCCTATGTTCGAATGTAGAATACAATGGGGTCAAAGTTATGCTTCATATATACACAAAGCCCTGGTTAAACCACTGGAGTCACAGTGAGCAGTTCTGGCCACCACACCTTAGGAAGGATATATTGATCTTGGAGAGAGAACAACGTACATTTACCAGAATGTTCCCTGGACTCCAAGCGTTAAATTACGAGGAGGGAATTACACAAACAAGGATTTTATTCCCTGGAAGTTAGAAAGGAATGGGGAATGATCAAAGCTTTCAAGATATAGGGAACGGAGAGGGCTGATAGAGCGTAACTATTTCCACTGGTTGGGGAGTCTAGGACTAAGGGGCACAGTCTAAAAACTACAGCCAGACCTTTCAAGAGTGAAATTAGGAAACATTTCAACATGCAAAAGGTGGTAGAAGTTTGGAACTCTCTTCCACAAACAGCAATTAATGCTAGATCAATTGTTAGTTCTAAAATTGAGATTGATAGATGCTTGTTAACCAAAGCATCTTTGGGGTGTGGGATGTGGGGCAAAGGATAAGGAGTTAGAATGCAGATCAGCCATGATCTCATGGAATGGCGGAACACGCCTGAGGGACTGAATGGCCTCCTCCCTGTTCTTATGTGGTGGAGCCCAGAGACGGTTAAAGTTAGAAAACCTTTATTTCACGTGTGTAAAGGAAAGAGTTCAAGCTCCAAAATCTCTCAAACAGCAGTTACAAAAGCATACATTTATTCACAATACAGCTTCAGCTCACCGTATGCCCAAGAATGTTTTGTGCGCTCATCTCCTTCATGTGTCCCTGGTTAACATGTCCGATTACATTCTCGCCGGCTAAATGGACAGTACAAATATTTTTTAAAACAGAGAAATGGATTATCGGCTACAGTAACTTCAACTGTAACAAAATACGTCTAGATAAACAGGCCAGCTGTGTAAGCTAAGTGTTATGGGAAAATACAACGAAAGAAACAGCTTTCACAAGTATAACTCACTTTTTAACTCACGGTATTAACCCTTTATTTCCCAATCATTCTCTATTCCTACATCTTTTAAAATAACCTCTGCACTTTCGAATTAAACCTACCTCATTAGGAGTGAGGATGAATTATTGTAAGCTAAAGCGTTGCCTTACTTTTTATATATATTTCACATTTAAAAACAAACAAGTTTTTGTTCTATTTCTAGACATGTTTTACCTTCTCTGCACGTTTGTCACACTTCAGGTGTGTCATAGATTGTCGCAGGTGCAAACAGAACCTATAAGAAAGCCAGCTAATTTCTGTATATTTTACTTAACCTGTTCTCCCCTCCAGAGGCAGGAGCTCAGAACTTGCAAAAAAAAAACACCACTCAAACTGATCTGAGGATGTCTTGAGCTGTGGTCTTAAAGGGACAGGCCCACATATGCAAGCAATCCCACCTGAGAAGCCAAGCCTCGCAATCAGACACCCATTACCAAGGCAATGCCAGAGGGGGATCGGCGTATGCGTGCCTATTTAAATAAGCTTTCTGTCTGTCTCAGTCTTGCGAGTCGCAATGCTCACTCTCAGCGTATCGCCAAACCAGCTTGCAGCCCATTTGAAGAAAGCAAGCTCTGTTTGCCAGGTATTGATTTTAATTAAATGCCCATCAATAGTTACTGAGCCCTCAGCTTCCGTGCAATGAAATGGAGGAACTTTGCCATGGCCTTTTAACTGCAGCGGTTAGCAGGAACTGCTCAGCATTGCCTGGTGCAAGTGAGGCTGCCTTGGTATCTTTTTAAGTCATTTGCACACCTCCATGTTCAGTTCAGTGTTCCAGCCATTTCGCAGAAGTATTGTGCACTGAGTATCTTGCCAAGGCCATTCACTTTTCTCTTCCTTCACAGGATGTGAGCATCATCACATGAACACAGCATTTGTTCCCCATTCCCTAACTGCCCTGCCCTTGAACTGAGTGGCTTCTAAGGTCATATTAGAGGGCTGTAAGAGTCAACAACAGTCTGGAATCACATGTAGGCCAGACCAGATAAGGACAGCAGATTTCCTTGTGTTTTTAACCACAAGCAATGATAGCTTCATGGTCACCATCACTGAGACTAACTTTATCTTCCAGATTTGTTAATTGAATTTAAATTCCACCAGCTGCCGTGGTGGGATTTGAACCCATGTCCCCCCCCCAGTGTAGTAACCAGGCTTCTGGATTGCTAGGCTAGTAACATTACCACTACACCATCATCTCCCCTGCTTCAACATATTGTTGAAATCAGGGATGTGAAACTGGTTAGAATATTTCATAGTATGAGACAGCACAGAAGGAGGCCATTTGGCCCTTCATGCTTGTTCTAGCTCTGAGCTATTTGATTATTCTCAATCCCCTGCTCTTTCCCCCCAGTGCCCTGCAAATCTTTCCTTTTCAAGTATTTATCTGGTTCCCTTTTGGAAGTTTGCATTGAATCTGCTTCTACCACCCTTTCAGGCAGCACATTCTAGGTCATCACAACACACCATGTAAAAATAAAACTCTTCATTTCCACTCTACTTGTTTTACCACTATCTTAAATTTCTGGTTATCGGTCCCCCCACCCCTACCCTTCCAGAGGGAACAATTTCTCCGACCAGAACCCATCACAATTTGAAAGCCCCTATTAAATCATCCTATAACCTTCTCTGCTCCAAGGAGAACCACCCCACACAGTCTCTCCAGATGAGTGAAGTCCCTCATCTCTGGCGCTATTCTGGATCTCTGTGAAACCCAGTGAGAGATTATTGGGGCTAGGTTGGCTGTGAATTCAAATGTTTGGAAGCCAAGCAGAAGTTCCAAATAAGGAACACAGGAGCAGGAGGAGGCCAGTCAGCCCATCGAGCCTGCTCTGCCATTCAATCAGATCATGGTTGATCACCTACCTCTAATGCCATTTTTCCCACTATCCCCATATCCCTTTAATCCCCATTAGTCTCCAGAAATCTATCGATCTCCATCTTGAACATGCTCATTGACTGAGCTTCCACAGCCCCGCAGGGTAGAGAATTCCAAAGATTTACCACGCACTGAGTGAATAAATTCCTCCTTATCCCAGTCTTAAATGGCCTGCTCCTTATTCTAAGACTGCATCCCTTGGTCCTAGACTCACCAGCCAGGGGAAATATCCTATCCACATCCACCCTGTCAATCCCTGAGCATGCGCTCCCTAATTTTCACTCTAAATATAGAAATTTGAATGGCTGTGTGTGTTGGCATGCAGCTCAGTGCTCTTTGAACTGGCTGGCTGCAATGCATACTGGTTGGCAAAGGAACCAGAGGTGGCAAGAGGAAAAACTTTCTTTACACATGGAGGTTAAGATCTGGAATGCGCTGCCTGATAGGGTGCTGGACACTGATTCTTTACACTGATTGGTCAAGGCATTACCCTGAGGAATGAACCAGCGAATGGCTATCACTTATTTTGTCTATCTGAAACAGGCACAATGTGCATACATGTTCTTTCTGTCTTTAAAGAACAGGGCCCTGTGTATTAATATATGTAGCTTCCAGTAGATGCAAATGCATCACACTGCAAGCCCGACTGATAATCTTCAGAGTCAAGCTGCCTGGTTTAAATTTTAAACAATGCTCGGCAGTTAACTGTCAATCACCATCAACTGGTGCAGTCTCCATGGCAATGCCTCTACCAATCAGAGCCCACTTTCTAACCAATCAGGGCTCTCTTCTCATATAGCATAAATTGTTCCCTTTACATTTGGTATTCTTGAGAATTGCCCTAATGAGTGCAAGATGAAAAGCTTCAACAAAAAAAAAAGCCTCTTTTATTCAGCAATGCTCAAGTTCTGTACTACCAAATGATGAATTGTGAGATGTTGCCATGGGAAGGCATTCGGTTTGGTATTCTGAAGGATATGATCCAAAGTTTTGATCCATCCCTGTCCATTTTAGCGGTTCTACTTTTAGCTGATCATTTGGCAATACAGAACTTTAGTATTTCTGCAAATAGAGACATGCTATCAAAGCTTTTCGCCTTGGGCTCATCAGGATTGCTTGCAAGAAATTACCAACAGTGATGGGTGAATAACAATTTATACTGCATGAGAAGAGACGGCTGATTGGTTGCCTCTCCCCAATCAGAGTCCACTTGCAAAATAGCATGTCTCTTTTTTCAGCAATACTCTGGTTCTTTTTTTAAAAATCACTTTGCGCCGTTCTGCAAGGGTTGGGGGAGAAACTCAGTCAGATTCCCAGACAAAGAACCTGTTAATGTTTAGTTTCAAGCTTAAAAGCATCCATGAGATAGCAAGGTATTGCAAATTCATGTGGTAGAATGAAAGCAAAATATTTCAAAGCTCATATTTTGCTGTCCATGATATTAGTGGCACAGCAAGTGATTAGGAAGGCAAATGGATAGCTGGGCCTTATTGCAAGGGGGTGGAGTATAAAAGTAGGGAAGTTTTGTTACAACTGTACAGGGCATTGGTGAGACCGCAACTGGAGTACTGCGTACAGTTTTGGTCTCCTTACTTAAGGAGGGATATACTTGCATTGGAAGCAGTTCAGAGAAGGTTCAATAGGCTGATTCCTGGGATGAAAGGGTTGTCTTGTGTAGAGAGGTTGAGCAGGTTGGGCCTATACTCATTGGAGTTTAGAAGGTGATCTTATTTATTCTTGGGGTGGGAGGGGGGTAAATACTGAGAGGATGTTTCCCCTTGTGGGGGAATCTAGAACTAGGGAGCTTAGTTTCAGAATAAGGAGTCACCTATTTAAGACGGAGATGAAGGGGAATTTCTCCTCTCAGAGGGTCCATAGTCTTTGGGATTCTCTTCCCCAGAGAGCAGCGGAGACTGGGTCATTGAATATATTCAAGGCTGAGTTAGGCAGGTTTTTTAAGTAGGGGGGAGTCAAGGGGACAGGCAGGAAGTGGAGTTGAGGCCAAGGTCATATCAGCTGTGATCTTACTGAATGGCGGAGCGGGGTCGAGGGCTTGTATTTCTTCGCTTCTTCTGTTGCTGCATTGGAGGAGGGAGGTTTAAACCATCCCTGCTGTATTGACTGAGGCATTGGTCCAGTAACACTCTAGGAGACTGACATGTTCATCGATCAACACCTCACTGGTGCTTGAATAGAATAATGTGAAGTGCTTGACCAATAAAAAACAGGCACAGGTTTTACGCCTTGCTGTTTGGATTAATTGCTGTCTTAGATGAAAAAGGCAAAAAAAACATTCCCACTTTAACTGTGAATTAAGATGCTCTCCTCTCCCAGCTATGCTTAAAGGTGAAGACAATTGCTTTGAAAATGAATGCAGAACACAATTAAATAAATAAATAAATAGGGCATTGTATGTCATCAGATACAGTCCTTTCTATCACAGATGTTCTTGGTCTATCCTGGAAGCCTTTTATTGTGTACTTTCATTCATTAAACATTCACATTGTGGCGTAACTTGGGGCTGAGATGGGAGTCTCTGTGAGATCACTGCTGAATTCTGTGAAGCCACAAGCTGGGGGTGGGTGCAACATTTGGTTATCTCAGCCTGTAAGATTGGAGGGGGTGGGCTTTAGGGGAGTGGAGGGGTGGGCTTTAGGAGAGTGGAGGGGCAGGGGGTGGGGAGTGGAGGGGTGGGCTTTAGGGGAGTGGAGGGGTGGGTTTTAGGAGAGTGGGGGGTGGGGAGTGGAGGGGTGGGTTTTAGGGGAGTGGAGAAGTGGGCTTTTGGGGAGTGGAGGGGTGGATTTTAGGGGAGTGGAGGGGCGGGGGAGGGGAGTGGAGGGGTAGGTTTTAGGGGAGTGGAGGGTGGGCTTTAGGGGAGTGGAGGGGTGGGTTTTAGGGGAGTGGATTGGTGGGAGGGGAGGAGAGAGAGGGGCTTTAGGGGAGTGGATTGGTGGAAGGGGAGGAGAGAGAGGGGTTTTAGGGGAGTGGATTGGTGGAAGGGGAGGAGAGAGAGGGGCTTTAGGGGAGTGGATTGGTGGGAGGGGAGGAGAGAGAGGGGCTTTAGGGGAGTGGATTGGTGGAAGGGGAGGAGAGAGAGGGGTTTTAGGGGAGTGGATTGGTGGAAGGGGAGGAGAGAGAGGGGCTTTAGGGGAGTGGATTGGTGGAAGGGGAGGAGAGAGAGGGGCTTTAGGGGAGTGGATTGGTGGAAGGGGAGTGGAGAGAGGGGTTTTAGGGGAGTGGATTGGTGGAAGGGGAGGAGCGAGAGGGGTTTTAGGGGAGTGGATTGGTGGAAGGGGAGGAGAGAGAGGGGTTTTAGGGGAGTGGATTGGTGGAAGGGGAGGAGAGAGAGGGGCTTTAGGGGAGTGGATTGGTGGAAGGGGAGGAGAGAGGGGCTTTAGGGGAGTGGATTGGTGGAAGGGGAGTGGAGAGAGGGGTTTTAGGGGAGTGGATTGGTGGAAGGGGAGGAGCGAGAGGGGTTTTAGGGGAGTGGATTGGTGGAAGGGGAGGAGAAAGAGGGGTTTTAGGGGAGTGGATTGGTGGAAGGGGAGGAGAGAGAGGGGTTTTAGGGGAGTGGATTGGTGGAAGGGGAGGAGAGAGAGGGGTTTTAGGGGAGTGGATTGGTGGGAGGGGAGGAGAGAGAGGGGCTTTAGGGGAGTGGATTGGTGGGAGGGGAGGAGAGAGAGGGGTTTTAGGGGAGTGGATTGGTGGAAGGGGAAGAGAGAGAGGGGCTTTAGGGGAGTGGATTGGTGGAAGGGGAGGAGAGAGAGGGGTTTTAGGGGAGTGGATTGGTGGGAGGGGAGGAGAGAGAGGGGCTTTAGGGGAGTGGATTGGTGGAAGGGGAGGAGAGAGAGGGGTTTTAGGGGAGTGGATTGGTGGAAGGGGAGGAGAGAGAGGGGCTTTAGGGGAGTGGATTGGTGGAAGGGGAGGAGCGAGAGGGGAGGCCAAGCCTGCTGATTGGCTGCGTGTCCTGGGCGTGCTGGCTACAAAACGGGAGGGAGGCTCCTCTGGCTTGTGGGGAACGGGGTGTCCATCCGCCGCAGAGCAGCAGCGGTTCAGCATGAGCTCCGCCGCCGAGTGTTACCGCGTCTCGTACCGCAGGGCTGCTGGGGGCAGCCCACGGGGCTCGGCGGCCCGCCTGGGCTCCGGCAGCCGGCTCCCCGCTCCCAGAGGCGGGCGGGGGAGCCGCTGCCCCTCGCCCCTGGCCTGGGGGGGCTTCCAGCTGTCCCAGTGCAGCGCCGTCCACAACGAGTTCAAGATAATCAGGACCAACGAGAAGGAACAGCTCCAGGGGCTGAATGACCGCTTCGTCAGCTACATCGACAAGGTGCGCCGGCTGGAGCAGCAGAACAAGGCTCTGGAGGCAGAGGTGGGGCTGCTCCGGCAGAGGCAGAGCGAGCCCTCCCGGCTCAACCAGGTGTACGAGCAGGAGATCCGCGACCTCCGCACCCGCCTCGAAGGGCTGAGCCACGACAAGAGCCAGGTCCAGCTGGACTGCGAGCGCCTGGCCGACTGCCTGCAGAAGCTGCAGGGCAAGTACCAGGAGGAGCTGCGGCAGCGCCGGGAGGCCGAGGGCACCCTCCGCGGCTACAGGAAGGACGTGGACGACGCCGCCCTGGCCAGGCTGGAGCACGAGAAGAAGATCGAGTCCCTGCTGGACGAGATCGCCTTCATGAAGAAGATTCACCAAGAGGATCTGGCCGAATTACAAGCTGCACTGCAGGCGTCCCAGGTAGATGATTGTGTCTGTGCGTGTGCATGTACAGAAGGATACACTCACACACACACATATAGATATATATAGTGCATATATACAAAAAATGTGTGCATAGATATAAATGTGCATATATATATGTATGCATATATAATGTGCATGATAGTGCATATATATAAAAATGTGTGCATATATATAATGTGCATGTATAGTGCATATGTATATAAATGTTTGTAAATATAGTGCATACATATAATGTATATAACACATATTTAATATAAGATAATTTAAAATATCTGGATAATTTTTTTCTCTCTATTTATTCTTTCATGGATGTGCGCATCGCTGGTTGGGACAGCATTTATTGCCCATCCTTAATTGCCCTTGAGAAGGTGGCGGTGAGCTGCTTTGAACTGCTGCAGTCCAAATGGTGTAGGTACACCCACAGTGCTGTTAGGAAGGAATGCTGTTAGGGATATATTATATTATGATAATATGCATTGTGCATTTTTATACAAAGAACACATATATGAAATATGCACATATTATTGTAAATTATATTAAATATGTGCACACACATATATATATATACACTGTGTATGTGTACATATATGTGCATATATATGTGCACATATGCAATATGCATATTGTATGTGTGTGTATGTATATAAATCCAAACTAGTTTTCAACCAGCCAAATATTAATGTTAGTTAAAATGTTAGTTCATGGTTATTTAATTCTACAAGCAACTAAACTAGTGTATTTCTCCTTCATTCCCCTGAGGTTTCTGCATCGTCCAAGATGGGGGGTTGTGCAGTAACTCTGCAGTCTCCTGATTCTGTACCAATTCTCTGATTTATGAAGGCCCTGTCATTTGAAAATGAAGCACAGCCACACAGCTGGATGACGAGCAATGGTGGCTGCTGTGTTTTATTTCAGATCAAATGTACATTTTCCTTTTTCTTCCCAATATCTTAACCATCCGATACTAGGCTGCCACACAAAACCATGCTTAATAAGAATAAAAAGCTTTGGGTTAACTAGCTATGTACATATCTTTCACTAATTTTGTTGCCACCATAATATTATATCAACAATATTTAAGAAAAGTAACAGTAAATTGCCTGATAATTATTTTTAATAGATTTACTTTAACATTTTGGCTGCTTTATATTGTACACTGCATGACATTTTGTATTTCCAAAAAAGTCTAGTCTACAAAATGCTCTGACCTTAATGATTTAATGTTTTAACTAGTAACAAATCTAGACAGGTTGAGAATTAATTGATAACGAGTTTGCAAAATGTTTTCTGGAATGTTCTGCCTGTAAGGGTGGTGGAAGCAGATTCAGCAGTAATTTTCAAAAGAGATTTGGGGAAAAACATTCTAGGATATGGGAAAAGAGCAGGGGAAGTGGGACTAGCTGGATACGAAGAGATGGCACAAGCACAATGGTCAAACAGTCTCCTTCTGTGCTGTATAATTCTATGTTAATCAGTGCATAAATACCATGGACAGCTCATGACCAGGGCAGCATTAAAATGACAGCTTTTTTTAAAATCACAGATTAAACCTCACAAACCCGGTGTGTCTCCCTCTCCCAACTGCTGCCTGCAGACCCCACACATTTAATTAAGTTTTTTTTTTAAATCCTTTCACGGGATTTGTTGCCCATCCCTAATTGCCCTTGAACTGAACGGCTTGCTCAACCATCTCAGAGGGCAGTTGAGAGGCAATCGCATTGCTGTGGATCTGGAGTCACACATAGGCCAGACCGGATAAGGGTGGCAGATTTCCTTCCCTAAGGGACATTAGTGAACCAGATGGGTTTTTACATCAATAGTAGTCTTATGGCCACTTCCTGCCCTGACACCCCCACACTCACCCGGTCCTGGACTGCCAGGACTTAGGCTCTGGGGACTGCATGCAGTCCCAGTCCTGTCCACTGTAGCTTCTGGCACTGCAGGGACTAGGGAGCCTATCGGATTGGCCAGCAGCTCCCTGAAGGGGAAGTCCCGCCTCCAGCTAATTAACACTCATTGGAGGAAGGAAAACTTTGCCATCTGAAATATCCTGGCCATGATGCACAATTAGATGGTGGGAGTGCAAGAACATGTATCTTCCAGGCAAAATGACGACAATCAGAACAATAAGCATTTCCAGCACACCTGCTTCCATTGCTAAATCATCCTGGGTGGCTAATGCTTCAAGGTCATATGTCTGTGGCTCAGTGGGTAGGGCTCTGGTCTCTGAATCATGCAGTTCTGGATTCAAGTCCCACCTCAGGGTTTGAACACACAAATCAAAGCTGGTGTTCCAGTGCAGTACTGAGGGATTGCTGCACTGTCAGAGGTGCTGTCTTTCAGATGAGGCATTAAACCAATGCTCTGCAGTGGATATGAAAGATCCTGTGGCACTCTCTTGAAGAAGAGCAGGGGAGTTGTCCCGGGGTCCTGTTCAATTTTCATCCCTCAATCAACATCACAAAAAAACAGGTTATTATCACATTGGTGCTTGAGGGAGCTTGCTGTGCGCAAATTGGCTGCTGTGTTTCTGCATTATAACAGTGACAACAGTTCATAAAGTATTTCATTGAGATTTCTTGTGGTGGGGAAAAGCGTTGTATAAATGCAAGTCTTTTTTTTAAAGTGTAATTCATTATTTGTCCTCCAATTGTTTTTGCAAAGGTGTCTGTGGAGATCGATGTGAGCAAGCCAGATCTGTCAGCTGCACTAAAGGAGATCAGGTCCCAGTACGAGATCATAGCATCGAAGAACCAGCAGGCTGCAGAAGAGTGGTACAAATCCAAATTTGCCAATTTCACCGAGAGTGCCGCACGGGGCAGTGAGGCAGCCCGCACAGCCAGAGAGGAGGTTTCAGAGTATCGGCGCCAGCTGCAGACACGCAATATTGAAATTGAAGCTATCAAAAGTGCCAATGAGTCCCTGGAGAAACAACTGCAGGAGACGGAGGACAGACATAATGCAGAGATCGGCAGCCTGCAGGTAATCGCTGATTACTCAGGGAGCACCTCTCGAGTCCTGCTCACCCATGTCCTCTCCTCAACAACCCTTCCCTCAGTGCCTCGTATTTGAAATTCTTCTCTTCCTTGTTTAAGTCCCTTCGTTGTCTCTCACCTCCCATCTCTGTAAACTCCTCCCAGCCTATGGCTCCTTTCCTCATTCTCAGTTTCTTGACTGTGGCCTCTTGTGCATCCCACATCGCACTGGGGCCATAACTCTAGCTAACATAGGCCTCTCCCATTAGAATTCCCTCTCTGAACCTCTACCCATCAAACTCTCCTCCATAAACCTGTCCTCCGCTCTCCTTTGGCTTGGCCTAAAACGTTGTCCAATTAAGTGCTTTGTGACGTTTTTTCCTGTGTTAAAGACATGCCTGAACATTGTAGGTGCTTTCACTTCAAGGAATGCAAACCCCAATCCTAAATGCATCAGCCTATATGACACAATGGGTGGAGGAGAAGAGATCTTGAGTAATGCATGAACTAGTACCATTCCCAGTTTCTCTCTCTTGCTGGGCCAAGGCAGCACAAGTGCTTGTGATCCTCTAACTTGCTCAAGGTGATGTTCTTGGAGCATGTAGTGAGTGTGGTTATGCTATTTAACCTCGGAGGGCATCACACCTACGCCTGATTCGACGTTGATCAAGGTTAATACTCCCTACTTTGTTCACATTCAATGAAGATGACTGCACTTACTTGCAAATCAATCCACCTCTGGGGAGGGGGCAATATGGGACGATGATTGTTCTTCCTGTCGCAGAATCTAATCAGACCGCACCTTACGAGTACAATATGTGTTTTGCACTCAATCCAATTGGAGCAGTTGGATTTAGAAACCAGTGTAATCCACTGTTTGGTAAGCCAAGCTGTTTTCATAGTTTCAGTACTCCTTCCAATCAAACACAAAAGTAAAAGCAGAATACTGCAGGTGATGGAAATCTGAAATATAAACTGAAAGTGCCTGAAATGCTCAGCAAGTCTGGCAGCATGTGTGGAGGGAGAACCAGAGTTAACCTTTTGAGTCACATATGACTCTTCTGAAGGAGGGTAGAAATGTGACGGGATTTTTGCCCTCGAAAAGGGGGAGAGGGGGAGGAAGAACACAAAGAAAGGTGCAGGATAGGGTAGAAGGTGGGAGAAGTTAAATAGCAAAGATGTCATGGAACAAAAGTCAAAGGGAGCAGTAATGGTTGTAGCGAAGAAACAAACCATTGGTCCAGAGCGAGTGTTAATGGCAGAAGAATAAATAGCTCTGTCCAAAAGCAAAAACATGAAAAACAAGACTCAAACTGGGGAACGTGGTTAAAAAAAACAGAATTAAAATGGGGGACAGAGTTCATGGGCTGAAGTTGTTGAATTCAATGTTGAGCCCAGAAGGCTGTAAAGTGCCTAATCGGAAGATGAGTTGCTGTTCCTCCATCTTGCATTGAGCTTAGCAGCTGGCCAAGGACAGAAATGTGAGCGTGAGAGCAAGATAGTGAATTGAAATGGCAAGCGACAGGAAGGTGGGGCTCAGGCTTGAGGACTAAGGGGGGGTGTTATGCAAAGTGGTCACCCAGTTTGCATTTGGTCTCCCCAGTCTAGAGGAGATCACATTGTCAGCAGTGAATAGACAGAATGGGAAGATGTACAGGTAAATCGCTGCTTCACCTAGAAGGAATATTTGGGGACCTTGGATGGTGAGGAGAAAGGAGGTGAAAGGGCAGGTGTTACACCTCCTGTGATTGCATGGAAAGGTGCGTAGGAAAGAGGACGAGATTTTGGGGCTGATTAAGGAGAGTGTTTCCAGCACTTTCTGTTTGTATTACATTAAATCAAACCTCTGACTGCCTGTGAGGTAGATGGTAAAGATCCCGTATACAAGGCACAATATTCCCGGCCAATATTCATCCCTATTGTTATTGGTATCCATCCGTCTTGGGAGATGATGGACTGCGCCCAGGGCCTATATCACTTCTGTATTGAACATCGTCTGTTGTGGCAGTCCCTTCCACAGCTGGCACAGATGAACAGCGCTGACCCGAGATTGACTGATGTTTTTCTTTCCCTCTGGCGGGCACTCTTCCGCTGTCTGGTTGTCTCTTTTGTCCTCTGCTTTTTCCATGCCCTTCCTGACTGCTTGTCTCCAGGCACTCCAGTCAGCAGCAAAGGCTTCCCATGCACTGACTCTGATCCCAGTCAACTTGAGTTCTCACTTGCTGATGTCCTTGTAACCCAGAGGCGGGCGATGCGTTGGCCTCATGCCAATAGCAAGCTCGCCATGTAGAACATGTCTTTGGGGATGTAGCCGCCATCCATTCGGTGCACATGACCCAGCCAACACCCCCACCACTGACTCAAGAGGGCAAACACGCTGGGGATCCCTGCACGCTGGTGTACTTCCATATTCAGCACTCTGTCTTGGCAAGAGACGCCCAACATTCACCTGCTGCCTTAGATTCATCCCTAAAACAGCCACAATAGACAAATGGCCACCTGTCCCATCACACAACTTAATGCATGTACATTGCTTTGAATTATTCGGAAGAGACATGGTAAATTCAGGCCCCTTCTCGCCCATTGTCCCTGGTTAAAACTGAGGTGCCACCAAGTCTCCGCACTTTGCATCAAAGTAGCACAGCTTCACTTGACATCTGCACTGGAGGCTTCGCTCTCAGTGATGTGGTGATATCCGTGCAATTGTTTTCTAGTCAGGTTTGACGGGCTCGCATTATTCTGCCCAAAAATGAGAATCAAAAAAACTTGTTAAGCTGTCAGCGTGACCATGCACCTTTAACTTCAACAGGAGACCATTAACCAGCTTGAAGACGCTTTGGGGTCAACAAAAAGTGAAATGTCTTGCCACCTGAGAGAGTACCAAGACTTGCTCAATGTCAAGATGGCCCTGGACATCGAGATAGCTGCATACAGGTGAACCTCCACTTTGGATGTGATGATACCTCAACGTACTTATTAACCAAGCCAGTTAACTCTTACTTAAGCTTAGTTTAAAGTGTAAGATCAAGCATTTATCAAAGGGAATTCTAGGAATAGACACAACAACTTCAAAAGCCCCTCAATATTATTTCCATTTGGTCCATTTCTTCTGCAAGAATGTGCCTTAGATCACAGGAATAACAAATCTTCTTTCAGGGCTGGTCAGCCCTGCAGTTTGACCTGTAAAAACAGCTTAGTTGGGTTTGTATTTGTCAATGTCTGCCAGAATATTGCAGTAAATATTAGCAAAGCTATTGATGGATTAGCAATGGACTTTGTTTTAAACTTTTTAGTCTGACAAGACTTTTCGATTCATGTACTTCATTTAAACTGTTAGATTAATAGGAGCAAAAATGACTTTATTTGAACCTATTTAGGAAACTTCTATTTGGAAACAGACCTTTTGAAGCAGCTTTGTAAATTCTTATGCAAACACCTCGTCCCCAATCCAAAAGGAAAAAAAAAAGTCCCACCTACTCCACGGATCTCTGTGTGAGTTACAAATCAAGCATCACAGGACGGAGGCTATTCGGCCCATCGTGCCCGCGCTGTGTAAGCATTAGGAAGTATCAAAGTAGATCTTGTCCCTGGAATAGAGTCGAAAAACACACAGAAATCAGAGTGCATTTGAATCTAATGTGCAGTTTTGGATTCTAAACTTGATATTTTTTTCCCCAAGGAAACTTCTGGAGGGTGAGGAGTTTCGGCTGAACACAATAGGTGGCAGCACCTCTGCGTTCCTGAACCCCACCTACTCATACCCCTCTACCGTACTTTCTGGGACAAAGACCTTCTTGGCTACCAACTTCAGGAAGAGCGCAGGAGCGGGTGGCACAGAGAAAACACCAGTCTCAAAGGATGAGAAGTCTTCGGAGGAGGAGAAACTGGAAAAAATGAAGAGCAAGAATTAATTTCTTTCCTTAATCATTTAGCCTGCTGTTCCTTCCCATTTCCAAACCCCTCACCCGCCAAGGAAAACAATAAAAAAGAGTAAGGTTTCTAGCTAAACCGTAGGATATTTTACAGTCATCACACAGCTTCCAGGAGACAGTCAGGATTATTACAATACAACACTCCTAGAAATACTAGATATAACAAGTCCAACATAAGCAAAGATTTATAGTTAGCTATTATTAAAACATTATGATTATTTTATATTTATTTTTAAAATAACCTGATGTATTCTAGTTTTAAGTAATTACATATGTATAATTTCTCACCTTTAGTGATATCACTGAGGGATATTCACAATGAATCCCAACTATATCAGAATCCTTGCTATTAATTTCTTACAGACAGTATTTATAAGGTGATTTTATGTAGATGTTTTGCAAAATAAGGATTGCCAATTACCGAGAAGAGAACCAGAATCTGTTCTACTTTTGAGGGAATGCTCTCTCTCTCTTTCTCTCTCTATCTCTCTTTGTTGACACATTAAGGTTATGATTAGTACAAATACAGCAGCAACTTGCCTTTCATGCAGAAAGTGTCTCAAGGCACTTCACAGAAATGTAATAATTGTTAACTGTGTGACTTAGATTCAAATCCAACCCAAGCAGAGAGGATGAAGGTCTGCTGGCGATTAGCGTCCTGAAGTCTGAATTCACTTCCTAGAGGGCAATAGCATATCACACTAGACTGCTCCAACCTTGGCACTCTGATAGCCATTTTTGTTAGGGAAGGTGTAGAATGCCTGCTGTGTGAATGGAGGAAAGTTGCTGGTGCACCAAATTGAGGTATATTGTTGGCGCTTGGTAGAAAGAGCTTAATTCTGTGTCTTACCATGCGATACCTCATCGGAGAGTATTTGATTTTGTGTCTAAAATGTGTCTAACCCTCCAGCGCTAATATCCTTCACGCTGATGAGCACAAAGATTCACTTAAAAAATAGTTTTTCAAGAGAAGAATTGTACAATATAGGGGAGGCACAATGAAGGAAAGCAAGGGGAAACCAGAGGGCTTATTTCGTTCGAGTGGCTATTTCCCAAAAGTGAGATGCTACAACAGCACTACTTGCAATCCAGTTGTTGCGTGTGAGTTATCTTGTCAAACCAATTGTTAAGTATTTTTGCCATGATTCATTCATTCCTTACTGCGTATAAATACTTAAGTAAGGTGAGGTAAGATTTTCAAACCAACCCCCAAAAGACTCAGCAGAAATGGGGCACCTTTCTAAAAGTGTAAAATGCCAAGAAGTCATTGAGCTGTCAAACAAGTGACGGACTAAGTGATTAACTTGTAATAATCTTCTGAGACTGTGATGCATGATGCTACTTTACAGCTTAAGTGTGAGGAACAGCAGTGCAATTTATTGCAGAAGATTACATGCCTTAAACTTTGAAAGAAAACAAGTATAAAATCCAGCTCCATGGAATGGCAGTGTGTTCGTCATGGTATCATGTTCATTATAGGTTAATGAACCCATAAGCAGGAGCCAATCTGACCCTGCACATCGGAAAAGTCCAAATGCACAAATTTCATTCAAGTCCCTGTGTGCTTCCACCCTATTACAATAAAGACAAGTTCCATAGTCTGATACCAAATAAAGCAATCTACAAACATTCGTTCTCTCTGTTCTGTGTCTCTCATGGTGTACACTTGCCTCCACTGTGTTCCAATTTTAATTTCTATTTCCCTCATGAGAGCTCCCTTATTAGGGTTCTTTGAGGATGTAATAGGCAGGGTGGATGAAGGGGAACCAGTAGATGTGGTGTATTTGGATTTCCAAAAGACATTCGACAAGGTGCCACATAAAAGGTTACTGCAGAAGATAAGAGCTCATGGTGTTGGGTGATATATTAGCATAGATAGATAATTGGCTAACGGATAAGAAACAGAGTGTTGGGATAAATGGTCATTTTCAGATTGGCATACTGTAACTATAGTGGAGTGCCACAGCGATCAGTTGCAGACTTAAGATATGCAGCTTCTTGTCTCTGGAAGTAGGGAATAGCTCTGAACCTAAACAGCCAGCGCGATGTCTTGCTGTCAGGGCCACCCTTTTGTTGAGCCAAGTCTTTAGTTTACTGTGTGACTTTCATATTGCTAACCTGTATTCACTAAAGACAAGAAACATAAAACACCTGCCTCACACACAAGTTTCATACTTCTGCACTCCTGCTATGTGCAAATGTATCCCCATAGCACAAAAGTTAGATTTGGTGCCCTTCATTTTACATAATCATTTAAAATGAAAGTGGTTGCACAATATTGTGATTTTGAGAGGCACAGATCTTATACAGCTAACCTGCCATACCTCTGGGGCATATCATTCTACATAGGGCATATCATGCAGAAAAAATTCATGAGAATGGTTCCAAGGATGAGAAACTTCTGTCGTGTGGATAGATTGGAGAAGCTCATAGTAAAGGATCCTCTAGGTAAGAGTGATCATAACAGATTGAATTTCACATTCAGTGTGAGGGTGAGAAATGTGGGTCTGAAATTGGTGTCTTAAACTTAAATAATGGCAATTACAAGGGTATGAAGACAGAGTTGGCTTAAGTGGAATGGGAAAAAAGTTAAAAGGTAAGACAGTAGAGAAGCAGTGGCAGACACTTAAGGATACATTTCATAACTCTCAACAAAGATATTCTGTTGGTTAAGAAAGGAGCTATGAGAAGGATGTACCATCCATGGATAACTAAGGAAATTAAGGATGGTACCACTTGAAAGAAAAGGTTAACAATCTTGCAAAGGTTAGCAGTAGCCCTGAAGATTGGGAAAATTTTAGAAATCAACAAGGGATGATTCAAAAAAATAAAGCAGGAGCAATTGGAGTATGAGAGAAAAATAGCAAGAAATATAAAAACAGACACTAAAAACTTCTACAAGTATATAAAAAGGAAGAGAGTAGTTAAAATGAGACTGGGGAATTAATTATGGGAAGCAAGGAAATGGCAGAGACTTTGAACAAGTATTTTGTACCCGTCTTCACAGTAGAAGACACAGGAAGCATCCCAAGAATAGTGGGAAATCAAGAGGCAAAAGGGAGGGAGGAACTTAAAACAATCACTAGGGAAAAAGCATGAGGAAAACTAATGGGACTAAAGGTGACAAGCCACCTGGACCTGATGTCCTGCACCCTAGGGTCTAAAAGGAATTGGCTGCAGAGAAAGTGGATGCATTGGTTGCAATCTTCCAAAATTCCCTAGATTCTGGAAAGGTCTCAGTGGACTGGGATGTGGGTGTTGGTGGTGAAGACAGCATTTAATGTCCATCCCTAATTGCTCCTTGAGAAGGTGGTGGTGAGCTGCCTTCTTGAACTACTGCAGTCCATGTGCTGTAGGTACATCCACAGTGCTGTTAGGGAGAGAGTTCCAGGATTTTGACCCAGCGAAAGGAAAGGAATGATGATATATTTCCAAGTCAGGATGGTGAGTGGCTTGGAGGGGAACTTGCAGGTGGTGGTGTTCCCATCTATCTGCTGCATAAACGAGAACCAGTAGATGTAGTGTATTTGGATTTCCAAAAGACATTCGATAAGGTACCACATAAAAGGTTACTGCAGAAGATAAGAACTCATGGTGCTGGGGATGACATATTAGCATGGATGATATATTAGGATAATTGGCTAACAAATAAGGAGCAGAGAGTTGGGATAAATGGGTCATTTTCAGGTTAGCAAACTGTAACCATAGTGGAATGCCACGGAGATCAGTGATGGGGCCTCAACTATGTGTGATCTATATAAATGACTTGGATGAAAGAGCAGACTGTATTATAGCCAAACCTGTTGATGATACAAAGATAGGTAGGAAAGAAAGTTATGAGGGGGATACAAAAAGATTGTAAAGGCGTATATATAAGCTGTGATTGGGGAAAATGTTGGCACATGGGGTATATGGTAGGAAAATGTGAGATTGTCCACTTTGGCAGGAAGAATAAAAAAGCTGAAGGAATGAAGAGCTGTTTATCTAGGTTTGCGGATGACACTAAGTTGGATGACACTGTTTGGTAGCACAGAACTTGGGCACTGCTGAGAAAAGTGACATGTCAAAGCTTTTCATCTTGCACTCATCAGGACACTTCGCGTGAGTACCAACATAAGGGGAAAACAACAATTTATACCTTGTGAGAAGAGAGTGCTGATCAGTTGGCAAGTGGACTCTGATTAGTAGAGGCGTTGCCATGGAGAATACACCAATGATGCACCAGAAAGCACCAACAAAGCTTTGACATTTTTCTTTTTTCAGCAATAGCTGTCACAGTAAATAATGGGGACAAGGGCAGCAAGTTGCAAAGGAACATTGATAGATTCAGTAAGTAGGCAAAACTGTGGCAGAGTTCAACGTGGGCAAGTGTGAGGCTATTCACTTCAAACCTAAGAAAGAAAAATTAGAGTATTTTCTAAATGATGAGAAGCTAGGAACTATGCATGATCAGAGAGATTTAAGGGTAAATCTACAGACATCGCTAAAAGTGAGTGGGGGTCTGTGTAAAAAATAATTTAAAATGTGAATAGAATGTTGGCCTTTATCTTAAGGCTGCTGGACTACAAAGAGGTGGAAGTTACAGCGTAAGGAGTTCCAAACCCTATCCAGATTACTGCATTCTGTTCAGGGCACTGCACTTCAGAAAGGGTATATTGGATTTCGAGTTGATACAGTACAGGTTCACAAGGACAGTACTGGAAAAAAAAGCATGCCTTGCATTTCTATTCTGTGTTTCATGACCTCAGGACATCCCAAAGCACTTTACTGATTTAGAAGTGTAGTTCCAATGTAGGAAATGCAGCAGCCAACTTGCAAACAGCAAGCTCCCACAAACAGCAATGACCAGATAACCAGTGTTAGTGATGATGATTGAGGGATAAATATTGGTCAGGAGAACAAGGGAGAACTCATCTGTTTCAAAACAGTGCCATGGGATTTTTTAACGTCCACCACACAGAGCATATAGGGCCCCAGTTTAGCAGGAAGACAGCACCTCCGATGGTGCAGCACTCCCTCAGTACTGCACTGGGAGCGTCAGCCTAGGTTTTTGTACTCTAATCTCTGAAGTAGGAGTTGGGCTCATAACCTTCTGTCTCAAAAACAAGAGTGCTACCACTGAAAGGTGGCTCACACACAAGTTGACACGCTGAGGGTTAAAATTATGAGAATAGATCAGCCATGATCTAATTAAATGGTAGAACTAGCCCAAGGGGCTGAGTGGTCTATTCCTACATTCCCTTAACCATAAATGAAATTGCATTGAGATAACCTTTCTCATTCGATTTTTTTAAAAAACATTTACAATGACGTTGAACTCAGATTCACCCCATTGCAGCTGATGTCTCAGCTTTGCTGTTTGAGTCATTATAAAGAGCCTGACAGCTAACTGGTGTGCAAACTATTTATAGAGCCAAGCCCAATAGAAAAGCTACCCCACCAGTGGATCACAGCAATGAACAGTGAGCTGTTTAACAAAGACGTCCAATTGACAAAGGTGTTATTCTTTCTGCTGCACCAAACCAGGAAGTTGGATAAAATTGACAGAGAACTGCAACAAACATACATCTTCAGGGGCTCCTCGATTCTCCTCAGAGATTCCTGACTCACATCCACAATACATTATGTAGTACATGGTACAACACTCCCTCACTATATACCACATTCTATGTTACACAGTACTGCATAACATTTACCTTAATACATTGTGTGTTACAGGGTATAATTCTGTTATAGACGTGATTTTCCGGACAGGTTTCTCATAAGGAACAGTGAAATTTATTAGCAAGGCTTCATCAGCAGTTACATGCTTCCATCAAGAACCACAAGTAGAACACAAACTCCCCCTTTCCCTGCGCTTCGGGCTGATTCGTTCACATTGACATGTGATACTACACAGTACAATACGTCTTAAAATTACAGTCATTACATTCCTTAAAGCTACAGTTACTACTTAGGCCTCCCATTATATAATATATTGTGCGTTACAGAGTATAAACCTCCCATTATATAATACATTGTGTGTTACAGGGTATAACACCTCCCATTATATAATACATTATATATTACAGGGTATTAGCCCTCCCATTATATAATGCATTGTGTGTTGCAGTATATAACTCCTCACTCACTATTTAATACATTGTGTGTAACAGGGTGTAACACCTCCCATTATATAATACATTGTGTGTAACAGGGTATAACTCCTCTCTCACTATTTAATGCATTGTGTGTAACAGGTGCATAACACTTCCCATTATATACTTTGTGTGTTATGGTATATAACTCCTCTCTCACTATATAATACTTTGTGTGTTACGGTATATAACTCCTCTCTCACTATATAATACTTTGTGTGTTACGGTATATAACTCCTCTCTCACCATATAATACATTGTGTGCTACGGGTATAACACCTCCCTCACTATATAATAGATTGTGCCTTACTAGGTATAGCATCTCACAATACCCAAAAGGACATTAAAGATGCCTCATTGCTTTTCATCTGCTTTCATCTCAATATGAACATTGATGCAGTAAGCACCAGGCACATTTTTTCTTGTTTTGGCTGTGCCTGTGATGTGTTTGGACTTTTAATAAGATCTATCCTCAGATACAAGCATACAGTGTTGGACCTCATTACTGGTTTGGAACACAGGGTGCAAATTTTCAAAGCTGTCACTCTTTAGGAAGTGATCTCTGAGACACACATCTACATGGAAATAATCTGCCCAGATGATTTATTCCCTCTGGTTACTCCCCTCTTGAAGGGGTCAAAGTTCACAATCAATACCAGCCCTCCAGGGGCTTCTCGAAACTGCCTTTTCCTCCCACATGCCTTGGTGCAATGAGTTTTGGCATCACAGTGTCTTCACTTGGCATTTACAGATTGGATGGCCAAGACCAGAACCCCTTTCCCAAGAATGGATGACCACAGAGTCCTTCCTGCTTTCCCAGCTGAGTTGAGTGCATACTGGGAATAGGAATAGACTGGGGAATTCTAATATGTCTGCTTCAATGGGTTGGTGCCTTTACCCACGAGAGCACTGGTGGAGCCAAGAAGACATGGTTCACTGCTGAACTTAAAAGTGAATTCTCCTTTTCGCAAAGTGTATACACTGGGCTATGAGCATGGTAATACTGTTAGGCCTTACCCAAATGCAGGGGCAGATGGTAACATAGTGATAATGTTAGTGCGCTAATAATCCAATGAAATAGGTTTCTAGGCTGGGAAAAGAAGTTGCTGAGTTTAACATGCAATACCCTTATTATTAAGAGTATTAGTCTCTGGGTCCTGCTTGTTGGACCCTTACCTTTCATAGAATCATTAAGTACCAGAGAAGGCCATTCAGCCCACTGAGTCAATGCTGACTCTCTCCAGAGCAATCCAGTCAGTCCCATTCCCCCCACCTCTATCCCCAAAGCCCTGCAAGTTTATTTCCCTCGAGTGCCCATCAAATTCCCCTTCTTGCCTTTTGATCCATATCTAATTATGACTAACTGGAACTGGAAGCAGTGCTGATGAGAGTGGGTAACTCTGGAGCTGTGTCGGAAGCTGATGGTAATTTATAACTTTCATTAAGCCTGCTTTTTATGATGCTTCCAATGAACTTGAAATGAAAATTTAATAACAACCAATGTGGTATTTCTCTGATAACACATGGTGCACAATTTGCACCGGCACAAAGAAGGATGTGAATAACTATTTTATTTTAAACAAATGCTCCATTCAGCTTACTTTCCGATATCCTTTGTTAACCTTGAGATGGCGTCTCCTAGGTCCCTCTCTGCAGGTAATTTTGTAAGTGTGTGTGTGGGGGAAATATATTCGTGATGCAAGGTAAGTGTACGTGTGTGTGTGTGTGTCCATTTCGGCCCCAGTGCTGCAGCCTCTGGCTCCTAATCTGTATGTTGCTAAATATAGACGTCTGCATTGCAGATGCACCGTCGTCACATTCTGCTGTGTAGAAGACAGACTGGCAAAGAACATTAAAAATCTCTGGACTATGTGGCAGGCCTGACAATTGCAAACTGTTTATGCTTCATTTGATTGAAGCTGCTCCCTTTGTCTCTGTGTGAAAAGGTGCTTTTATAAATGGAGCATTTATTGGCAATACTAAGAATTGTTTTCCACCTTGAAGATCCCGGGGAATTTCCTTCGTCTGTGCTGCATTGGCCTCCGAATGGCCTCAGAGTCCATACTCTAGGAAAGGGAAAGTCTCAGCCAGGGTTTCCCCTCCTAGTTAATAAGCAATGACCTATGAGAGGGTTGTCTTATGAGAAGAGATGGAGTCGAATAGGCTTATACACTCTGGGGTTTAGAACAATGAGAGATCATTAAAGCATATAAGATTCGGAAAGGGCTTAATACTATAGATGCTGAGGGGCTGTTTCTCCCTGGCTGGAGAGTCTAGAAAGAGGAGGTGTGATCTTAGAATAAAGGGTCGACCATTTTGGACTGCCATGAGGAGAAATTTCTTCACTCAGGTGGTTGTGAATATTTGGAATTCTTAACCCCAGAGAGCTCTGGTTGCTTAGTCGTTGAGTATATTTAAGGCTGAGGTGGATGGATTTTTGGATGCAAATCAATGGAGTCGGGCAGGAAAGTAGTTTAGGTTGTAGATCAATCATGATCAAGGTGAATGGCAAAGCAGGCTTAAAGGGTCGTATGGCCTACTCCTGCTCCTATTTCTTTCTCCTTATGTTCTGATGGCCTTGCAGGGTGCAGCACAGGCTGACCAGAATGATATCTGGGCTGAAAGAGTCAAATTATGAAGGTAGTTTGCACAGGCAAGAGAACAATGAATGATAATTTCTAGATGGTAATTCAACTGAAGGATTCAGACTAATAGTCATTTGGTAGTACAGAAATTGAGTATCACTGAAAAAAGATACTTTTTTGGTCGAAGCTTTTCGTCTTGCACTAATCAAGACAATTCACAAGAATACCAAATGTAGAGAGAACAGCAATTTATATTATATGAGAAGAGGGTGCTGATTGGTTGGCAAGTGGCAGTGCTTGGCAGTTAACTGTCAGTCACCATCAACTGGTGCATTCTCCATGGCAACGCCTCTAACAATCAGAGTCCACTTGTCCTGATGAGTGCAAGACGATTCAGACTAAGTGGGAAACTTTCCCAGTGAAGCCCAAAGAGTCTCTTAATCATCTGAAGCCAATTATAACATTCACAAGACAGTGAATTCCCTTCAAAGCTATTTTTTGCAGATCTGGTCTGTCAATTTTCCATTTCTGTGATTGCACAACCCACTGTTGAGCTTGACAAAAGAAGAACAGCCACTCAGGCAAAGTAATGGAACTTGTGCATCTACAGCCAGCAAGAGTTAACTGAAAAACTGAACAAAAAGAGATACACGGGACCAAATATAATGCATTCATCGCCCTGAGTGAAGGAATATTAGTTACATTGATCTCTGCTCCTATCTGCTGAAATAGAGGAAGAATTGTGTTCCTAACTCCTGGTGTCATGACAACAGCAGAGCCAACTTACACTGCATGCAATCACCAATTCCCCTGAGCCAGTTTATTGAACACAGTATATTTGCTTTGTGCAGCAGTTTCACACCAATAAGCAGTAAGAAGGGAGAAATGTAGGTTTTTAAGCACTTCAAAGGGGAGGGAAGAGTCTATAGCTAGCTGCTGTGAGAGATTAGAAAGATGGATAGATACCTTCGGATGGTCCAAAGGACTTCAGATGCAATGAAATACTTTTTGAGGCATAGGCATTGTTGTAAAGTAAGAAAACGCAACTATCAATTGCCGCAGTGTTTCTTTAACAGATAAACATTGGCCAGGACAATTCACAAGCACTTTGAACCGTGGCAAGAGATCTTTCAAATTCACCTGCGAGGGCTGACGTTTAAAATCGCACCTGAAAGACAGCAGCTCTGACAGTGCAGCAATCACTCGCTGCTACACAGAAGCATCGAGGCATATTGTGTGCGCAAATAGAGTCATAGGGTTATACAGCACAGAAACAGGCCCTTTGGCCCAGCATGTCCATGCCAGCCATCAAGCACCTATCTATTCTAATCCCATTTTCCAGCACTTGGCCCATAGCCCTGTACGCTATGGCGTTTCAAGTGCTCATCTAAATACTTCTTAAATGTTGTGAGGGTTTCTGCCTCTACCACCCCCTCAGGAAGTGAGTTCCAGATTCCAACCACCCTCTGGGTGAAAAAGCTTATCCTCAAATCCCCTCGAAACCTTCTGCCCCTTACCTTATGCCCCCTAGTTATTGACACCTCTGCTAAGGGGACAAGTTTCTTCCTATCTACCCTATCTATGCCCCCTCATAATTTTGTATACCCCTATCAGGTCCCCCCTCAGCCTTCTCTGCTCTAAGGAGAACAACTCTAGCCTATCCAGAACAAAAACAGAATTACCTGGAAAAACTCAGCAGATCTGACAGCATCGGCAGAGAAGAATAAAGTTGACGTTTCGAGTCCTCTTGACCCTTCAACAAAAAATTAGGAGAGGGGTGAAATATAAGCTGGTTTAAGGGTGGGGGGGGGGGGGGGTGGAGAAGTGGGGTGGCGGGATGGTTGAAGGGACAAGCAAGCAGTGATAGGAGCAGATAATCAAAAGATGTCACAGAAAAGAACAAAGAGGTGTTGAAGGTGGTGATATTGTCTAAATGAATATGCTAATTAAGAATGGATGGCAGGACACACAAGGTACAGCTCTAGTGGGGGTGGGGTGAAATAAGACTAACAGGGCATAAAAGGTATAAATTTAAAAATAATGGAAATAGGTGGGAAAAGAAAAATCTATATAAATTATTGGAAAAAACAAAAGGGAGGGGGAAGAAACGGAAAGGGGGTGGGGATGGAGGAGGGAGTTCAAGATGTAAGGTTGTTGAATTCAATATTCAGTCCGGAAGGCTGTAAAGTACCTAGTTGGAAGATGAGGTGCTGTTCCTCCAGTTTGCGTTGAGCTTCACTGGAACAATGCAGCAAGCCAAGGACAGACATGTGGGCAAGAGAGCAGGGTGGAGTGTTAAAATGGCAAGCGACAGGGAGGTTTGGGTCATTCTTGCGGACAGACCGCAGGTGTTCTGCAAAGCAGTTGCCCAGTTTGTGTTTGGTCTCTCCAATGTAGAGGAGACCGCATTGGGAGCAACGAATGCAGTAGACTAAGTTGGGGGAAATGAAAGTGAAATGCTACTTCACTTGAAAGGAGTGTTTGGGCTCTTGGACGGTGAGGAGAGAGGAAGTGAAGGGGCAGGTGTTGCATCTTTTGCATATGCATGGGGAGGTGCCGTAGGTGGGGGGTTGAGGAGTAGGGGGTGATGGAGGAGTGGACTAGGGTGTCCCGGAGGGAACGATCCCTACGGAATGCCGCCAGGGAGGTGAAGGGAAGATGTGTTTGGTGGTGGCATCATGCTGGAGTTGGCGGAAATGGCAGAGGATGATCCTTTGAATGCGGAGGCTGGTGGGATGATAAGTGAGGACAAGGGGAACCCTATCATGTTTCTGGGAGGGAGGAGAAGGCGTGAGGGCGGATGCGTGGGAGATGGGCCGGACACAGTTGAGGGCCCTGTCAACGACCGTGGGTGGAAAACCTCGGTTAAGGAAGAAGGAGGACATGTCAGAGGAACTGTTTTTGAAGGTAGCATCATCAGAACAGATGCAACGGAGGCGAAGGAACTGAGAGAATGGGATGGAGTCCTTACAGGAAGCGGGGTGTGAGGAGCTGTAGTTGAGGTAGCTGTGGGAGTCAGTAGGCTTGTAATGGATATTGGTGGACAGTCTATCACCAGAAATTGAGACAGAGAGGTCAAGGAAGGGAAGGGAAGTGTCAGAGATGGACCATGTGAAAATGATGGAGGGGTGGAGATTGGAAGCAAAATTAATAAATTTTTCCAGGTCCCGACGAGAGCATGAAGCAGCACCTAAGTAATCATTGATGTACCAGAGAAAGAGTTGTGGAAGGGGGCTGGAGTAGGACTGGAACAAGGAATGTTCCACATACCCCATGAAGAGACAGGCATAGCTGGGGCCCATGCGGGAACCCATAGCCACACCTTTTATTTGGAGGAAGTGAGAGGAGTTAAAGGAGAAATTGTTCAGTGTGAGAACAAGTTCAGCCAGACGGAGGAGAGTAGTGGTGGATGGGGATTGGTCGTGCCTCTGTTCAAGGAAGAAGCTAAGGGCCCTCAGACCATCTTGGTGGGGGATGGAGGTGTAGAGGGATTGGACATCCATGGTGAAGAGGAGGCGGTTGGGGCCAGGGAACTGGAAATTGTTGATGTGACATAAGGTGTCAGAGGAATCATGGATGTAGGTGGGAAGGGACTGGACAAGGGGAGAGAGAAGGGAGTCAAGATAACGAGAAATGAGTTCCGTGGGGCAGGAACAGGCTGACACGATCGGTCTGCCGGGACAGTCCTGTTTGTGGATTTTGGGTAGGAGGTAGAAGCGGGCCATCCGAGGTTGGGCGACTATCAGGTTGGAGGCTTTGGGAGGAAGATCTCCAGAGGAGATGAGGTCAGTGACAGTCCTGGAAACAATGGCTTGATGTTCAGTGGTGGGGTCATGGTCCAGGGAGGGGTAGGAGGAAGTGTCTGCGAGTTGACGCTCAGCCTCCGCGAGGTAGAGGTCAGTGCGCCAGACAACAACAGCACCACCCTTGTCAGCGGGTTTGATGACAATGTTAGGGTTGGACCTGAGAGAACGGAGTGCAGTAAGTTCAGAGAGAGACAGATTAGAATGGGTGAGAGGAGCAGAGAAATTGAGACGGCTAATGTCACACCGACAGTTCTCAATGAAAAGATCAAGAGAAGGTAAGAGTCCAGAGGGAGGGGTCCAGGTGGAGGGACAATATTGGAGGTGGGTAAAAGGATCTGTTGAACGGGGAGAGGACTCATGCCCAAAGAAGTGAGCACGGAGACGAAGGCAGCGGAAGAAGAGTTCAGCATCGTGCCGAGCCCAAAATTCATTGAGATGAGGGCGTAAGGGAATGAAACTAAGTCCTTTGCTGAGCACTGAACCTAGCCTATCCAGTCTCTCTTCATAGCTGAAACGCTCCAGCCCAGGCAACATCCTGGTGAATCTCCTCTGCACCATCTCCAGTGTAATCACATCCTTCCTATAGTGTGGTGATCAGAACTGCACACAGTACTCCAGCTGTGGCCTAACTAGCGTTTTATACAGCTCTTATATTCCATGCCTCGGCTAATAAAGGCAAGTATCACATATGCCTTCTTAACCACCTTATCTACCTGTGCTGCTGCCTTAGGGGATCTATGGACATGTACACCAAGGTCCCTCTGATCCTAAATACTTCCTAGGGTCCTACCATTCATTGTGTATTCCTTTGCCTTGTTAGTCCTCCCAAATGCATCACCTCATGCTTCTCAGGATTAAATTCCATTTGCCACTGCTCTGCCCTTCTGACCAGCCCATCTATATCATCCTGTAAGCTAAGGCTTTCCTCCTCACTTTTTATGACACCACCAATTTTTGTGTCATTTGCGAACTTACTGATCATGCCTCCTATATTCAGGTCTAAATCATTAATGTACACTACAAACAGCAAGGATCCCAGCACTGATCCCTGTGGTACACCACTCGTCACAGGCTTTCAATCACAAAAACAACCATCGACCATCACCCTCTGCCTCCTGCCACTAAGCCAATTTTGGATCCAATTTGACAAATTGCCCTGGATCCCATGGGCTCTTACTTTCTTGACCATTCTCCCATGCGGGATCTTGTCAAAAGTTTACTGAAGTCCATGTAGACTACATCAACTGCATTACACTCATCTACGCAACTAGTTACTTCCTTTGAATTTTTCCTTGAAAATTCAATCAAATTTGTTAGACATGATCGCCCCCTGAAAAAACTATGCTGACTATCCCTGACTCTCCAAGTGGAGATTAATCCTGTCCCTCAGAACTTTTTCCAATAGTTTCCCTATCACTGATGTTAGACTTACTGGCCTGTGGTTCCCTGGTTTATCCCTACTACCCTTCTTGAATAATGGTACCGCATTCGCTGTCCTCCAGTCCTCTGGCACCTCCCCTGTGGCCAGAGAGGGTTTGAAAATTAGTGTCAGAGCCCCTGCAATCTCCTCCCTTGCCTCACATAGCAGCCTGGGATACATCTCATCTGGGCCTGGGGATTTATCCACTTTTAGACCGCTAATACCTCGTCCCTTTCAATGCTAATTTGTTAAAGTATATCACAGTCCCCCTCCCGGATTTCCACACCTACATCGTCCTTCTCCATAGTGAGCACAGATGAAATGTAATCATTTAAAATCTCACCTATGTCCTCCAGCTCCATGCACAGGTTGTCACTTTGGTCGCTAATGGGCCCTACTCTTTCCCTGGCTAACCATTTTGCCCTTAATATATTTATAAAATGCCTTGGGATTTTCCTTTATCTTGCCCACCAGTGTTTTTTCATGCCTCCTCTTTGCTCTCCTAATTACTTTTTAAAGTACCCCCCCTACACTTTCTATACTCCCCTAGGGCTTCCTGGGCTGGGAAATGAGCTCATCATCTCCTGTCTCAAAGAGAAGAGTGGTACTTGGGAAGGGGAGGTTTGGGGGTGGGGGGAGGGTGGGGTTGTTAAAGCCCTATCTCTGGCACATGGCATCTTTGCATAACCTTATATATCAACCATTATACAACGGGGGCCATAGCCTTACTTGGGTATGACTGAGCAGGCATTGGCTCGGAGTTTCCACCTGGACTGCTATGATGGCTTCACTTGAGAAGGTAGTCAAAGTGGAGACAGCCTGCCTCTTAACAGTCACAATGATAACCTTCTCATCTCCCTGAACACTGTCAGCAGTATCATCTCACTAACATATGCATGTAGTGATGCCATCTGATGTCTGCCAAACAGGCAAAACAGCAACGATGTGGAAACAACATGCATTCCTGTACAGATTCTGTTCCTTTAACAAGGTTCATGTGCAATAACTTATGTGCAATATCATAGAAACAGGTGAATGGTGTGATGATTTGACCCTGTGGGTATTTGTTAGTCTGTGTGTATGCATATGCCTTCCTGTTCATGTATTCCTAAGGCTTCCTCCCAAACCTGGGACTCCTCTATCAGCCTGTGGATGAGCATGCCAGGCTGTGAAGTATCTCCACTCCATCTCCAAAAGCAGGTGGCCCTGACACACCAGCAGAAGTGTTCCGAGACGCTGTCGCCCATTCATTCAGAGGGTCAGAGGTGTGCCATAGGGACACTCACGCTGGGCATGGTGTTCAGACCGAACTGCTTCAACCTCACAACCAGACAGCAAATCCTCCTCATTGCCTCATGCCAAGCATATGTATTTCCTCGACTTTGAAATATAAAATAAACCCTGAGCGGCCAGGCTCTAGTTTTAATGTTATGCTCTGATTGGACTGTCTGGTTCATTACGTCCAATACTGCAGCAATATGGGCAAAAGAGGAAAGGGGAGTGTGAGTAAGTGCATTGCTATTCACAAGAGCCAGCACAGACTTAAATGGGCCGAATGGCCTTCTTCTCTGCTCTGTTGCACTCTTCTTTGATTCTAATGCAGATCTTAATATTTGCAAACCCTATCCCTGTGTCTATTAAAGTCTCATATTCGAAACAATAAAAATAAGCAAAGCATTTTTCTGTATCATACTCTGATAATTCCCTTGTTACTTTGGTGCTTTCAAGGATTTATTGATTATGATATTTAACAAATTATACATATGAAAGGACAGGATGATATAAATTAGATGAAGAATATATTTTGACCACAAGCCATCTTAAGCAAATATATTTGTTTCGCATTATTGATCTTTCTTTTTCATTTTTCCTCTTTAATATTCCAATTTTCCACCAGCATTTATGAGATTGCCACAGGGCGTGTCATAATTTCCTTAGAATTCGAGGACCTCTTTAATCCATGTTTCTACTCTCACTGTTCTAGACCTTTTCTCTTTACTCCACGTGCAAGTTAACTAATTTCACCCATTCAAGGAAGCCATGTATTTGATATGTCTGTCCTTCAGTGTCCTGGAAGTCCCAGGCATCCCTGAGCTTGTGTTCTGCTGACCGAAGCACAACTGAAAGGTTGTCCGTTTCCTTGTGTGCGCCTCAGGCTTTCTGCTGCACTTTGCACTTGCTGGGTGTTAAGCTACTTCAGGCTGCCAGTGTTGAAGATCAGTACGGGTCCATATCCGTGGGGCAAAAGAGCTTAACATCTATAAACCTGAAGAACAGGGAGGTTGATGCCCCGAGAGTGACGAATGGAAAACATACCCTGGCAAGTGGGAAACAGCCATTTTCACATCTTTTTTTAGTACAGAACCTAAGAGATCTGTTGCTGGGCGGGAAACTCTGCACTAGATAAAGGCAGGGGTTAATGATTAGTTTAACTCTACAGGACTAGTTCTGAGACCTGCTCCCCAGTTTTCTGAGGCTTACAGTGTGGCCCCCAAGAATTACTCCATCTGTTCATTGCTGATCATCCCCCGCGAATTAACATTTCGGTCCTGATGCATGTCACCACGCAAAATGTCAACACGTCTTCGTTTCTCAATTGCTACACTATTTTCCAGAAGGTTCTGCTTATGTTTTGCATTTCCAGTGTCCATAGTTTCTTCCTTTTCAGTCACATTCCTTTCCCATCTCTCTCTGGCCAATGCTGCTGCCAGAGAACCTCATTTGTGTCAAGCAACTACCCTCATCTCCGAGCTTCTTTTATGTCTGACACTACCACTATCCACTTCCTGGGGGTTAACATTGACCAAAAGCTGAACTGGACCAGCCATATAAACACTACAAGAGCAGGTCAAAGGCTGAGAATTCTGCAGCAAGTAACTCACCTCCTATCTCCCCAAAGCCTGTCCACCATCTACAAGACACAAGTCAGGAATGCGTTGGAATACTCTCTACTTGCCTGGATGAGTGCAGCTCCAATAACATTCAAGAAAATTGACACCATCCAGGACAAAGCAGCCCACTTGATTGACACCCCATCCACAAACATTCACTCCCTCCACCACCGACGCACAATAGCAGCAGTGTGTACCATCTACAAGGTGCACTGCAGCAATTCACCAAGGCTCCTTTGACAGCATCTTCCAGATCTATGACCTATACCGCCTAGAAGAGCAAGGACAGCAGATAGATGGGAACACCACAACCTGCAAGTTCCCTTCCAAACCACTCACCATCCTGACTTGGAACTATGTCGCCGTTCCTTCATTGTCGCTGTGTCAAAAATCTTGGAACTGTCTACCTAACAGCACTGTGGGTGTACCTACAGGTGGGCTGCAGCGGTTCAAGAAGGTGGCTCACCACCACCTTCTCCAGAGCAATTAGGGATAGGCAATAAATGCTGGCTTAGCCAGCGACACCCACATCCCGATAAAGAAGGGAAAAAAAAGCCTGGCTGTGATAGCTATGCCACTTTTCATGTGAAGAGGGTTGTCCTGGCAATAGATAAAACTGACACAGACTCTGGTGAACACACAAATCTCCAATTTGATGGAGAGCTTCCCAAATGCACAATGCAGAGCAGTGTCAACTGGCACTTGTATGCCCTTGTAGGTCATTCACTCACCTCATATGGGTTCATGTGTTGTGCTGAATGAAGGGGACATAAAGTAAAGGAAGTTAATCGCGAAAAATTGTAAAAGATAGGGGGGACCAAATGTTTGCCACTGCAACTGTGGATAGATAGATTTGCACACAGCCTTCTTTTCAAATGCAACTTTGAATTCAGTGCAGGTTCTGGGAACATTCTGCCTGTGTTGAGTTGCTGCATCCTATGCAAATTAGCTTCTATCGAGCTGCAGTAAAAATAAGCTGGAGCCCGTGTGAATATATTTCTCTTTCTTCCCATTTGCATCATTTCTGCTGCATCTACAAGTTCAGAGCTTGACTCAGCCTCTGCTATTCCCATGGGGCCCCTTTCCAGTTGTAGAAGTTACTTTGTCTGGATAGAGCAAACTCAGTTTACACGTTCCTGCCAGTATCCAAACTTGCATCAAGCCTGCTTCACTCATCAGCCCTGCGCTCGCTGACCTACATCGACTTTCGGTCTGGCTACACCTTGATTGTTTTCAAATCCCTCCATGGCCTCGTCCCTCCCTACCTCTGTTACCTCCTCTGTGCTCCACCAATTCTGGACTCTTGCGAGTCTCCGATTTCAATCGCTCTGCTTGTTCGTGCCCTCAGCTGTCTGGGCCCTAAGCTCTGGAATTCTCTCCCCTCCCTGCACCTCTCTCTCTCCTCCTTCAATATAGTCCTTACAACCTGCCCCTTTTACCAAGCTTTTCGTTCACTTGACCTTGACTCGGTGTCAATTATTTTCTTCTTCTTTTGCTTAAGGCCAGCGCTTGTTCCTCATCCCTAATTACCCTTCAACTGAGTGGCTTGCTCGGCCATTTCAGAGGGCAGTTAAGAGTCAATCACATTGCTGCAGGTCTAGAGTCACATGTGGGCCAGACCGGGTAAGGGTGGCAGATTTCCTTCCCTAAAGGGTATTAGTGACCCAGATGGGAAATGAATGATAGTTGTCGTTGACTAGCTTTCAGGTTTTTATTAATTGAATTTAAACTCCACCAGTTGCCACGGTGGGATTTGAATCTGTGTCAATAGCCTGGGCCTCTGGCGATTACTAGTCTAACGACATTACCACTACACCACCATTTTGATAATGCCCCCAGGCAGAGTCCTGGGGCATTTTACGACATCAAAGGCGCTATATAAATGCAAATTGTTGTTAATCATGATTCAGTATAAAATATATAATTATTTTTCCCTTGCCCCCCCACCCTGCAAACAACCCCCCCCTCAACCCCACCCCACTTTTCCCTTGTCTCACCCTGAGACGTTACACAGGTAGTGGCTACATTCTAGTGCCCTCACCCAAGGGACCATTCTGCCTGTCTGAGCCCAGCCACTGATTGTTTGGGAGCCATTTAACCATTCACATGTTTTTTTTTAATTCGCAGGATCTGCCCTGGATTTATAGAGTTGAAGTCTAAAATCAAGAAAAGTGGAGAAAAAGGAAATAGTCTGGCTCATCGCCAGGCTTCACCCTAAAATGAGCAATTTAACAATGATCCAAATGATTAAAATGCCACCTGGTGGCTGGAATGAGAACAACATCACAATAATTACATCGATGATTACTTCGGTGCTGCTTCATGCTCTCGTCGGGACCTGGAAAAATTTATTAATTTTGCTTCCAATCTCCATCCCTCCATCATTTTCACATGGTCCATCTCTGACACTTCTCTTCCCTTCCTTGACCTCTCTGTCTCAATTTCTGATGATAGACTGTCCACCAATATCCATTACAAGCCTACCGACTCCCACAGCTACCTCGACTACAGCTCCTCACACCCCGCTTCCTGTAAGGACTCCATCCCATTCTCTCAGTTCCTTCGCCTCTGTCGCATCTGTTCTGACGACGCTACCTTCAAAAACAGCTCCTCTGACATGTCCTCCTTCTTCCTTAACCGAGGTTTTCCACCCACGGTCGTTGACAGGGCCCTCAATCGTGTCCGGCCCATATCCCGCGCATCCGCCCTCACGCCTTCTCCTCCTTCCCAGAAACATGATAGGGTCCCTCTTGTCCTCACTTATCACCCCACCAGCCTCCGCATTCAAAGGATCATCCTCCGCCATTTCCGCCAACTCCAGCATGATGCCACCACCAAACACATCTTCCCTTCACCCCCCCGGCGGCATTCCGTAGGGATCGTTCCCTCTGGGAAACCCTGGTCCACTCCTCCATCACCCCCTACTCCTCAACCCCCACCTATGGCACCTCCCCATGCTCACGCAGAAGATGCAACACCTGCCCCTTCACTTCCTCTCTCCTCACCGTCCAAGGGCCCAAACACTCCTTTCAAGTGAAGCAGCATTTCACTTGCACTTCCCTCAATTTAGTCTACTGCATTCGCTGCTCTCAATGCGGTCTCCTCTACATTGGAGAGACCAAACGCAAACTGGGCGACCGCTTTGCAGAACACCTGTGGTCTGTCTGCAAGAAAGACCCAAACCTCCCTGTCGCTTGCCATTTTAACACTCCACCCTGTTCTCTTGCCCACATGTCTGTCCTTGGCTTGCTGCATTGTTCCAGTGAAGCCCAACGCAAACTGGAGGAACAGCACCCCATCTTCCGACTAGGCACTTTACAGCCTTCCGGGCTGAATATTGAATTCAACAACTTTAGATCTTAAACTCCCCCTCCCCCCATCCCCACCCCATTTCTCCCCCCACCCTTTTTTTTTCAATAATTTATATAGATTCTTCTTTCCCCACCTATTTCCATTATTTTTAAATCTAAAACTAAAACTTTGTTAGTCTTTCCACCCCACCCCCACTAGAGCTGTACCTTGAGTGTCCTGCCTTCCATTCTTAATTAGCACTTTTCTTAGATAATATCACCACCTTCAAAACCTCTTTGATCCTTTTGTCTGTGACATCTTTTGATTATCTGCTCCTATCACTGCTTGCCTATCCCCACAATCACCCCACCCTCAACTTCTCTCTCCCCCCGCCCCCCCACCTTAGACCAGCTTATATTTCACCTCTCTCCTAACTATACTCAGTTCTGCTGAAGGGTCATGAGGACTCGAAACGTTAACTGATTTCTTCTCCACCGATGCTGCCAGACCTGCTGAGTTTTTCCAGGTAATTCTGTTTTTGTTTTGGATTTCCAGCATCCGCAGTAGCTTTTAGCTTTTTGTTTTTATCTCTGTGTTTAATTGACTGCCACCTCTCTTCAAGAAATGCCCTCTCTGAAGAAGTATTGTTCTGTTCTCCAACAGGATTTCCGCCTGTCTCTTCTGCCCTGCTCACCTTCATTGCTTTCCATTTCTCTCCTGGTGTTTGACAAGGTGTTTACTAAAACCCGCTTTCACAGCCATATCTCCTTTCTCAGTGACTGTCTCCGTCTCCGACTCACCCCACGTGGATTTCAACTGAAATTCCATCCCTCTTGTTTCGAACCCACCCAGGATTACAGGTATCTCCGGGACATAAAACGTTTCTCGGACTGCTGTTCCCGTCGCATTCTGAGATCCACACTCAGTGCCATGCGCCGCCATATGAACACATTCGACCTCTCCCTCCAGCAGCACCACCGCACCCTTTTTCAAAGCTGCGCGTGCCCCCAGTTTCATTTTATTCTTCGTCTCATCCGACGCCTCAACAAGAAACTTTTTCTCTTTCTCTCAAGTGCTAAGGAACGCAAGCTCCAACAACTCATCGACACCAACACCCATCTGGGACCCTCCACCCCTGCTTGTCCCTCCGTCCCCACCCCATCTTCCAATCCCAGCCCCAGCTGCGTATTCACTATACCCCCTGACCTTCCCCTCTCTGATGCTGAACGTTCAGTGCTCAGCAAAGGACTTAGCTTCATACCCTTACGCCCTCATCTCAATGAATGTCGGGCTCGGCATGATGCTGAACTCTTCTTCTGCTGTCTTCGTCTCCGTGCTCACTTCTTTGGGCATGAGTCCTCTCCCCGTTCAACGGATCCTTTTACCCACCTCCAATATTCTCCCTCCACCTGGACCCCTCCCTCTGGATTCTTACCTTCTCTTGATCTTTTCATTGAGAACTGTCGGTGTGACATTAGCCGTCTCAATTTCTCTGCTCCTCTCACCCATTCTAATCTGCCTCTCTCTGAACTTACTGCACTCCGTTCTCTCAGGTCCAACCCCAACATTGTCATCAAACCCGCTGACAAGGGTGGTACTGTTGTTGTCTGGCGCATTGACCTCTACCTCGTGGAGGCTGAGCGTCAACTCGCAGACGCTTCCTCCTACCCCTACCTGGACCATGACCCCACCACAGAACATCAAGCCATTGTTTCCAGGACTGTCACTGACCTCATCTCCTCTGGAGATCTTCCTCCCACAGCTTCCAACTTGATAGTCGCCCAACCTCGGACGGCCCGCTTCTACCTCCTACCCAAAATCCACAAACAGAACTGTCCTGGCAGACCGATTGTGTCAGCCTGTTCCTGCCCCACGGAACTCATTTCTCGTTATCTTGACTCCCTTCTCTCTCCCCTTGTCCAGTCCCTTCCCACCTACATCCGTGATTCTTCTGACACCTTACGTCACATAAACAATTTCCATTTCCCTGGCCCCAACCGTTTCCTCTTCACCATGGATGTCCAATCCCTCTACACCTCCATCCCCCACCAAGATGGTCTGAGGGCCCTTAGCTTCTTCCTTGAACAGAGGCCCGAACAATCCCCATCCACCACTACTCTCCTCCGTCTGGCTGAACTTGTTCTCACACTGAACAATTTCTCCTTTAACTCCTCTCACTTCCTCCAAATAAAAGGTGTGGCTATGGGTACCCGCATGGGCCCCAGCTATGCCTGTCTCTTTATGGGGTATGTGGAACATTCCTTGTTCCAGTCCTACTCCGGCCCCCTCCCACAACTCTTTCTCCGGTACATCGATGATTACTTCGGTGCTGCTTCATGCTCTCTTCGGGACCTGGAAAAATTTATTAATTTTGCTTCCAATCTCCACCCCTCCATCATTTTCACATGGTCCATCTCTGACACTTCTCTTCCCTTCCTTGACCTCTCTGTCTCAATTTCTGATGATAGACTGTCCACCAATATCCATTACAAGCCTACCGACTCCCACAGCTACCTCGACTACAGCTCCTCACACCCCGCTTCCTGTAAGGACTCCATCCCATTCTCTCAGTTCCTTCGCCTCTGTCGCATCTGTTCTGACGATGCTACCTTCAAAAACAGCTCCTCTGACATGTCCTCCTTCTTCCTTAACCGAGGCTTTCCACCCACGGTCGTTGACAGGGCCCTCAACCGTGTCCGGCCCATATCCCGCGCATCCGCCTTCACGCCTTCTCCTCCTTCCCAGAAACATGATAGGGTCCCCCTTGTCCTCACTTATCACCCCACCAGCCTCCGCATTCAAAGGATCATCCTCCGCCATTTCCGCCAACTCTTAATTCTTAAGCATTCTTAATTAGCACTTTTCTTAGATAATATCACCACCTTCAACACCTCTTTGATCCTTTTGTCTGTGACATCTTTTGATTATCTGCTCCTATCACTGTTTGCTTATCCCCACAATCACCCCACCCTCAACTTCTCTCTCTCCCCGCCCCCCCACCTTAGACCAGCTTATATTTCACCTCTCTCCTAACTATACTCAGTTCTGCCGAAGGGTCATGAGGACTCGAAACGTTAACTGATTTCTTCTCCACCGATGCTGCCAGACCTGCTGAGTTTTTCCAGGTAATTTTGTTTTTGTTTTGATCACAATAATTCCAATTGCTTGGGGAGAGTGCCACCTGGTAGCTGTGAACTGTTCCAACACGACAGTGCAATTGCAGCAGCATGGAAAGATACAGCAAGATTTATAGCGCAGAAGGAGTCCATTTTCTCTATTCTCTAATGGCGTGTGGGTGTCACTGACTAAGCCCGCATTTATTGGCCCATTGTGCGCCTGTCAGTAATGTGAATGGTGCACCCGCTCCGAAAAATACTGGTACTGAGCCATCGCCGTCCCTGGTTTCGAAGATGACGTCTACTCAGGGTCGCGGGTTTCTGCGACGGGTCTTCATGTGACTGAACTGGCTGATTCTCGACCCGCCATTCTTTGGACACATGGGTCCCACGAGGTGGTGGGATCCGGAGGACAGGGTCCACTTCCTTTTCTTACCTTCTACGATTGGTAGCAAGTTCCACCCAGTCATTAATATCAATGCTGCAGTGCTTCAAGGACAGCTTCAAAGTGTCTCCGAAGCGTTTTCTTTGCAGCCCATGTAAAGTGCTATCAAGCGGCTGCCGTAAATTTTGCGAGATAATTTTTATTTAAAAGGCTGTCCTGTGCTCCTGTCAATATAACTGAATCATTAAGTGCCTAATTTTTAAAAAAAATCATTCTCATATTACCAGTAAAGGCAGGCCTAGCCAACAATGCCCATCCTTGCTCAGAGGGCATTTGTCACATTTAGGCCAGCAGATTCCCTTCCCTAAAGGGTAGCAGTGAATCAAATGGGTTTTGCGGTCATCATCTGACTTTTAATTCCAGATTTTTATTGAATTCAAATGTCACCATCTGCCACAGTGGGATTTGAACCCAGATCCCCCAAGCATTAACCCGTCTGGAATAATAGTCCAATGACCACATCGCTATGCCATTGCCTTCCTCCCCGTGACTTAACAGGGTATTTTCTGTATTGTTGGCCCAGACCTCGCTGGCACATCATTTGTTCTCAGGATCTGGCTGGTGAACACAAGGATGAGGAGAAGGTGACGGACATTCAGCCCCCTCGAGCCAGTTCCGCCATTCAATAAGGTCATGGCTAATCTGATCATGGCCTTAGCCCCACTTTCCTGCCTACCCCCTGACGTTGGACTTTTCTGCAATGGCTGTGGGTTGGTATTTCTACCTGCTTATATTGTTATGGGTGTGTGACCAGATTACTAATCTAGAGGCTTTGGCTAACGATCTGGAGATATGAGTTTAGATCCTTTATTCGCTGGGCAATAAAGATGCTAATATCAGTGATGGTGACCATGAAACTACCAAATTGCTGTAAAACACCCATCTGGCTCACTAATGTCCTTTTGGCAAGGAAATCTGCCATCTTTACCCGGTCTGGCCTACATATGTGACTCCAGATGCACAGCAACATGGTTGATTCTTCTGAGGCAGTCTCCCAAGCCATTCAGTTGTGTCAAGGGCAATTAGGGTTGGGCAATAAATGTTGGCCTTGTCATTGATGCCCACAATTGCTCTGAGGTTGAATATAAAATAAAACGCATCTTTGGATGAAAAAATTGTGCAATACGCAGCAGGTAATAATAATCTTGTTGGTACCCTCTAGATCTGTCAACCATTCCAATCTGCTTTAATATACCTGATAAATATGCTGCTGACTGCCTGAAAACCAGAGAACCTGCATTCGGCTGGTGCTTATGGCTCACTTAAGGTGTCTTGAGCCAGGACTTCAGAAGCATCCAATATTCCAGTTTAGCATTCTCCTTCAAATAATCAGCTGCAGTGCTGTGCAGAAGACAAAAAAAAAAGATTTGCATTTATAGAATGCCTTTCACAATCTCAAGGCATCCCAATGTGCTTTACAGCCAATTAACTCTTCTGAAGGTGTTATAGTGTGGCCTTGTCACCTGTTTGTAACAGAGTTGATCTGCAGACAACTTTCTAAGTGGAAACATTAGGTTTATTTACAATACAGCCAGCAGCAACTACACGTGTGTATTCAACTCCATCTCTACACTGACTGTGGAGGTAGCCCGCGCTGCTGACACATCGGTTTACACAGATCATGTGATCTTACATCAGAGGACTATTCTTAAAGGTACAGTCCAACATTTAACAAAACCATAATTACTACATTCCTCCCCCTTTAACTTTGCTGTACATATTGTATTTACAAGTATATTTATCTCATGACATTATAATATCTACACAATCATGAAATTTATAAGTTCGGTCATTCAGGTGGTTTCCTGGTTCGTGTGGAACATCGATTTCAGATTTTTTTTCAGGAACCATATTCTCTGGAACTGCATGAACATCAGGTACCTCGGGGGGCACTTGCAGCTCAGTGTCTGATAGAGACATCAGGTATGTCAGTCCTTGGTTGAGCATCTCCAACAGGAAACATTGGTCCAGTAATGGTTACAGGTGGAACCATATTTTGTGGTATCTTCTTTTTTCTTAAATGGTCCACATGCTTACGGGTGATCCGGCCTTCCACTCCCATGTGGTATGATAATGGTCTGGTCACTGAACTTACTTTACCAGGTAACCACTTCGGTCCTCCACTGACACTCTTTACATATACTGCTTCTCCAACAGTAAATTGTCTCTCACGACCATGCAAGTCACGCGCAGCTTTTTGGTTTCCTTGACTCTTTTCCATCTCCCCCTCCAAATTTGGAAATATTAGGCTCAGTCTTGTCCTAAGACGGCATCTCATCAAATGTTCTGCAGGCATTGCTCCTGTCGTCATGTGGGAGGTCATTCTGTAGTGAAAAGGAAAGCGTGCAAGCTTGGTCTCCAACAAATTGCCTGTTAACTTCCTCATGCCCGCCTTAAAAATTTGAACTGTCCTTTCCGCCAGTCCGTTCGATGATGGATGGTACGGTGCAGTCTTCACATGGGCAATACCGTTGAGGCTGATAAACCGTTGGAACTCAGCACTCGTGAATGCAGTGCCATTATCGGATACGACTACCTCTGGCGGTCCATGGATGGCGAGGCTCTGGCGTAGTTTCTCTCTTGTCGCATCTGACGTTGGTGACTTCACCTCATAAACATCTAACCACTTGGAATGGGCATCTACAAACATGGTTCTAAGGAAGGGTCCGACGTAGTCGATGTTTAGCCGCACCCAGGGTCTACCAGGCCACTCCCACGGGTGCAATGGGGCTGCCACTGTCAACTTTTGCAGCCGTTGACATTGCACACAGTGCTTTACCACATTTTCAATATTGCCATCCATCCCCAGCCACTATAGGTAGCTGCACGCTATGGTCTTCATTCAGGAGATCCCTGGATGGCCACTGTGTAGTTCAACTAAAAGTGGCTCCCTTTCCCTTTGGAGGAACTATTATCCCTACACCCCACAATGCTACCTTGACTGTTCATCTCGTGTCTTCGGTTGAAGGATGGTTTCATTTCATTGGAGACTAGTTCCTGGGACCAACCATGTAACATTTGGTCTAGCACACAAGATAGGACTGGGTCCCAACCTGAACAGTTTTGGACCTATCTGGCACATACTGGTGAGGAACCTAGAAAATGTAACAGTAAAACATGTTCCTGTGGAACTGGGATGTGTTTGTCATTCTCTTGTAAGAGCTGGTGACTCAGGGCATCAGCATTTGGTGTATTCAAAAGCCCCCAAAATTAGGGCCCATTGTGGTATTCTTGCTGAGGCTATGGGTGGCATAGCCTTTTTCTTGCTAAACAAACCCAACAGTGCTTTGTGGTCTGATGCAATCATGAAATACTGCCCGTGCACATGTTGGTGAAATTTTTTTACTCCAAAAATAATCAACAGGTCTTCCTTTTTGATCTGGGGATATCCTTTGTCAGCTGTGGTAAGTGCCCTGGACACATAGCCTATTGGCCGCTCTGTGCTGTCGTCCGTTCTATGAGATAGTGCCGCTCCCACTCCATAGGCAGATGCATCACATGTTAGCACCAAGTCTTTCATCTGGTCCTAAGGCACTAACAGATTGGGTGAATGTAACAGCTGTTTCACTTTCATGAAACCCTCTTTTTGGGGTGCCTCCCAAGACCAACGTTGGTTCTTTCTTAGCAGTGAATGTAGAGGGGGCCTGAACTGTAGATAATTTAGGTAAAAAATGCCCATAATAATTTATCATTCCTAAAAATGATTTAAGTTCAGAGGTGTTCTTGGGTGCAGGTGCATATCTTATTGCTTTAACCTTCTCTTCAACCGGGTGTAAACCCTGGCAATCTACCCGGTGACCCAAATTGATTACTTCCTTTCCTTGAAAAGTGCATTTTTCCTTTATCAGTCGCACTCCTGCTTGTAAAAAGCATTTTAGGACTTCCTCTAGGTTAGTCAAGTGTTCCTTTTCAGTGAATCCAATTATCAGCACATCATCTAAGTAGACTACAACCTTGCAGTAAGCTTTCCATTGTTCTCTGAAAGATGGCATAGGCTGAGGAAACTCCGAAAGGCAAGCGTGTATATTGGTACAACCCTTTGTGGGTATTAATTGTGACAAATTCCCAGGAGGCATCGTCCAACTCTAATTGCTGACATGCGTGACTCATGTCCAGCTTTGTATATATTGTTACGCAGTCCCTCCTGCCAGCTTGGCATATAGGTCTTCAATTTCTGGAATGGGGCACCTGTCCAGTTTGGCTGCTCGGTTGACCATTAGTTTATAGTCCCCACAAATTGGGATGCTCTGGTCTGGTTTAAGGACAGGGGCTATGGGTGCTGAGGACTGAGCCACTTTTATGACACCCAACCTCTCTAGCCGGTTCAGCTCAGCGTCAACCTCCTCTCTCAGGGCGCATGGCATCGGTCTTGCTTTCATGAAGGGAGGCGCTGCTTCTGGATCCATGTAAATCTTGGGCTGCAGGCCTTGGATTTGTCCCAGTTCATCCTTGAAGACAGTGCCACAATTTCTAAGCAACTCTGGTAGCCCACTTGCTCTCAACTGGAAGATTTCAGACCAGTCTAATTTAATCTCCTTTAACCAATCTCGCCCTAGAGTGCTTGGCCCTTCACCTACTACCACCGTCACCGTTAGCTGTGTCGATTGGTTTCTATAATGGACAGTTACTCTGCTAATACCTTTTACTTGGATTTCTTTGCCTGTGCACGTTTTCAGCTTGGCAGATGTTTGTTCCAAATTTAATGGATGTTCACCATTATTTAAATATCTGAAAGTGTGTTCTCCAATTACAGTAGTGGAAGCTCCCACGTCTACTTGCATTTTTAATGGTTTACCATTCACTTGCACTATAACAAATATTGGCTCTGTCTTCCCAGCTTTCATGTTAAACAATGAATAAATGTCAGAATTTGTTGTTTCAGGCTCTTCCACACTGTAGGCTTCATTGGGCTTCTTCTGTTGTTTGTAAGCCTGTTTAAATCTCTCTGTGCACTATCTCATTATATGTCCACTTCTGTGACAAAAGTAACATTCTACTTTTTTAAACCGGCAATTGCTAGAAGACTGATGGTTTCCACATTGATTAAAGTTGTTCTTCGATTTAGCTACTAAATTATTTCTTCTTATTTTTCGATTAGCATGTTTCCCGCTTCGCGGCGGAGTCTCGCTTTTTTGCGCCACTTTCAGCTGACTATTCCTGCCCGATTTGGAGTACGCCGCCATTTTGTGCCCTTTGTATTGTTTGTGAATCTCTCACAGTGCTTTCCATGGCCAGCGCTATTTCCAATGCCTTCTTAAAATCCAGATTCGCTTCAGCCAGCAATCTTCTCTGAATAGTGTCTTCCTTCACACCACACACTAAATGATATCTGAGCATATTGTTCAGAGTCTCACCAAACTCACAACGTTCCCTTAGTTGCTTCAAATTCACCACATAGCTAGAAATTGTCTCACCTGGGGCTCTGTTTCATGAATTGAGCCAGAATCTTTGCATCGTGTCTGAGGGTTTGGGTTGAAAATGTCCCTTCACGAGGACCACCAGTTCTGTGAAATTCTTCGAATCTGGGGCACTGAGTGCCGTCAAACTTTGAATCAAACTGTAGGTTTTGCTCCCACAAGTACTCAAGAGGATCACTCGCATCTTCTCTTCCCCCGTAATTTTGTTTGCTTGAAAGAAGAACGCTATATACCATATATACTGAGACCAATCATCTGTGGCTGGCTCAAAGGGATCGATTCTACCAAATTGTGGCATTTTGGGTGAGTATATCTTCTGTTATTTTAAACGGACGTTGATACTCAATCTCTGGGCGAGGTACAGTACCGATTCTGATTTATCTTGATTTATCCTCGTCGCCAGTTTGTTATAGTGTGGTCTTGTCGCCTATTTGTAATAGAGTTGATCTGCAGGCAACTTTCTAAATGGAACCATTATGTTTATTTACAATACAGCCAGCAGCAACTATACGTGTGTATTCGACTCCATCTCTATCTCTGCGCAGACTGTAGAGGTAGACCGTGCTGCTGTCACATTGGTTTACACAGATCATGTGATCTTACATCACAGGGCTATTCTTAAATGTACAGTCCAACATTTAACAAAACCATAATTACTACAGAAGGGTGTTCATTGTAAGTCTCCTTGGAGAAGTGAAAATTGAGAGGCAATTTGACAGCGGTATTAAAAATCATGCGACAGAGTAGATAGCAAGAAACTGTTCCCATTGATGGAAGGGTTGAGAAACAGCTCACACCAATATAAGGTGACTGATCTTTCATCTGAAAATCCTAATGCCCTTGCCTTTAGCATCCAAATGTTTCTGAAATTATTCCAGAGTTTTCACCTCCACTGCTGTATCTGTTCTGCTTTTCACCACTCTGTGAGGAACAGATTTCTAATATCAGCCCTTTCCATTAGTTTGAACCTCTGTCTGCCTTCTTTTCAGGCCTCCTAATTTAAAGCGCAGGCCATTCAGCCCATCAGTTCTCACCAAAGGTTATACCTGAAATATGATAGACCAGCTTTCTTTTAGACATGCGGATGAATTTTGTGTGCACTCTTTTTATACTTACCTCAGAATCAAATGGGGGGGGAGGGGGGAGTGAAAGAAATATTTTAAAACCTAGCCCAAACCGCGCGCCCCCAAAAAAAGCCTGTTCCAGGCAACTCTTGGCGAAATGCTACTAACAACTTACAAATAAAGAATACAATGAGAAGAACTGAGGAGTGACAGTATAGAAATTGAAGGGACAACAGTTCTTGGCACCTTTGGTCATGAACCGGGCTGGTATAATAGTAGTCATCTGCGCCGCTGGTGTAGTGGTATCATGCAAGATTCCCATTCTTGCGACCCGGGTTCGATTCCCGGGCGGCGCACGGAACTTTTTCAGCGGAGTAATTTTAATGTTAATTTGTAAGCATTACAATTAAATCCACCGCACTTTCACCGTTTCCCCTGTGTAAATTACCTTTAGCGTGCTGTACAAGTCTGCTGATCATTGCTTTGCTACATCATGCAGAACTTTTGTGTAAGTTTACATTTCCTTCGGTTGGCAGTAATGAGTGGAAGCAGAATAAGAGTTAAAATGTTCTTTCGCCCGCTGTGGAAACAGTACAATGTGGAGAACAAACCCCTTTAAAAGTTGTTTTAAAATGAAGGGTGTTGGAGAAAGAGGAAGAGAGAGGAACAGTTGGTTGCATAATTGATTAACAGATTTTTTTAAATCTGTAAATCAAAAAGGTCCATTTATTGGTGCCACATGCTATTTATTGGTGCCACATGCTTATCCCTCAAAACCATGCCAATAGAGAATGAATACTATTGGATGCAGACACTGTCGAAAAAAGTTGCACGTATTTCTTAAATAAAAAACAGAAAATGCTGGGAATACCAGATCAATTAGCATCTGGGAGAGAAAAGATTTATGATTTGAGAACATCGTAGCATTTTGCTTAGGTATATATATATTTCCTTCTTTGCATATATATTTTTAATGCATATTTATTTTACTATTTCTTTCTATGCATATAAATGTATTTCCTTCTATTTACTTCTAAATCTTCATGTTTAAAATAAAATTCATCTCTACATCTATTTATATATATTAATTTCTTTATGTAAATTGCTTTACATATTTAAAATAAAATGTATCTATTCCTACATGTATATTTCTATAAATGTATTACTTTATATAAATATATATATATAAATATATATAAAAAATATATATATAAATCTTCAAACTGAAATGTATTCTATATATATTTTTACTTTTATTTAGAATACAAATATAAAAATATATTTGAATAGGATACTCTCCGCTTGCCTGGATGAGTGCAGCTTCAACAACACTCAAGAAGCTCAACACCGTCCAGGGCTGAGCAGGCCTGCTTGATTAGCACCCCAACCACCAACTTAAACATTCACTTCCTCCATCAGTGATGCACAGTGGCAACACTGTGTACCAGTAACACGACACACTGCACCAACTTGTCAAGCCTCTTTCGACAGCATCTTCCAAACCCGCGACCTTTACTATCTAGAAGGACAAGGGCTGCAGATACACGGGAACACCAGCACCTGCAAGTTCCCTTTCAAGCCACACAACATTCTGATTTGGAAATATATTGCCATTCTTTCAGTGTTGCTGGATCAAAATCCTGGAACTCCCTTCCTAACAGCACTGTGGGTGTACCTACACCAGGTGGACTGCAGTGGTTCAAGGTGATGGCTCACAGGCAATCTGGAATGAATAAATCCTGGTCCAGCTAGCAACATTCACATCCTGTGAAAGAAGAAAAAAAAATCTTTATATGATTGCAGTTATATGTTCAAAGTGAAATTTATTTCTAATTAAATGTGCTTCTTGATGTACACATTTTAAACACAACCCGTGATTTTTAAAAATCTTTATTTAAATATCTTTCCATATTCAAAGTGAAATTTATTTTTAATTAAACATATTTCTTTATATGTGCACATAAATATATACATTTGAAGTACATCCTGTGGAAGAATAAAAAAATCTTTATATAAATGTCTTTATATGTTCAAAATGAAATTTATTTCTAGTTAAATGTACTTCATTACATTATATATATATATTATATATATGTATATACAGTATATGTTTGACATATACCCTGTGAAAGAATCAAAAATATTTATTTCTTTATATAAATACTTTTACATGTTTAAACTGAAATTTAATTTGAATTAAATGTATTTTTTGATATAGGCAGATACTGTATATATTTGAGGCACATCCAGCGAAAGAATTTTTAAAAAGTCTTTATATGAATATGTCCAGGGGGAAATTTATATCTAATTAAATGCATTAATATTTGAAATTAATTATAAAGCAACTCAGCATGTTCTGCTACCTGCATGTCAGTGAGAAGGGCTTTATTTGTAAAGTTCAGACAGAGTAAAAGTTTAGGGAAAGTTTGGCCCGAAGTTGTGGCGGAGTGCGCAGTGTGGGGAGGCCGGGGCGCGTGCGCAGTGTGGCGGCCGGCGCGTGCGCAGTGAGGGGAGGCCGGGGCGCAGGCGCAGTGTGGCGGGAGGGCGGCCATTTTCTCTCTTGGTGTGTCTGTGGAGTTATTTCCCCCCCCCCCGGAGCCCAGCCCAGGCCGCTCCTTCCCCCTCCCTCCCTTCCACTTCCTCAGGCTTTGTTCGGCCGCCGCTCTCAAACAACAAAACACCTTCTCGTCACCAAGAAGAAGAAGAAAAAAAGTCAATTGAAAAAGCAAAAGAAAAAACAAAATAACTCCGAGCCTCAGCGACGCTCCCGCCACGATGATGGAGGACGACGGGCAGCCGAGAACCCTGTGAGTAGGAAAGGCCGAGGCTGCGGCCTACCCCCACCCCAACAACCAGGCTTCCCCCTGGCTTGAAATCAGGCCTCTCCCCAGCCTCTGCTCCGTCCTTCAGTGTCTCTCAGGCCTCCTTCTCCCCTCTTTTCCTTTTATTTTATCTCCAACTCCTCAGGCCTCGAGTCGACCGGTTTTTTTTTAACCATATATTTTTCGTTGACGTGACTGTGCTGGGAGAGAGAGAGAGAGAGCCTCCAGGGTCCGCTTTCCTCGCCATAATCTTCCTGAGCAATCTGCCTCTAAAGGGAAAGCTACCCTGAGGTGGAAGGTTTATCTTTAGCATCGTTTACCTCATTATAATCTGCCTGAACAATCTTATCTTTTAAAGAGAAAGACCCTCCTCCCCCATCTCCGAGGTGGAAGATTTGTCTTGAAAACATCGAAACTTGGCTCAGTCTTGTGCGTTTTGTCCACTGACATTCTTAACGTCCTTTTTTTAAAAATTCAATTATTTCTTTACCCCCCCCCCCCCCCAATTCAGAAAGTCTGAATTTGGGATTAAGACCACAGCAACGCTTTTCTTCTCTCTTCTATCCCCATCCGCTCTACCCCAAGTTTTGAGTGGATCTGAGAACCCCATGTTGCTGCTTTCATATATTTAGACTGCTAGCAAAACCCTCCTGGGATTTAAGTTTAGACATGACGGTGCCTATTGTCTCCCACGCAGTTGTGGAGTTTAAGTGGATGCAGCAAATGGATATTTTTAAAAAACGCATTAAAATGCAATTATAACACATTGTTAGTGAAAAAAACAGTTTGCGTTCAGTATTTTTCAATGTTTGTGTGTGGATGATTAAGTTGATGTAATGTGCCAATTTGAACATTTTCTGTTTATATTCTTTTTGGAATAAAGTTTTTTGGTGCGCAGTTATGCAGTAGAATTAAATTGTGTTTAAGTGCAGGCAGAAAGATATTGAGGGACTTGTTAGACTAATTATGAGGGACTTGTTAGAATCTCTTGTTCGGTTGAGTAACCTGGCATATTCTTAAGTTCTGTTCTTTGAGGGTGACTTGTCTGGGAAAATTGCACAATAGGAGGGCATACAAAGTTGTACATATTGAAACAGCTATGATCTCTCTCTCTCTCTCTCCCCCCTATCTAATATTGATAGTTAAACATGATGACCGCTCACTGTGAAATGTTTCCTCCAATTGGGAGTCTAATAGTTTGTCTGCTACTACTTTGTCAATTAGGTGGCCACAGTTGGATTTTAAGACAAGTCATTTCTAGATTAAATACCAAAAACATTCCCAGTGCATGTACTGGTTTTCAGTGGGTTTTTAAGTCACGTTCTGTAATGTATTGGATCCAAATACAGAACTGAAATTAGTACATGACCAAATGTAGCCACTGCATATAGTCCTTTCATAATCAGACATTTAGACACAGCAATATCTGGATGGGCGATAAAATCATACAAACTGTGCAACAAATACAGTACAATGCATTTACAATTCTCCCTGGGAAGAAAGGACAGAGAAAAAATGAGTGCACTTTTACCTTTTCATGGCTTATGTACATACAGCAACTTAAATCTTGGATGATTTCTACAATTTTAGGTATTTTGATTGTCTGGGGGCATTGGTCTTATTGGCATCCAACAAACCTGATTTGATTTGTGAGAATCTTGCCACTTTAGGGCATTGGAATTTGCAAGGTGTGCTTTTATTCCAGTTGTATGATTTCCCTTGGCTTTTGTTATGCTTGCAATTCCTTTGGTGGAAAGTAAGCTGAACTGTTGAAAGCAGCATAATCTTAACCAAAAAGGCAAACTGAACCTACTATTATGCTGTTTCTTGACTCAACATATTAGTAGCAATACAGAAAAACTTGCATTCAAGGTTCTTCAATGTTCTGTGTTCTTAATTCATCTCAAATTGCTCTCACCATCAGTACTTCCTACTTTTCTATAGCTGAAATCATTTTTAAAAATTCTTTCATGTGCATCACTGGCAATTGTTGACATCCCTAATTGCCCTTGAACTGAGTGGCTTACTTGGCTGTTTCAGAGGGCAGTTAAGAGTTTGGAGTCACATGTAGGCCAGACCTTCCCAACAGGGACATTTGTAAACCAGATGGGGTTTTACGACAATCAATGATAGTTTCATGGCTCTGTTACTGACACTAGCTTTCAACTCCAGATTTTAGTGTTTTTATCAATTGAATTTCTTCATTAATTGAATTCAAATTCCACAACTGTTGAGTCCCCAGAGCATTAGCCGGGCCTCTGGATTACTAGCCGAGTGACATTGCCACTACACCACTATCTCCCCATGTATACAAGCTTAGGAGGGGCAGAATCAATAATTGTATTTCTGGGAGTTTTTAACCATTCAAATGCCTATTGTATGAGAAGTTCACCTGTATGTCGTGTACTTTGTTAAAATCCTTGTGAGAGTGTTGCTTTTTTGGTGGAAGCTGTCTGACTTGACAAGCTCCTGTCAGAAGGTGGCATGCTTGAGGTGAGTTGTCCATCATGTGGACGGTTACTGAGTTTTTAGAATCAGGTTGGCTGTAAATGTTGGATTACCGTACTGTGATGCTTTCCCTCTGCCAACTCATGTCCACCATATGTTGCATATAATTCCTCCCATACGCTGTCCTACCATTTGGGCTTTTACTTTCAGTGTAATTCTTTCACATTGGGACATCTATTTAATTATTTCAGCCATAAGACACTTCTGATTGCAAATTGGATCTTTACAACATGTAAGCCGCTGTTCAGTAATTTACATTGGTCACTCGGAACAGCCCATTCCATATGTACTTGCTTAATAATACAATTACATTCCTGCATTACAGCAATGACTACACTTCACCTTCCTTGGTTGTAAAGTGCTTTGGGGCATCCTATGGTCATGAAAGGCATATAAATAAATGCAAGTCCTGTTTTAATTTGTTAGCCCCAGATTTTCTCTCTCTCAGTCTTTGTGATATTGACAGCTAGGAGTTTGTTGTGGGGGATGTTAGCCTGCTTATTAATCCTATTTTTTTTCATCTCTACATTGATCATTCTGCTGACTCTTTCAATTATTTAGAATTAATATTCTGGAATTAGTGCAGAGAGTGATTGAAGCTTTTTCACTCCACAATTGAAATTATATAGTTGATGGTAGTCCTTAAGGTAAATGGTAAGAGTGAACTGATTAACTACCAGTTAACCTCCTGTGGATACTATCTGCAATATACGTTGTGCAGGACTACAGTAGACAAACCGGAAATTGAAGTGATACACTAGTAACGAAGTCCCTTGTCAAAAAACTGAATTAAATGAATAAACAATTACACATGTTGCTGTGGATTTATGATCTTACACTGATAAAAGTTGTCTATTCCTAATTGAGCATTCAAAACTTTGCTTCAATCCATGTGGAGAATTTTATTTCTGATGAAATAATTTTTTGCTGTTCACTTCGATTAGGTCGCAGGATGACTAACCTGTTGATCAAGAGCAAGCAATCGCCAGTTGTCAAAGTTGAAAATGTGAAAGAAAGTTAACTTTTACATGACGGAGTTTTGTCACAGCAGAGCTACAATACTTGCATTGCTTCTGCGCTCTGTAAATGTAACGGAACTGCCCTCCAAAAGCTTTGCTTAACTGGGGACCCATGTTTTTCAGGATATTTACCCTGATTGTTGGGTTTCCAATTAAAACTAAAGTTGCAGGCCTCTATTCTTTCTCCCTGTTCCCCTCCCTCCCTCAGATTTCCAGCCTCTAATGGGACTTTATTAGGAACGGTGACCTCATTAAGTAAACTGAAAAAGCAGTTTTCTCCCAGTCTGTTTATAAGAAAATAAAACTTGTGTGACTTTCAAGTAGAAAATGTGTGACATGAAAGTGAGATGTTTTCATTGAAGTAGCAGGGCTTTATGTGACACTCGGGTTGTCTTATTTGGGATCTTTTCCAGTGATCATTGAAATTTGCATTTCAATAGCCTTTAACATAAAAATGCCCCAGTTAGACATGGCATTTTAAAAAAAAACTTATTTTGGGCTTATGTATTCATTGCCTTGAACAGAAGTGTCGTAAATAAATCCACAGAAAAGCTGCAGTCTTTCAAAACAAAAATAAAAATACCTGGAAAAGCTCAGCAGGCCTGGCAGCATTTATTTTTGTTTTGGATTTCCAGCATCCACAGTTTTTTGCTTTTATCTGCAGTCTTTCAAGTTGCTCATCTTGAGTATACTAAAAAAAAATAGCCATAAGCGCACTTGATTGGTTAAAATTGTAACAGCTTTACCACTCCTCTTCCGTCAACATGGTCACATTGTGTGTACAATATTATATGGCAATTCTGGGGTTTTAAAGGGCAAGTTAAATGAAACAAACTTTAATCTTAGTTTGGACAAAGACCTAATATCAAAAATGGCAGGAAATGGTGTGCAGTGTAACATTGTAGCTTTTTAAAATGATGAACACGTGTTAGCTTGGCATAGTTTATGGTGAAGTCACTCATATTGAAACTGCTGCAAAAGAGCAACTGTTTACATTTTAGTTTGGCAGCATTTTAAGTTGAAGAAAATGTAGGGCTGTGGGAATCCCTTCATAACTCCACTAGATTTGTGATGTTCATTACGGTGTGCTAAGGGAAACATGATGGATCGTGTCTGCATTTTCCAAGTACTTTGAAGTTTAGTGATGGTGGGGGGGTGCATCCTCCGGTGTTGCAAAGATAGTTGATCGCATTCCATTGCAACAGTGAGAGCTGAGCAGTGAGAGTGGGGTAGGCCAGCGGAGGAGCATCAGTCGGAGTTTCTGCCCCTAATCACTGTTATGTGATCTAGATTGAAAGTGCGGGTGCACATGTCAGCTGAGAAGAAAATCAGTTCACTACGGACAAATAGTCAAGTGGAACACACTGTTCAAGCTCACATATGAAATGTCATCATTTAGGTGAGGAACCGGAGGCCTGCACTAGTCATGGAACCATACCTTAGCATGATCTCACCTCCGATAGAGTGACGATAACATTGAGATAAAATTCGATCTATTTCATATTTGTGCTCAGGAGTTAGAACTGCTTCTGTAGCGGTGTAAGTGGTCTCGTGCCAGTTAGCAAAAGTGGTAGCTTGGATGTTTCAACATTGCCATGTGTCCTCGAGCAGAAATGCTGCAATTATAAGTGTGTGCTAGTGTAATAGTTTTTACTCTAGATGCTGACCATATTTTAACTTCTGTAGTTTTAAATATCTTTCACTGTAAGCCAAGGCGAGACGAGCCAAGTGCTTCAGAATTTTTTCTGCTGGTTTTCAGCTGCTGTGTTTCATGGATCGAATGGTGAAACAAGATAACTTTACCTTGTTTGTCATATGAAATCTCAATATCTTGATCCATGGAGTGTAACAACATCTCATTTTCTATTAATACTAATTCTTAGATAGAACTTCTGAAACTCCTGGCATTTTTTTGGCCCGCTTCTTGAAGTTTATCAAAGCTACTGGGAATTCTCTTTGCAAAATTTTTCACTCCACCTTTGCATGCTAACTAAAAAGAGCCAGGGAGGATCAGCATTCATGTTATGTACTGTTTTCGTTCCTATTATGTTAAACAATGGTACTTTGTTGAGAAGTTTTGAAGCGGTCTCTGAAAACCTGTGTGACTTTTTGATCTTTGCGCGTAATCCTTTCCATCAGCATGGTTCAAGGGAAAATAACACCCTCTGGGACCAGTGTGATTTTTGTTTTCAAGCTGAGGGGTTAGGTGTTGCCATGAAGATTCATAACTGGTTGGACATTAGTACTCAAATATACAATTGTGAGATGGTTGGGTAATGGGTTGTGCTCGAACTTCCACCTCAGAGGAGACCAAAGGTTTGCTGCTTCTGCAGAGGGTGTTATTTTCCCTTGAACCATGCTGATTCACCTGTGAGGAAAGCTTTGAGACAGCTGATCATAAATAAGTTGTAAAAATTGAAACAATTCCTTGCAATTAAGGAAGTGGGGACTTGGAATGGTTTGATGGTGGGTCAGTAGACTCCTCTCATTCTTGGTGAAAAATATTAATTTAATGACATTTATCTTACTGCAGATAGATTGTTAATGAAATCGAACATGGCTGAAAAGAGAGACATGTTGCCAAAGCTTTTTATCTTGCACTCATCAGGCCAAACGCAAGAATGCCAAATTTCAGACAATCACAACAATTTATACTACAGGACAAAAGGGGGCTGATTATTTGGATTCTGTTGCAAAAGTGCATCCTTAACTTGTAAACCTAGGGATTCTTCACCTGAAGTGTAGTTTTGGCTTTCTTCTCTCTCTCCACCCCGCCCCCCCGCCCCCCCTCCCCAACAGGGTTCGGCTGAGGAAATTTTAGGAGTATAATGTGTAAACCACATCATCAGCGTACTTCTACAAATTGTAATTTGGTGGAATATGTGACTGTTCCTTCTAGTGTAGCTTTTGGATTCTGAAGCAGACCCGTATTCCTGTTCTCGGAGTCTCCATCTTATTCAGACTCCGTTGTTTATTTTCCTGTTGTCCAGCTTTGGTGGCAAGAATAGATGCACATTATTGCAATATTTCAATTCATGGGCACCTTTTGAAAACATTCACTTGACGATGGAAAACAACACTATATCTTTTTATCAAATCCTCAAATGAATATCAGGATGGGATATTTTCCACATAACTGGCCCTTTAGAGGATCCCATCAGGATCATTACTTTCAATAAAATAATGCTCCTAACTTTCCTGGAACTTTCTTTTTGGTTAAGAGTTTTTGCCTTTCAGTTTTAATATATCTGAATTGGGAAACACTAACTACATCTACTTTACCTTGAATGAGGGAAGAAACTATTGATTCAGGATGCAGTTGTCTTTTTTAAACTATATATTCCACTGAGAGCTAGTACCTTCAGGGTAGCGTGGAGGAAGTTGGGAGGGAAACAAAGTACTGAATGGCAGAAAAGTACACTTTTTTGTATCAAGTATGCAGGACAACTGTTTTTGAGTAATTGAATGAAACAGTCACTAAATTTGAAGCCAGTTAAGAACTCTGACCATTTCTTGTGTTTCACTTGGTGAATATGTACTTACAAGCGTCAGGCAATGATCATCTCCAACAGGTCAAAGCCTTACTTACCTCCCCTTGACATACGGTGTCATTATCTTGTTGAATCCCCCACCATCAATATCAACAGAAACTTATCTGGACCAGCCACATAAGTACGGAGCACAAGAACAAGTCAGAGGCTGGGTACTGTGCAGTGAGTAATTCACCATCTCCCTTTCCAACAGTGTTATGACGTGGCAGATGATGTGTGCCAGGCAGACCAAATACCCAAGGCAAACTTGGTCGCGCTATCATAACAGTTTTACAATTTGTATTTATGACAGGATGTGTGCACTGAATTCAGACGTAATTCACCAAGAATTTTAGAGATTAAAAAAAATTAAAATATTTATTAACAAAATGTAAAAGATTTCAAGCACATATATAAGACTACGAATTACTTACTACTATAATAACTTCTAAAATTCCTAATTAACCTGACCCTCAGTTACACGCCCTTTAAGGCAACGGTCCAGAATAGATTTTAGATTTAAAACAAACTCAGCAAGCTAACACAGTACCCTGGACAGTGGAATTCCAAATGGCTTTTCCCCAACTTCAGTTTCATTAGATAGCAGATTTATGCATAAATGCTGGAACCTTCATTGAGGCTATTTCACACACTCCTGTCAGATCTTACTTCTGACTCATAGCCTTTCATTCTCCTTTATACATGTTTCTCACTTTTTAATATGTAAATTCTATTATTCCATATGTCTTTGAAACTGTATCTTCCTCATAGTATAAAAACTTTCATATTGCCGCTATATATTGTCAGTAACCTTTGGGAAAAATGAACACATTCCTTAGCCTTGTTTATCTGGCTAATTGTAAACAGACTAAGATCCCATTGAAATCCAAATATCCCTTCATTTATCTAAAAATGCAAATTCCCATCACACCTTACATGCTAAGCCAGCACCCATGTTTACTCATTAGCATGTCAAACACCTAGATTCTTTTGATCCAGGCAAGTGGAGATTATTCCATCACACTCCTGACTTCTGCTTTGAAGATGGTGGACAGGCTTTGGGGAGTCAGGAGGTGAGTTACTCTCTGCAGAATTCCCAGACTCTGACCTGCTCTTGTAGCCATAGTATTTATATGGCTGGACTATGGTAGCCCCCAGGAAGTTGATAGTGGGGGAATTCAGCAATGGTAAAGTCATTGAATGTCAAGGGGAGATGATTAGATTATCTCTTGTTGGAGGTGGTCATTGCCCGGCATTCCTGTGGTGTGACTGTGCATGGTATTGGATGCCTGAATACTGAACTTTAAAGCCAGAGAGAGTATACAGTGCAGATTCACCAGGACGATGTTCAGACTGGGAAACTGTTTTGAGGGGTTTGCAATGCTGGGATTATTTACAATGGAGCTAAGAGTACGGTGCACAGTTCTGGTCTTTCACGTTAAAGGATATAGAGGCACTGGAGAAGGTGCGAAAAGAGATTCACAAGTGTGATGCCACTGCTGAGAGGGTATAACTATCAGGAAAACAGACTGTTTTCTCTAAAAAGAGAAGACTGAGGGGGGAATCTAATAGAGGTCTTGGAAAGTATGAAGGATTTCATAGGGTAGACATAGATTATTTCTTGTGAGAAAGCCCAAAACTAGAAGCCTTAAATATAAGATAGTTGCTAATAAAGAATTAATAGTGATAATTCAGGAGACACTTCATTGCCTTTTGGGGCAGCGAGGGTGGCTGGTTTGTTCTGTTTGATAATCAAGGCAAGCCTGAGAATCTTTCACATGTCAGTTCTTCCTTAAACATGGTAAACTGTCTGATTTGAAATAATGGTTCCAAAGGTTACGGATACTGTCGACAAATTTTCCTTTAGAAATGAGTGGAAGAGTGAAATGAGCATTTGGGAAACATTAGTTGCACTTTGCTGGCACATAACGATTTTTAGAATTGTTACTCTATTGCCCATTTTGTTTTTGAAAAACAGTGGATACAAAATTTAAACATTTCCCCTCCACACCTTAGATTGCCTGCACACAATTAAGAGGATATGTGCAGAATTTTGTGGGAGTTGGATCAAAATAGACTCTCATTATGTTCTTGCGTGTGTTTCTTTTTGTGTGTACCTTCATGTAAACTCAGTGGAAACCTTCTCTGTTACTATTTAACATTGCAAAGTCAGCATGTGGATCATCTATATGTGATATACAAGTGAAAAGATCCCATAATAGAGTTCAGTCCTGTCTGGACAGTGAACCAGCATCAAGTCTTTTTCTGTGTTACAACATTATACATCCAGTTAAATTCTGATAGTAAGTGTGCACACTAGATTTGTAGGTGGAGATTTATGCTGTTAATAGGTTGACCCATTTTTGCTAGATTATAAATTCTTCTGGTTTGCTCAGTGGTGATTTAAAGCTCATAAAGACAAAATATTTTGGGCACAGGGAAAGGATCTGTCCTTTCTATATGACCTTTTGATTGAACTCAAACGCATCTTCTCAACCAGCCCTTCTCCTCTCATTTTGTTCAGAGTTGTCTCTCCCTGTCTGTTGGACTAATTTAGAGATAAGCTTTATTAACTGTGCCTGATCTCTGCTTTTTGAATCCATGCTGGCAAGCTTTTGTTCACTTGTGCTTTCCCATGTGTGACTTCTCGAACTATAGTATATGGGTTATAGTTCTGTCAACATTCTCTTAAAGTGCTTCAATAGTGCTGGTTTGGGGGAAGTGGAACTAAACTAGCCTCTGGCAATACGCTCTTCCATTTATGTTGCAGGATTGCATGCAAACCCAGTGGCTGCTTGAGAAACCCATGAAAAATCGATGTCTGATGAAGGGCCTTTGACCTGGAATATTCACTCTGTGTTTGTCCCCACAGATACTGCTGACCTAACTATTTCCTGCATTTTCTGCAGATTTCCAGCAACTACCGCACTTTGCTCCTGTAAAAATGGGTGACTGCTGACTGAATAAGATAAATCAGATGTAAAAAGAGAAAATGCTGGTAATACCCAGCACATCAGACAGCATGTGTGCAGTGAGAAGAGTTAGCGTTTCAGCTCAATAGCCTTTCATCAGAACTGGATAAATCAGATGCTTTCCATTTAAAGCTCCAGTGAATTTCCTTTGATCGAAGTTACATAGATTGAAGTACCTTTAGACCTGCATGTGCTTTTGATTTATGTGTTTAACATAGCTAATTTTCCTGTTTAAAAATTCCCAGCATTATTTATGCAGTAGATATTTTTACTTTCCTTCGAAATCTGATTCTGCACTTGTTCAAAGGTTTACCCTAATAATTTGTAAAGACAGTTGCAAAGGGCGTCAAAGGTTATCAGGGGTAGATGGAAAAGTAGAACTCAACACAAACTGATCAGCCATGATCTTATTGAATGGCGGAGCAGGCTTGAAGGGCTAAATGGCCTACTTCTCCTATTTCGTATGTTTATATGTAGGGTATCTGCTATGTGGTATTATTCCTTTATCATATCCTGCTTCTCACCATCAGTTCTAGGTAGACAACAGGCAGGAGAAACATCTTTACATAAAGAGTTGAGGATATTGAATTCACTTCTTGGGTTAGTGGCTGAACAGAAACTGTGCCAACATTCAGGATTTAACTTGGATAGTCTGCAGAAAGGGGGTTGAAGGGATACGGGAACAGGATGAATAAAATGTTGTTAGAACTATTTGCTTGTGTGGGGGGTAAATATTGACCTAGAAATGTTAGGCTGAATGCTTGTGTTTCTTTTATCGTTAGTTATGTGTAATTATTTGAAAATCTACTTATTACCCAAGTTGATTTCTGCAATTTAACATTACATCAAAGCAGCAAAAAATATTACTCTTTCAGCTTTTATAACCTCTAGTTTACCCAATCCTCCTGTAACCTTTTGGAATTTTGAAGTGTATTCAATTATCCCCAGCACTAAACCTTACATCCCTAGTTCATCAAGCTGGTCTGACCAAATATTAAGAGGTTGCTGGTGATTTCAAAATCAGCATGTTTGAACTATAGCAAAAATATCCATTGGAAGCCCAACTGAATCTATATTTAAGCAAAGCTAAGTCCCCATAAACACTTGGCATTTCCCTGCCTTGTATATACATTGTTTGTTTTCAATGACCTTGAGCCAAGAAATTTTAGATGAAAAACGGTTTGAAAAGATCAAAAGTTAGTTTTAAATAGAAAAACCAGTCTTGTAACACTGTGACATGATTGTTTGGTAATGTATTGGTGTGGAACATGTGGATGTCATTCTGAAGCTTGGCTCGGGATGAGTTCACCCAACTTAGTGTTTGGCTAGGGAAAGAAGTTTAAGGGGGTGTAATAGGAAATATTTGCAGATAAAGTATTTGGTAGTTTTCTGAATGTGTGTGTGTTTAGATAATTCATTACCTTGTGTGGTTACTTACTTTGTATCTATGTTTTGATAGCTATGTGGGAAATCTCTCCAGAGATGTGACGGAAGCCCTCATTCTTCAACTTTTCAGTCAGATTGGACCATGCAAAAGCTGTAAGATGATTGTTGAGGTACGATGGTTTTTTTTTCCAAAAAGGAAATGTGTTTGACTCTCATATTCATTCATTGAAAGGATGCATCTTTACACAGATGTATTAAATCCAAATATTATTGATGGGAAATGATATAGGAAGTTATTCTTTTAATAATTTTTCACTTTATATTCAAAGTGCTCCAGAAATTTGGTTTATGGTAATATGTTGCAATACAAAACTAAAACTGAATTGCTTCTCTTCACTTAAAAATGCAATTAAAACTGTAATTGCCACGTAACTAAAGATGTACTATCATACAAAATACTTTTTAAAAAGTCAAGGCTTTTTAAGACCAAAATTGTTACTCCAATAAATCAAGTTTTACAACGAGAATTCATTACTGTATTGTGACATTTGACCTCATTTGTGCAATGTATTCTTTGTATTGCAATTTGATACTTCAAATACAGGAATTTTGTGCATAAACCTAATGTATTGATTTGCTTGGCAGAGGTCGAGAGTAATTATTCAGTCATGTTTTCCACCTCTTAACTATTCTTCACATCGTACCATATATTATGTCACTTCTGTCTGAGCATGGTTATGTTGCTGGTTTGTGGTCCATCCAAATTAGGCAAATCCAATATTTGATCCCTGGCTGATCTTAGCCAGAGAAACTATTGAGGCGCCACAACTGGCCAACTGAGTTAGGGAAATTGAAATTGAGCAAACTCCCTGCAGGAATTGAGAGCATCAGGTTCGGAACCTGTGTCGAGCCTCTTGGTCAAAACATGCAAACACTTGCTGCCCAGACTTGCTGAGGAATAACGGCTATGTTTGCAGTCATACCCTGAAAAGCGTCAGCATATTCAGAAGAGAAACAGAGGAAAGTTGGATTTTATTCACTGCCAGAGTTTTAGTCTTGTTCGGTTCAGTTTATGGTTTGATGAAATCACAGCTCTTTTGAGATCTGCTGAATTTTTTTTACCCACCTGTTTGAGTTCGTAGCCCACCCCCTCCCCCAAACAAAGCCCCTCTTGAAATAATCAATCTGGTTTTGTTTTCCTATACTAACAGACTGGCAATGATCCATATTGCTTTGTGGAGTTCTACGAGCACCGACATGCAGCAGCAGCATTAGCAGCTATGAATGGGCGGAAAATTATGGGTAAGGTAAGCTATCATCTAGTGTAACGGTGAGTTGTAATGAGTGTGAATGTGTACGTTTGACTTTGCCCTTCAGAGAAAAAAAATACTCTGACACTACTTATTTTAGTATCTCTGTCACAAGTGACTTAATTTTTCCTTGCGTTAGTTAACAAATCTCATTCTTCAACCTTTGGAGTCAGGTTTCTTGATTAAGTGATCACTCCTGGACCACCATTTCCCACATCACCTCAATCATCTGTAAAACAAACCTATTCATAACGGAAATCTATTCAAGTTGCTCTAAACCCACTCTGGGCCAATGATGATTTGATGGAAAAATGAGTGCGTTTTGTTTCCACAGGCATAAAAATTGAAATCAAAATTCAAAATAGAATAGGACTAATTGTAGCCAGGATTAAACAGGTTTTTGGAATTGAATGATAAAAGAAGCTTGATGAAAAAAGCACAACTTTATTATTGTGTGTGTGAGAAGTGAAGTAACAGTTCTGTTATTTTTAGGAATGTACATAGAAATGTACATTGAACAAGAAAATTGGCAGACAAGTGAAAACATGGAAAGCAGAAGCATATTTTTGATCACATTTAAACTGAATTTTTTTTTAAGGCTAAGTAAAAGAAGAATAAAATCTGAAATTAAAACTGAAGTTATTTCTAAAACTACGAGCAGCTTGATTTTGGTGATGGTGTTGCAGATTTAAGTCTGAACCATTACCCCATAATTGGGACTATCCTTCAGTGTCCGTTGAAGACAAGGAACCTCTGGGCAGTTTCAGTCCCATTTAACATTCCCATTTAAGACAGAGTTGAGAATTTTTTTTCTCTGCAATGGTTATTAGTGGCATTCTCTTCCCCAAACAGCAGTGGAGGCAGGGTCGTTGAATATTTTTAAGGCTGAGCTAGATAGATTCTTGATTATCAAGGGCGTTGAAGGTTACAGGAGGTAGACAGGAGAGTAGAGTTGAGGCCACAATCCACCAGCCATGATCTTAGCAAATGGTGGAGCAGGCTGGAGGGGCCGAATGGCCTACTGCTGTCCCGAGTTCATATATTTGTAACATGACTGGATGTTTGCCTGGCCTCTTTTTCACTGTTGTGAATAGAGTTATGTGTCCAACATTGTTCATAAACTACTTTTCATTTTTAACACCCAAGACTGGTCCTTAGTTTGTTTGCTACTTGTAGTACTGCTGTTGCTGTCAACTATGCCAACCTGTTCAAGAGCCTAAATGTAAAACATTTCACTTCAAGCCTCACGGTTCAGATTGTTAAAGGTGTCACAAGAGGCTTGTTTAAGCTTTGTGGTGGTGAAAAGATAAATGTGAATGCTAAAAATCTTGGGGAATGAAGGTGAAAATCGACCAGTGTATCAGAAGGACAAAGTTAAGTTAGTGCCAAAAGTACAAACCTTTCAGCAATGCTGGAAGTGTTGAGACTCAATTTTCTACACTCATGCGCAGTATAGACTAAACCAGCGGTGTTGACAGCGGCAGTGCAATTCCAATACTTTACCTGTGGAATGGATGCCTGGCACAGGGACCCATAATGAGATGTGCTTGCAAACCATAAAAGAATGTGGAGTGCTCCCATTTTGATGACAGTGAAACAGCAAATGTGCTTAATGTTTGAATCTCTCACAAAAATGAGATTGAAACCTTAGAGTGTAAATTTGACTTGTCATGCTGAACCTTAACTTTGAAAGGTAAGACTTGTTGGCAGTTGCAGCAACTAGCAAAACTAGCTGTGAATATATAAACTGTTGTACGCATGCCTAAATTGTAAACAGGCCACTTTATAATGCATCCTATGTAAGAAATAAACCCGAAAATACCTTAATGCCTGTCCTATGATGTTATATGTCTTCAGGTTGAGGTGTCACAGTTAGCTGTAATGTCCTTTGTCCCACATCCTGCTTCTTCAGTCTCACAATTGCATACAGCTACACACCACAAAACAGTAAGGAAAAACTTTCTAATTGTGATAAATGCAATGTACAAAAACAATTTTTGTATGCTAGTGGTTTATCACACCCTATCATGATAGAATTGCTGCCGCCAATGTATTCTGTGTACAAGATCCTTGATAATGTGCCTACCTCTCTTCAGTTTTTCAATCAAATTGGCTATGTTAATTGACACAATGAACCCCTATTGACAATGATTATAATAGACTGGTATCCTGATGTCAGTGCCAGTTTTGTAAACCGAAATGTAGGTTCATCACTGTATATAATTGTTTATTTTGCTCATTTATTATTTATTAATCTAATCCTTCAGCTGCATTAGCTGTCCATTCCAGACTAGCTGCTGCTCTATGTTCACCTAAGCTTTAATCCAAATATTATTTCTAAAAGAGGCATTGTAGATAAAACCCACCAGTTATAGGTGGCCACATTTCAATGAAATGTGAAAAGAGAAGCCCTCTATAAGTATTTAACCACTTGCAGTGAGATAACTTAAGCAGATAGGGGTAGTATGAGTGTAGACCAAACTTTTGTTAGCGGATGTGTAATGCTTTATTGAATAAAATTGGCTATTTTGTTCTAATCTTTATGAAATAATTTTCAGGAAGTCAAAGTGAACTGGGCAACAACTCCAAGTAGCCAGAAGAAAGACACGAGTAGTAAGTACTGTACTAGTCGCATTTTCCTTTTGAAACTCAACTTTCATTTGGCCAGCAGACATTCTGCAAAATGTTTGGAGGGTGCAGCCTTTGTATCAGTGATTTGTCCACTTGTGTTTTTAAGCAGTTCTGTGTCATTCTCATTTCGAAGCTGAGGCCGCTGGAAGCTAAAATAGCAGAGTTAGAATTTAAAACACAAAAAATGATTGGCATGAAATTGTCGCAGATTCAATTTGTGTATAACGTATTACCTGGTAATGTGTAATGTATAATGTTATAGAAGTTCATGTAAGAGAAATACTGGAGCTTCAGTTACAGACTTGCAGTTTCAAGATAGCATTCAATATTATATGTTTGCCAAAGTCAATGTGTTGCATCAAGTCATTTGACCTTTTCTATCCGTGAGTGCGTCATTGCATTTATGTGCAAATCTGAAATTTAAGCTACATCACCGGAAAAGATGTAATTTTTTTCTTGATGTGACATGCTGTTGCCTTCTCTCACATCTGGCAATATTAGACTCAACAATTCCACTCCATGGTAGGTCACAAGAAGATCACATTACCCAGTCAAGAATTGCTTACTTCATTAAGAAAGCATAGAAGCTCACTTTGTTAGAATTAGCTGGGCTCATTTAGAGTTAGAGAGACTTCTTCAATGAGATGTAAATTATGAATTTTAAGGACCATTAAGGACCTGTAGTTAATAACTGTGTAATTAGGGATTCCATATATCTATTGTAATGTCATTCTTGTGCCTATGTACACTTTGAAATCAAACCATACACTTGTAAATACTGCGTATTACTTTAGAGGAAGGCAGCCTCCTCGAAATGTATCCTTGTTAATTGTTATGGTCTACAATATTTTCAAGTATGTGAAACATCTGTCCCTGTTACAGCTGTGTCCAGCTGCATCATAAACGTCAACTTCAATCTTGACAAACAGGAGCTTTAATATATTCTGATTGCAGAAGGTGATAATTAGACTATCAGGTGTCACTATTGAGCACATAATCAAACCCAATGGTAAAGCATCTGCGCAGAAACCTAATTAGGATTGTCATTTATTTTCAAATCTGCCTTTTAACAAAATGTATTTGCCAAGAGTAATCCTGGAATGGACTAATCACATTGTGCGTTAATTTGTAGCTGTTGTTGGCCTACTGTCAGCAGTGAACAAAACCCATTTTTTCAGCTCAGGCCTTCAAGGAAAGAACCTTTAGAAGGTTTAATATATATTTTAGCATCTGTGTGCCTTTATGCACACAAATGCATTTTGCTCTGCTTTTTTTTTGTCAGTGTGTATTTCTAATGCCACTGAAGTTCTGTTCATTCTCTGCTGGCCCATGAAAGATCTTACAATTTTAGCCTTCAATATTGCTGGAAAGAGAGACTTGTTGCCAAACATTTTGCCTTGCACTCATCAGGACAAATGCAAGAATACCAAATTTCAAACGTTTAGTATAAATTGTTGTGATTGTTTGAAATTTGAGAAGACAAAAAGCTTCAGCAACATGTTTCTCTTTTCAGCAATATCCAAGTTCTGTATTACCAAATGACAATTTTAACCTTGTCAGCTTTTTTGTTAAATTTTGGAAATAAACAATCTCCAATTTTCAACAGATCATTTCCATGTATTTGTTGGCGACTTGAGTCCAGAAATCACTACAGAAGATATAAAAGCAGCTTTTGCACCATTTGGAAGAATATCGTAAGTATATCTTAGTGTGAGTTTTTGCACTAGTTTGACATTAAAATGTTAAATAATGTTTGAAGCAGTAATTCTTGATAATTTTTATTTGTGTGAATTGTAATGCAGTGACATCTTTACCATTATCAGAAACCTCGAACTCCCTATTAAATGTCAGTAAATTTAAAAATGTAGCATTACTGTAAATAGACACATGGTCTCGATTCACCCACCTCAGCAGTAGAATGCAGCATTTTGTACATACATGGCTGGTTTGCCTGTTTTAAAGAACATTTTTATTTAATATTTTGATTAATTATACGTGTAGCCTTCATTAATAAACCATTTTGTAGTTAAACTTGGTAAAACTCTGGAGCTAAAAGCAGAACTTTAAATTTATAAAAAATATTGTTCAGTTTCAAAAATGCCTATTGCATGAAAGTTCTGAACAATTTTTTCAAGTTAAATTCTATTCTTAGGAGCATAGGAACAGGAAAAGGCCATTCAGCCCGTCAAGCCTGCTCTGCCATTCAATACGCTCATGGCTGATTGAACACTTCCGATGCTTTTTACCCACACTAACCCCGTAACCCTTTGTTATTGTTAATCAGAAATCTATCAATCTTTACCTTAAACATACTCATTGACTGAGCTTCCACTGCCCCCTGGGGTAGAGAATTCCAAAGATTCACCACCCTCTGAGTAAAGAAATTTCTCCCCATCTCGGTCCTAAGTGGCTTCCCCCTCATTTTTGAAATTGCGTCCCCTGGTTCTAGAGTCCCCAACCAGGGGTAACACCTCACTTGCATCTACCCTGTCTATTCCTTTAAGTATTTTGTAGGTTTCAATAAGATCACCTCTCATTCTTCGAAACTCTAGAGAATACAGGCCCAGTTTCCCCACTCTCTCTTCACAAGACAGTCCCGCCATCCCCGGGACACTCCTTTGTTGCACTCCCTCTATGGCAATAAATCCTTTGAGGTAAGGGAACCAAAATTGCACACACTACTCCTGGTGCGGTCTAACCAAGCTTCAATACAATTGAAGAAAGACTACACTACTCCTGTACTCAAATCCTCTTGCGATAAAGGCTAACATTCCATTAGCCATCCTAATTGCCTGCTGCACCTGCATGTTAGTTTTCAGTGACTTTAACTTCCTCTGATACGTGAGAATAAAAAATAGTGAAAGTTTGAGCTCTTGAAAGCTTTGCCTTCAACTTAGTTATTTGTTATTACATGTGCAAAGTTGCTGATGTGAAAACACAAGAATACTTATTTTTATGAAAACTTTTGAATGCAGTAAGCTATCTTTGAGTAGTTGATTTGAAGGAATGTAAAATTTAAAGATCCATTTTTAAGTCTATCCGAACTTTTCCTTCGACTCCAACAAGGATATGGCATCTCTTGCCTCTTGGGAAAGGTGTTCAATCCTTTAAATAGTTTTTTTAATGAAAGTTTCCTTAGCTCTCTTGCGGCTTAAACTGCCTGACAGTTGATTTGCTTGATTTTCAGCTTTCACTGAATTTTTAAAATGCCATTGCAACGCATATAGAAAGCAAGAAAGAAAGCTCCCTTGCAACAGATATGGAGGATTTACACTGAAAATTTGAGTGATTCAGGCTGGCTGAGGGTCAGCTGTCTTAAAATCCTTCTTCCATACCAATTAGGCTAATTGGAGCAAAGTGAGCTGGCCCTTTTGAAGGAACAATGGTTTAAATAATTGTCCCTCCAAACATCAACTATTCAATGCTGGTGCTGAATTAAATAATTTGGACGCTTATGCCATAATATTAATCCAACTGTGTGTTCAAAAACTTTAAATCTCAATTTTTGAGTTTTTTTTTTAAAGTTTGTGCTAGTGGTTATCCTTTAAAAGTGCCTTCAATCTAAAGTATTTAAGTTAAACATTGTATCCTGAAGTCCCCTATAATTATGTTTAATTAAGTCCTGGACTAATCACTTGCAGTTTCTTTTAAATGTGCTTTATAATGGATAGTTGTAAGTTGCTTGATATTGCAAAAGCCTTTACCTTGAGTAACCTTATGGAAGCTGAAACAAGTAGGAAGCCATATGCTAACAGCCCTATTTAGTGCATGAGGGGGAGGGAGAAGCTGGTAGTTAGGGTAGATTGCGAAGACAATTTCATTTTTTCTGTAACCTGTGTAATGTTTGAACCATTTTAGTAGGGAAAGTTCAACCTCAAATACTTTTGTAACTGGAATCAAATATTCCAGCACTCCTAAATTCTTTGATCAGTGTGTTTTGCTTTATAAAACTTTGGACCTTGGCAACTATCGCAATATACTGGAGTTTGCACCAAGTGTCACAGCTGCAGACTGGGCAAAGGATTTGTGTTAGGCATTTAAATGTATATATCAAGGGCTTATGATCTGTGGGTTGGGAATAACTTAAAATTCTACATATGAAAGCTGGTGAAACTCTGGGTCCTGGAGTTGAATGTAGCACTGAAGAGAAATTCTCCCTGTTGAGTTGTTAAGGATCTAAATGAAGTGGGTTGATGTAGTCTTCATGTATTTCCCAGTGGGCCTTGATTTATGTGGCAAATTACTCTTGGATCTAGCATGTAGAACTTGCAGTATGGAATTAACAATCGCATTTTAAATGTAGACTTTTTATACCAGCTATTCAACTCACCTTCAGGATGAGGCATCTGCTCCCTCAGGTGAACATAAAAGATATCAGGGCTTTTTTTTTAAGGAAAAGAGCATGAGAGTTCTCCCAGTGTTCTGGATAATATTTGTCCCTGATACAACATCACTAAAATAGATGGTTTTCTCATTAATTCTTTGGGGCTTGTGGACCCTGCTTTGAGCAAATTGGCTGCTGCATTTTGCTAGGTTACAATAATGGTTATAGTTCAAGAAAAAAACTATCTAACATTTTGGGGCATCCTAATGCTGTGAAAAGTATTAGCTCTTCAGTAACATGCCTTAGTACGGTCCCTTTGTTCCATGTTGGAAGAGTGTTATTTTTGTGTTCTGCTGGTTAGCTCTGCTGAACTTCCCTATGACCAGCCAAGGTGGCCAAATCATTGGGTGATAATTAGTGAAGTGTTCCAGTGAACAGGGTTCATTTTCTATGCATATATCGTACTTTGCAAAATCATAGGTTGCAGTTGTGAGCAGTGTGTGACATAGCAACTCGGCTGCTTTTCAGAAATTGGAGTTGAGTCAATTTCAAAAGATAGAAATTCTCTTGTTCTCATTTTAAGCAAGATGGGTCAGTATTTGACGTAAAACATTATTAGTTTCAAAGTGTTCTGGCCCATGAAAGCTGGGCAGTATTGCATCAGGGAAACACCACCAAATAGTGTTTCTTGAGTTCCATAGAAAGTCTGATTTTTCAACAGAAACATTAATTGATGTCAGCAAATTCTTTTGCTTGGATTTGTTTGTTCCCCTTTAAGTAACATTTTCCTTGTTTAACTCTATACCTATTACTTTACTGTACTCTTCTAAACCTTTTTGTTTTCAAGTTTTCTGTTCAGGTAAGTACAATATAGTTCATTTTCATTGATTCTCAAAAGGTTTTAACAGCATTTTGCATAGACTGTATCGTCAGGGCTCAATAATTTCTATGTTTCTTGGGCAATTTTTCATTTTTTCTTCAGTAAGCAACTTAATGTTGCCTTAAGTATAGTTGGTGACAGGCTAGAATGCCACTTTCTGTGAGACACACTGACGCTTTATGGAATCATAACTTACAGCACAGGAGGCGGCCATTTGGCCCACCTGGTTTGTGCTGGCTCTTTGAAAGAGCAGTCATGCTTAATGCACCTCCATGTGTCGTTAGCAACCCTGTAAGTTCTTCATCTGTGAGTACTTGTCCAATTCCATTTTTAAAATTGTTTATGAAACCTACTTTTACTATCTTTTTAAGCAGAGCATTCTAGATCTCAAGAACTGATTGAAAAATTTCTCATCTTTTCCAATAATTTTGAATCCCTGACCTTTAGTTATTGACCCACTCACCAGAGGGAATAGGGTTTCCCTATTTATTCAAACAAAACCTTACCGTAAATCTCTATTGCGTCACCTCTAAACCCAACAGTCCTAACTTTTCCATCTTCGCTTTATAACTGAAGTCCCTCACCCCTGGTAAAATTCCTCTGTACCCTTTTGAAGGCTTTCACATCCTTCCTGAAGCGTGGGCACAGAATTGTCCACAATACTTCAGCAGAAGCCCAACAATCATTTATAAAGTACAAGTATGATTGTTTTGCTTTTATATTCTTTTCCTCTATTTATAAACCCAAATAGCCCGTGTGCTTTTTTTAGTCACCGTATCAATTTGGATGTGATGTGCTTTTATACCAACCTTATCAACTTTGTAGAGTTCCATCTTCACACTGAGGACACCCTTCGTTGTGCTGTATGACCACCATTCTAAATGGGATAGACTCAGAATCGATCTAACAGCTCAAAATTGGACATTCATCCACTGGCCATCAGCAGCAGCATAATTATATACCCCTACAATTTTAACTGCATGGCCTGGCATATCCCTTAACTTGATATTACCACCAAAACAGTGGGGGACAACCCTGGATCAACGAAGAGTGCAAACGAGCATGCCAGGAGCAGCATCAGACGTATCTAAAATGGAGGTGCTAGCCTCGTGAAACTACAACACAGGACTACACACAGGCTAAACAACAGAAGCAGCGTGCTGTGGTTAGAGCTAAGCAACCCCACAAACTATGCATTGGATTAAAGTTCTGCAGGCCTACCACATACAATCATGAACAATGGTGGACAGTTGAACAACTAACAGGAGAAGGAGGCCCCATGACCATTTTCATCCTCAAAGATGGAGCCCAGCACCTAAATGCAAAAGACAAGACTGAAGTGTTTGCAATTACCTTCAACCAAGTCAATGATCCATCTTTGCCTCCTCCTGAAGTCTCGCCAACACAGAATCCAGCTTTCAGCAAATTAGATTCACTCCACATGACATCAAGAAAAGGCTGAGAAGCGCAACAGATATATTAAAAGCTTTCAGATCTGATATCATCTCAGCTATGGTGCTGAAGACTTGTGCTCCAGAACCAGCTGTGCCTGTAGCCAAGCTGTTCCAGTACACTTACAATACTGGCATAAACCCAACAAGTTGGAAAATGGCCCAGGCATGTCTCTTCCACAAAAAGCAGGGCAAAATCAATCCAACCAATTATCGCCCCGTCAGTCAACTCAATGATTAGCAAAGAGATGGAAGGTGCCGTTGACAGTTCTATCAAGTGGCACTTATTCAGCAATAACTTGCTCACTGATGATCAATTTGGGCTCCACCTGCGCCATTCAGCATCAGACCTCATTAATGCCTTGGTCCAAACATAGACAAAAAAGCTGAATTCCAGAGGTGAGGTGAGAGCGACTGCTGACATCAACGCAGCATTTGACTGTAGCATCATGGAGCTCTCGCAAAATTAAATTCAATGGGAATTGGGAAAACTCCACTGGCAACATACCTTGCACAAAGGAAAATGGATCTGGTTATTGGAGACCAATCATCTCAGCTCCAGGATGTTGCTGCAGGAGTTCCTCTGGGCAAATGTAATTCAAGACAGGAGTTGGGCAGGAAGCAGGAAACGATAGGCAGCTTATCTTAACATATGACATTGAGAAAATGCTGGAATCCATTATTAAAGAAGTAGTAGGACATTTTGAAAATTATTATACAATCAGGCAGAGTCAACATGGTTTTGTAAAAGGGAAATATGTTTGACAAATTTATTAGAGTTCCTTGAGGATGTAACAAGCAGGGTGGCTAAAGGGGGAACCAGTAGATGTCATGTATTTGCATTACCAAAAGGCATTCAGTAAGGTGATACGTATAAGGTTACTGCACAAGATGTGTTGGGGTGATATAGTAGCATGGATGGAGGATTGGCTAGCTAACAGCAAATGGGGAGCTGGGGCAAATGAGTCACTTTCAGGTTGGAAAACTGTAATTAGTGGGCTGCCACAGGAACCAGTGCTGGGCCCTCAACTCTTAATCTATATTAATGACTTGGACGAAAGAACCGAGGATATTATGGCCAAATTTGCTGGTGATTCAAAGACAGGAAAGACCAGTTTCCCCCAGCGGAGGGGTCAATACCAGGGGACACAGATTTAAGGTGATTGGTAGAAGGATTAGAGGGGACGTGAGGAAAAACTTCACCCAGAGGGTGCTTGGAATTTGTTACCTGGTTTGGCGGTGAAGGCAGAGACCCCCAACTTATTTAAGAGGTATCTGGATCTGCACCTGAAGTGCTGTAACCTGCAAGTCTACAGCTGGAAGGTGGGATTAGAATGGGCTACAAGTTTTTAATTTTTTTCGGCTGGCACACACACAATGTGCTGTAACTTTTCTATGAGTGAAGAAAGCAGGTTGTGAGGAGGGCACAGAGTATTCAAAGAGGTATAGGTAGGTTAAGTGAGTGGGCAAAAATTTGTCAGATGGAATATAATGTTGGAAAATGAGAGGTTGTCCACTTAGGTTGGAAGAATCGAAAAGCAAAATATTTAAATGGAGAGAGACTGAGAGAGAATGCAGTACAGAGGGATCTGGATGTCCTTGCATGTAAATCTCAAAATGTTAGCATGCAGGTACAGCAAGCAGGAAAGCGAATGGAATGTTGGCCTTTCTTGCAAGGGGGATGGATATAAAAGTAGGGAAGTCTTGCTACAACTGTACAGGGCTTCGGTGAGACTGCACCTGGAGTGTTGCGTACAGTTTTGGTCATCTTAATTAAGGATGGATTTACTTGCATTGGAGGCAGTTCAGAGAAGGTTCACCAGGTTGACTTTTTATTTTAAAGAGTGTGGTTGTCATAAGGAAAGTTTGAGCAGTTTGGGCTTATACTCAGTTTAGCAGAAGAGTTTGGAATTTAGAAGAATATGATCTTTTCGTCACCTAAAAAAATGATGAGGGGACTTGGCAGTGTAGATGCTGAGAGGATATTTCTTTGTTGGGAAGACCTAGAACTGGGAGGGGGGCATAGTTTCAGAATAAGGGGTCTTCCATTTAATACTGAGATGAGGAGGAATTTCATCTCTGAGGGTTGTGAATCTTTGGATTTCACTAGAGAGCAGTGTAGTCTGGGTCATTGAATATATTCAAGGCTGATTCAGATTCTTGAACTATAGGGGAGTTGAGGGTTATGGTGAACAGGCAGGAAAGTGTAGTTGAGGCCAAGACCAGGTCAGCCATTTTCTTATTAAATGACTGAGCAGACTCTTACTCCTATTTCTTATATTCTTATAAATACTGTGACTTCAAGAACAGATCAGAGGCCTCCTATTTGTGGTGAGTAGCTTACGATCTAACTTGCTAAAGCCTGTTAAGCATCTATAAGGCATAAGTTAGGAGTACGATGGAATGCTCTCCACTTGCTTGGATGAGTGCTGCTCCAATAACACTGAAGCTCAATACCATCCAGGACATAGCAGCTAGCCTGCACTCCTCCCACAACCATAAACATTCAATCCCACCACCATAAACATTCAATCCCTCCACCAGCGTGCCATTTCTGCTATCTACAAGCTGCATTGCAGCAATTTGCCAGGGTTCCTTCAATGGCACCTCCCAAACCAGCGACCTCATAGAATCACAGAATCGTTACGGCGCAGAAGACGACTGTTCGGCCCATCTTGTCTGCACCAGCTCTCCGAATGAGCAATTCACGAAGTGCCGTTCTTCCGCCTTCTCCCTGTAACCCTGCACATTCTTCTTTTTCAGATAAGCCTAGTTGCCTTTCGAGTGCTTCAATTGAACCTTACTCCACCACACTTTCAGGCAATGCATTCCAAACCCTAATCACTAGCTATAAAAAATAGTTTCTCTTCATATCACTTTTGTTTTTTCTACCTCTACTGCCTAGAAGGACAAGGGCAGCAGGTATGTGGGAAGACCACATGCAAGTTCTGCACCAAGTCACTCACTATCCTGACTTTGAAACTGATTACCATTCCCTCACTATTGCTGGAACCCCCTCTCTAGCAGCATTGTGGATGTACTCTCGCTACACGGGCTGCAGCAATTCACGAGACCGCATTCCACCAACTTCTGAAGGGTATTTAGGGATGAGCAATAAATGCTAACCTCGCCAGCCGTGCCCACATCCCGTGAATGAATGAAAAATTTGCTGTGCTACTTTTGAAGAATTTGTATATATGGACACCAAGGTCTCCCTGCTCATCAACAGTTGTCAAAATTGGGTCATTTAAAGTAAGCTGTCTGTCCATATTAGTCCTCCCAAAATGAATCACTTCACACTTATCCTTATTGAACTTCATCTGCCATACTTCTGCCCATTTTACCATCCTGTCTGTCACTCTGAAATGCATAACTATCCTTATCCATAAGCTTTATAATGCTATAAACAAAAAACTACTGCGGATGCTGGAAATCCAAAACAAAAACAGAATTACCTGCTCCTTACACCCAAGTGTAGGTCATTTATAAAAAGTGCAAAATTGGGTAACATCACCCAATCTGGAAAACATCCATCCAACACCACCACCTGTTGCTTCCTGTTGCCAACCCAATTTTGTATCCATACTGCTGATTTTTCCCTTCCTTAAGATGGAAGTCCATGGAATTATCCTCCTTTTTGTCACTTTGATGAATGCCTTCTGATACTGCATTGCTGCTGCATTTTTTTTTCCAATTCTGAACGCTTCTCGGCTTTCTTTTTGGCAACTGGCACTTTAGCTATGGAAAATCAAGCTTTTGGTCTTGTGATCTAATTTCTCATTCTGTGGCTCGGTGTCATGTTTTGTTTTATTTTACTCCTGTGACATGCCTTGGGAAGTTTTATTATGCTAAAGGAGCGATATAAATATAAGTTGTTAAAAGCTGTATCTGATAGCTATAGCATCTACATAATTTTTTTATCCTGTTCCGATTCACCTGTTTTAGCAGGGACCTGTTGTACAGGAGTTTCACGTTTAACAAGGAAATCCTGTCTCATTGTTAAATTTTTTTTTGAAAGCTTGTAATGAGTGGATTCAAAACTTTGTACCATATATCCTTGTCAATAATTCATATTGTTAACCTCATTTATCACAATGATAGCATTCGGTCACCCATTGAAACTGAGTATCAAATGTGTTACATCATCAGAAGCCACAATTGTAGCTGGCTCATTTGCATACTGTTCAGTTGCATTTCATTCAGATACACAAGCGATTTTGAGTAGTTAAATCTCTGCGGGGGTACCTCTGCTTCTGAGTGCTGTGCAGAATTGAATCTGCAACCTTTTGTGTTCACTATACATAAACAGGAGAACATCTTAAATCTGTGAGGAGTAGAAGAAACCTGTTGCAGCTTGTTCAGGCTGTGAAAATTGGCATCTTGTGTAGATTTGTCTGGGGAAGAGAGCAATAATTTTCTAGTTCCCTCACAAAGCTTATCTTAACTTGAAATATTAAACTAACTCTGCTTTATCTAGGGAAGACAGAAGCGATGAAAAAATGTGTATGTTTATATTGAATATTTTGAAGGTGTTCTCACAGAAGGTGTTTTTTTGATGGTTGAAATCACCTTCCAATACTCGCAGGGCTCAAGGAATTTTAATGCATTCCTCTCGCTGTCCTGAACTACAGTCTGTGTGCTTGTAGAATGCTGTCCATCTGTTCCGTGTGAAACGTACAGGTTATTGAATTCTTATTACTAGGATATTAACTTCTAGAACAGCATTGCAATCTTAGCTTCAAGGCAAGAGTTTTATCACATCAAATTTTCATCCACTTCAGCTTGAGGCGTGTTATGGATTTTATTTAGCTTGTTAACCTACGTGGACGTGATCCAGAAGCAAATCATATTCTTGCAGCAGCCAAAGTTGCTGTCGGTTAGGTTTAACGTCTTCCTTACTGGCTTTTTAGTGTTAGCTGTAGATGATAATAGATTATCATGCAGGGCATCAGGTTAGAACGCAATCTTGAGTTTTGCCCAGCCTGTTTTCGAAAGAAAGCTGAGCTTCTGCCTGTTGTGCAGCATCGCAATCAGAACAAAGGAAGTGAGCACCACGTGGTGAAATGAGGGTAATTAAATCATGATTTGTGACTGCCAGTGCAGAGCTTCAGGCAGTTTTCTTCAGTGCTTCAAATCCAGTTTGTGGCAGTGGAATGTACAGTGTGACTTGCTGCTAACAATCTCAGACAGTGTGTCAGGTTGATTGGTGGATGTCAAATGGAAGTGAGCTATTTTCTGATTGGATTGGAAATTTTCCAGGCACGTGCCCCTTGCGAGTTGGATAAGGGGCGTTGCAGACCAGGCACCACCTCTTGCCTGGGGACCGTACGGCATTGGAAATTGATGAAAAAATATATTGAATCCTTTGTTGTTTTCTCAAGTTGAGGCATTTTATGGATAAAATGTACAGAATCGCACATATTGCAACATGGTTGCTGCTTCACAACTTCTTCAAAAGATGTGTGCGCTCGATGGTACTATTGTCGTTCTTTTTGGAGATTTGGATAAAATCCAATCTGTGTGCCATCAAAAACAAGCCAGGTATTTGCTGCCTTCAAGGTGGATGTTTCAAACAGTGGGTTTGAAGTGATTGGAGCAGTGAAGACACAGTACTCGTACCAGATTAAACAGCACGTGCTCACAGACAGTTTGTGTACTCTACTCTTGATCCACACAGAATTGGCATTTTCACGTGCGGTTGCATGGTAATCTCACGTTAAACGTGGACTCCAAATCCTTTTTGTACAGAAGCATGTCATAGATGTTACCAAAGCATTCACACCTGAAGGTAAAAACAGCACTTTATTCATCCTAGCAGTAGATTTTTTTGAAAGTGTATTTGCAAAATTATTTTTGAGTTAACAAATTGCCTAAGAAACATTTTATACCAAACAGTCCACACAAATGGCAATAATTGGGGAAAGGAAAGTACACCATAGTTGGGTTCTAAATCAGTTTCAAATAATAGGGCTCTGGTTATTTTACAGAATGTCTCTGAAGAATGGACAGGATTTCCATGGCTAACTGCAAGGGACTGTCACAGTGGATAATCGTTCACTCAGTTGTAGATTTCTTATTTCCTTTTGTCTTTGTATACAGATATAATTGATTTTGTTTTTTTTTCTTTCTATTGTACTTAAAATAGTTCTCAATCAATTCTTTGGTCTGATCTAGATCTGATCCTGTCTGTATATAATGCACTTTTCGTATATTGATGCTAGTCTGCGTAGTTCTGTTAACACTTTTGGAAGTACAGTGTCTTATTAGTGTTTTCACTTTCTCTGAATATTGCAACCGTTTCTGAAAATCTCAATTTCTCAAAATTTACAGCTGCCCACAGTCCAAAATGGGGGTAACGAATTCACCCTACCAAGAAACTAAAAGAATTGTTAACAGGCGATGTATGCCTTTTAATTCCTATTTTTTATTTTTCTAGTTTTTTTTTCTATTTCATATACTGTATTTTTAAGAATAGGTAGAAAACTTGTTGGCAACAAGTACTAAGTAATGTGCATGGTTAAGGAAAGCCATTCAATTAATCTTGCAATCTACAATGTCTTTTTTCTTTTTGATTTGGCCTGGTGACTCATACAACTCAGAATAGCTGCTTTGACCATGCCTAGCAGACGTTTTACATTTTTTTTAAATGAATGAACTTACAAACTATTTGAATAGCTTTTAAGAAGAAAATAAATTCTGTAAGAACATTAGCCAGCTCAGCTACCGTTTGCATGTTTACCACATTAAAGTTAACAATGCTGTTATAAGTGAATTAGCAAATCAAGATGTAGTAAAGTAGCAGATGAAGACGTAGTACATTTTATAGTGGAGAGGGAGAAAAGGTGCTTTGTAGAATATGGCGCTCTTGCAATAAGTGGTCCCTTTATCAAAGGTGAGACATGATGAGTTGACAATAAGCAGTGTGTGTGTGTGTGTGTGGTTCCTGTTTTTGATTCTCTACAGTAGTCTTGCTCCAGCAAGAAGCCTCTTTATTCATTATATTTTACATATTTGTGTTTCCAGCGATGCTAGAGTGGTCAAAGATTTGGCGACGGGAAAATCCAAAGGGTACGGCTTTGTGTCCTTCTACAATAAGTGGGTAAGTAAATGAATGTTCATACTGGAAAAATTACTGCACACCAATGAGAGCAGTCACTTTGTCAGCTAGTGAACACTTTTGAGTGTTCAATTCGTCAAAGGAAACAACAGAAACCATATGTCTGAGTGTGAACTGAAACAAGAACTACATACAAACTACAGTAAATATCAAATGGGTGTTACCTTCTGCAGTGACACTTTGAATATGTTTATGCCCTCACCCCTCCCCTTTTGTCCAACTTTCTTCCAACGTTCCGCCTTTTGGCCTCCTTCAGTACTCCTCTCAGGCTCCATCTTCAGTGACAGAGTCTTCAGCAGTTGTATCCCGACACTTCTGGATGCTCGGCCTAAACATTTGCCACCCTTTCAAAAGTGTCATTCAAAACCTAAAGCTTTGACCTTGCTTTCTGTATCCCTCTTGCCGATAGTCACTGACCGATTATGCATTTTTTCAACTTGGTGAAGCACTTATTGCAATGAGAGTTTTATTTAGGCCCCCCCCAGTTCTTGTTGGAGATCCAGATCAGTGGCAGAATACTTCCCCACAGAAGAAAAGGAGACTAGATTTGGGCTGATGAGTTATATTGCCAGAGACTTATGATAAGTAAACAGGCCAATCTGTTGATTGAGGATTAATTAATACATAGTGAAGGGAAATGGAGAAATTGAGGAAACAGTACCTTGCCCGGTGGCTGAAGTTTTAGGAGGAGCATCTACTAATTTCCACTGTTAATATCTTTTGTATTGTTTATTCCTGAATATTTTGGTTATTTCATCCACTTGCTGAAGCTTTACTTCCCTTTTATTTCGAATCACAGGACGCTGAAAATGCCATTCAACAGATGGGCGGGCAGTGGCTTGGAGGAAGGCAGATCCGAACAAATTGGGCAACCCGCAAGCCTCCTGCCCCAAAGAGTACATCAGAGCGTAAGTTCAGTAAGCAACGCATTGGAGATACAGTAACTGCAAATGGTGGCATTTCAAATAAAGTTAGAAAGTATGAATTTTGTAATCAAAAACGTGTGTAAAATAAATGAATGTTAGAACTGCCCTAATAATGCAGCTTGCGTCAGTTGTCAGCACATGTGCGTCTTATCCAGAAGGTACTGTGGATATGAGTTTCGTTTATTGTGTTTGACGGTGATAATTTGTGGGGAATCGTGGACTCCATCACTTTTTGGATTAAGTAAATTGTCATGGCAACATGGGTGGAATTCCAAGTACCCTCCTTTCAAGGCTTATATTGAGAAAAATAGACTCTCAAAAAGAAACTACCTTTAAAATCTTCAGCCATCTGTTAATGTAACTTTTTATTTTGTTTGACCTGTGCACTTTTCCCCCTTTGCAGCAAATACCAAACAGCTCTCCTATGAGGAAGTTGTCAATCAATCCAGCCCCAGCAACTGTACTGTCTACTGCGGTGGCATAGCGGTTGGACTTACAGGTAACACTTAGCATCTGAAATCTGAGTTTGAACTCCGTGGATGTTGTGGGGAGAAACTGCAGCGATGGCTTAGAAAGATTATCTGCTGAAAAACTGTGCCATGGAAGCTGCTTGATGAGCTGTTTCATCCTGACAAAATGATGTGCACTCCACGCATATATCCACAAGGACTAGGAAATGCTAAATGGGCAGCAGACGTAGTTGTGCTGGCTTTGCTTGTACTCTAAAAGCAAAAAAAAAGTGATCGTTCATTTACGGGATGTGGACTAGGCCAGCATTTATTGCCCATCCCTAATTGCCCTTGAGGAGGTGGTGGTGAGCCACCTTCTTAAACCACTGCAGTCCATGTGGTGTAGGTGCACCCACAGTGCCATGAGAGAGGAAGTTCCAGGATTTTGACCCAGCGACAGTGAAGGAACGGCGATATATTTCCATGTCAAGTTGGTGTGTGGTTTGGAGGGGAAGTTGCAGGCGCTGGTGTTCCTATGTTTCTACTGCTCTTGTCCTTCGAGGTGATAGAGGTCAAATAAGAACAGCCAGACAAGCTTGTTGTCATCAAAGTGCTTTTCAGTGATTGGTACCTTCCACTAACTGTGCTGCTGAATCACCGTGTCCACCTGGCCCAGTTGCTGTTTCCCCATTTTATTTTTGTAGCTGATAAAGCTGAGTGGTGTTAGTGCTTAGAAATGAAACATCAGGTGTCAGCATCAGATACCCCCAAATTGGGAGCAGGTGATATTGTATAGTAAAGCTCTCACTGCTCAATAGTGTGACACAGAATATAATGGCTACTGCTCCTATTACTGACCTTGTCTACCATTTTGATACTAATAAGCAGCCTTCCTTAGATAGCCCAGATTGTCCATTTCCCATTGGAGACTGTCCAAACTCACTAAGTGATGGAACCCTTAAAAAAACACATATGGAAAACTTGCATCCAGTAAATTTGAGCTGGTGATTCAAACTAGAGCCCCAGAGGTAAGGGCTATTATCCAACATATGCTGTCTTACCCACACCTTGAAGCTCACCTACCTTAAAATCCCTGAGTCTTCATCTGAATCTTTGGGCATGACTGATGTAAATGGTAAGTGGCTTGAAATCATAAATGGTCACCATTACTCCCTAATGCAGTAAATCGCAAATCCTGTCTGATAAATATGGAAAGTTTCCATGTTTAGAAGTAAGTTCCAGATAGTTTTGTGTGACTTCTGTTTTAATTGTTGTTTACATACTATAATAATTTGTATCTAAGCTGTACTTATAACACAAATCAAAGTATGCTTTAGGGTGGCCTATATCCTTGCCAGAATGACAGACATTTTTAATGTGCATTAATTAATCTCAAATCTGAAATCTATTGCAGAAGTGTTGATTAAGAATTAAATTTAAAATGAACATTTGTCTTCTTTAGAGCAACTTATGCGCCAGACATTTTCACCCTTTGGACAGATCATGGAGATCAGAGTGTTTCCTGAGAAAGGATATTCATTTGTACGGTATGTTTCAGGCCATGAATAATTAACATTTGCAATTGAGTTTCAATTTCCCTAAGAATTAACTAAGATCCAATGGCAGATAAAGAGAACAAACACACGTGGATTCATATTACTTGCAGTTAGGTTTCTCAAAATCTCCCAAAGTGCTTTGTGTAAAGTGAATTACTTTGAAGTGCAGTTACTGTTGCTGGTGTAGGCAACCGTATCAGTCAGTTTGAGTACAGCAAGCCAAGTCAAACAGCAGTGAGACTTATTTTTGAGCGAGACCAGTTAACTTATTTTTAATGTTGGTGGAGGGAGGAATGTTGGCCAGGACACAGCACTCCTTGGTCTTTTTGGTTCCATGGGATCTTTATTGTCTGTTCCGCTCAAGCCCTTGAATGCGCTGTCAGCTCCCAAATCCATTCCCATGCCCAAATCCAGAACCCCATATTTGAAAGCCTTCAATCAGTTTTCCATCCCTGCCACAATACCATCTCTAAATTGTAAGACCGTCCGATATCCAGTATTGGATGAGCATAAATTTCCCCCCAACTAAATATTGGGGAAACCAAACTCATTGTTTTCTGCTTCCCCCTACAAACTCTGTTCTCTAACCATCCACTCTATCCTCTATCCTGGCAACTGCCTGAGATTGAACCAGAACTTAGTGCCTTACTTGACTCCCAAGATGAGCTTCTGACCACATAGTCATACAGTTGCCAAGATTGCCTGTTTCATAAATTTATAAGAAGCAGGAGTAGGCCATTTGACCCATTGAGCCTGCTCTCCCATTTAGTAATATCATGGCTGATCTGATTGTGGCCTTAACTCCATTTCTGTAACATCGTCTGACTCTGCATCTGGCTCAGCTCATTTGCTGCTGAAACCCTCATCTGTGCCTTTGTTCCTTCTAGACTTGACTAGTCCAGTAGACTCCTGGCCAGCCTACCATCTTCCATTCTCTGTGAACTCGGTCATCCAAAACTCAGCTGCCTATGTCCTGATTTGCACCAAGTCCCCTTCACCTATCATCCCTGTGTTTGCTGACCTACTTTGACTCCTAGTTAAGAAAACCTCAACTTCAAAATTCTCATCGTCTTTTTCAAATCCCTTCATGACCTCGTCTTTCCCTATCTCTGTAATCTACTACTGTCCTCTGAGACATCTGCACACCTCCAATTCTGGCCTTTTATGCCTCTCCGCTTTTAATTGCACCACCACTGGCAGCTATATCTTCAGCTCTTGGGCTCCTAAGCTCTGGAATTTCCTCCCTCATCCTCTCCCTCTTTCTGCCTTTCTATCTCCTCTAAAGCTGTCCTTAAAACCTACCTCTTTGATTAACCTTGTGGTCATCTGCCTTAATATTTACTTAAGTGGCTTGACGTCATATTTTGTTTGATAACAGTCCTGTAAAGCACCTTGGGATGTTTTACTAAGTTAAAGGCACTTTGTAAGCAAGTCTTTCTGTGAGTATGTTGTCTGTTTAAAGTATATTTCTTTTTATAGAACAGAGGTGGTACAGATTCTGGATGGACGTGGCACTTTGAGACCACTGGATAATGAGCCTGCTTTAGGAAATGTTGAAAGGGAATTTTGTCAGTGGCTCTGAAGAGCTACGCTCACTTCAGTTACTTAACTACAAAGCCTTCACTGCACTTTACCTCATATGGGGTACTCCTAATGAGATGAAGTGCACTGAAGGCTTTGCAAAATTATTAGTCATCTTAGTGCAGCCGTGATTCAGTTACCTGTGATAGTCCAAATAGGTCATTGGAAAAGGTGTTAAGACCAACATGGAATTGTGTGTTACTGCCTGTGTGGTTGCATTTATAGAATGAACATTTGGTACGGTTTAACAGTATAATCATTGTTCCAGTGGTGACCAATCTTGCTGGTTTCTTTGTACAAGCTGCTTATATCTGGGAACTATTCATCTTCTCTAAGTAGCCTGTTTTCAGTTGCTGAATTTTCTTGGAAAAAATTACTTTGGCTACAGTTTCCTTTTGAGTTTCTGGAAAATACTTTTTTCATATTTTTATTGTTATTCTCCAAGAAAATATTAAGTGTACAGTGTGAGCGCAGAGAATGGACTCCATCTGTTTTGCAGGGTTCATTTTGAGCCGTCTGAGGTGGTGATGTCTCAGATGTGGCATTCAGAGGCTTTGATTTATAACCCCAGTGAATAACTTCGGCTAATTACTTACATGTAAATTAAATACAGATGTGGCAAAATGAATTGATAGCTTAGACTAAGCATTGGCTGTGCATAACTGTATCTAAACATATGTTTTGCTTATGCCATATTTTGAAATATTTTTAGAAGGGAATCAATTTTTCTTCGCTGTTCAGATCTTGAATAGATTAGTGATATAAGGTGCAGTAACACACAAACACCATCAATTGCATACTGCATAAGAATCTCATCGCTAATGGATAATGTATTAGTTGAAGCACTTAGAAAGAAAATCCTACAAATGGCAACAAGTAATTTCCAAAATAGCTTGCATATGAGACCAGTCCCATCCTGATTCAGTATTTTAAATAGAGTTTTTTTACACCAACAAGAATTCAAATATCTATTTGCCAAGACCATATTGTGGTCTGGGCAGCTCATTATTGTCATGCTTTATAGCCAGCATGTGAAGATTTCCAAGCTGATTTAACAACGTAAATTACATTGGATGCCTGACCAGCTTTTACCAGCATGTTTATGCATTGAGGAGCCTCTACATCTGTTGATTTTCCAAGTGCCTTAAAGCTGGCTTTGAGAAAACTCAAATGAAACAGAGAATGATTGAGGGAGATGATTTAGCTTGGGCTAAGGATAGAAACAGTGATTTGTCAAAAAGCAGGAAGGAAAGCAAAATGGAAGTTGTAGACAGAAAGGACATATACACCCATTGTGCTTGTTTCAGCTAGACAAAATAAGTGACAGCCATTCGCTGCTTCATTCTTTAGGGCAATGCCCTGATCAGTCAGAGTCAAGCTGCCTGGTTTAAATTCAAACAATGTTTGGCAGCTGTCAGTCACCATTAACTGGTGCACTCTCCACAGCAATGCCTCTACCAGAGTCCACTTGCCAACAAATCAGCACTCTCTTTTCATATAATACAAAGTTGTTACTTCCCCTAATATTGATATTCTTGTGATTGTCCTATGAGTGCAAAACAAAAAGCTTTGACAAAATGTCCTTTTTCAGCAATACTTAATGGAAGTGTTATAAAAGCTGGTCAGACATCCAGTGTTGGGGCAGTTATCTGCCAACCAAATATAAAATCTGCTTTCAGTCTCTTGTTGGAGTTTTATAAAGCCTACGTTCTAGGGACGTGTGTCCTGTTCATGCTCACTGACTCCATATGTCCCTGGAGTAAAACATGACCTGTAGTCTGTAGTAGTTGTAGCATGGAAGGTGGAATAAGTCAATCTTGCTATGTATTCAAGAATTTTTTGTTTTCTATTTTTTTAGTTTTTCATCACATGAAAGTGCAGCACATGCTATTGTGTCAGTCAATGGAACCACCATAGAAGGACACATTGTCAAATGCTACTGGGGGAAAGAAACGCCTGACGGAATGGGTCAGTTTCAACAGGTGAGTTGAAGCCTTTTTTAATAGTTTTAATTATCTTGAAGCAAATTAGCGTCTGGCGAATGCTCAACTTTGCATAGAAATTGAATAACTAGCTCTAATAGTTTGTGAAGCTGTGTTTATTCGGATATATTTGTAACTTGAGAGACAATAATCAAACCAAATTAAATGCTTTTTAAAGTGTATTGTATTCCATTAATGCAAGATACTGATGTGACCTTGCTTTGGGCAGCACCACTCGATTGGGCCACACGAGTTATCTTGTCAATAAGTGCCTTATTCAAAAGAGCATTGACAGATTGAACTGGTCGCTTTAGTCACACAGTCAAATTAATAACCTATATCTCGAGGCTTGAACAGCTGAAAACGTTATATTTGGGGCTGTTGTTCAACTGACTAGGGAGCTAATAAGTCTGAAAATATAACTTAGTGATCGAAAAGAACAAAAATAGGGAAAGGAAGATGAAAGGGACATTCCTTTGTTCATTTTAATTATAGAACATAGGAGTAAAACCAAGCATGAGATTTGAGTAGCATAATTAGCTGTAGGATTTTTTATTTCTTTCATGAGATGAAACATTCTAGTAATAGCTGTAAATCAGGAGGTGGAAGGTAGAGGGGAACTTGGTGAAATTACAAGCACTAGGAAAGTAGTACTGAGCAAACTGATGGAGTTGCAGGCTGACAAGTCTCCGGGTCCTGATGGACTTCACCCTAAGGTCTTAAAAGAGGTGGCTAATGAAGTAGTAGATGTGTTGGTGTTAGTTTTCCACAATTTGCTAGATTCTGGAAAAGTCCCATCAGACTGGAAAGTTGCAAATATAATCCCACTATTCAAGAAGGGAGGAGGCAGGAAACTATAGGCCAGTTAACTTGAAGTCAGTCTTGGGAAAGGTGTTAGAATTTATCATTAAGGAGGTTATAACTGGGCACTTAAAAAAACTCAAGGTAATTGGCAAGTCATTATGATTTCGTGAAAGGGAAATCATGTTTAACCAATTTATTGGAGTTCTTTGAAGGAATAACGTGCTGTGGATAAAGGGGAGCCTGTAGACCTCCTGCACTTGGATTTCCAGAAGGCATTTGATAACGTGCCACATCAAAGGTTATTTTGGAAAATAAAAGCTCATGGTGCAGGGGGGAGAAGATTGGCTGGCTGGAAGAAAACAGAATATGCATAAATGGGTATTTTTCTGATTGGCAGGATGTGACGAGTGGAGTCCCACAAGGGTCTGTGCTAGGGCTTCAATTTTTTACAATTTAGATCAATGACTTAGATGAGGGGAGTGAAGGCATGGTAACTAAATTTGCAGCTGACACAAAGGTAGGAAAGTATGTTGTGAAGATGACATTAGAATATTGCAGATGGATATAGATAAGTTGAGTGAGCAGAAATCTGGCACCTGGAGTATAATGTGGGAAAATGTGAAGTTGTCTACTTTGGCAGGAAGAATAAAAAAGCAGAGCATTACTTAAACGGAGAATGACTGCTGAATTCTAAGATGCAGAGGGACCTAGGTGTTCTGGTGCACGAGTCACAAAAAATTAGTATGCAGGTACAGCAAGTAATTAAGGCAGCTAATGGAATGCTGTTGTTTATTACGATAGGAACTGAACATAAAAGTAAGGATGTTATGCTTCAGTTATACAGGGAATTGGTGAGACCACATCTTGAATACTGTGTGCAGTTTTAGTCTCCTTATTTAAGGAAGAATGTAACTTTGTTGGAGGCAATTCAGAGGAGGTTTACTGGATTGATATCTAGAATGAGTGGGCTGTCTTATGAGGAAAGGTTAGACAGACTGGGCTTGTTCCCACTGGAGTTTCGAAGAATGAGGGGTGACTTGATTGAAGCATATAACATCCTGAACTTGACAAGTCTTGGCAAGGTCAACGTGGAAAGGATGTTTCCTCTTGTGGGTGAAACCAGAACTAGGGGACACTGTTTTAAAATTAGGGGGTGCCCTTTTCGGACAGAGATGAGGAGAAATACTTTGAGGGCTGTGTGACTTTGGAACTCCCTGCCTCAGAAGGTGGTGGAGGCGGGGTCATTGAATATTTTTAAGGCATGTTAGGCAAGGGAATCAAAGGTTATTGGGGGTAGATGGGAATGTGGAATTCGAAACACTAAACGGATCAGCCATGATCTTACTGAATGGTGGAGCAGGCTCGAGGGGCCAAATGGCTTGCGTCTGCTCCTATTTCATATGTTCGTATGTCGCTAGCAAGGTCAGCATTGTTGTCCATCACCAAGTGCCCTTGAGAAAGAAGGTGGTGGTAGGCTGCCTTCTTGAACTGCTGCAGTCCATCTGGTATCTGTAGCAGTTGATCAACTGAGTGGTTTGCTAGGCCATTTCAGAGGGCAATTAAGAGGCAGCCATATTGCTGTGGATCTGGAGTCAAATGTTGGCTAGACCGGGTAAGGACGGCAGATTTAGCTCCCCTGAAGGACATTAGTAAAAAGGTTTTTTTCTCTGACAATCTATGTTAGGTTCGTGGCACTATTACTAAGACTAGCTTTGAATTCCAGATTGATTAATTAATGGAACCTTAAATTCTACCAGTTACCTTGGAGGGATTTGAACTCATGTGCCCAGAGCATTAGCCTGGACCTTTGGATTACCAGTGCAGTGACATTACCACAATGCCACTGTCTCCCTAAACATGTACAAAACATGGACTGAAATTGTTTTTTATTCTTTGCTGATCTAAGGAGTACAGCATTTCATGGAGCTTCCCGTAGCCTGAGTTCAGTGGCCCAATGGGATGCAGTTAGAAGTGAATGTATGGGGATAATGTTCTGTAGAATTGACCCTGATGATGAGAAACTGTAGAGAATTCATGCTCAGCTGCCACCAAACAAATCTGGAACTGTTCTCTAGCCAAGTGCATGCTGGAGCAATTTTATTTCAGCATAAACTGATTTTGTTAATTTCTCGGTCAATTTTCAGAAAATATTACCATCATGCTTCTCCTGACTGCTCCTCACCCAAACCCTTTTCCTTTGTTTTGTTTTTCAGCAAAATCAGATGGGTTATGCTCAGCCTTGGAGCCAGTTTGGCCAGTGGTATGGAAATACTCAACAATTCGGCCAGTATATGCCTAATGGCTGGCAAATGCCACCTTATGGAGTTTATGGGCAAGCTTGGAACCAACAAGGATTCAGAATGGAGTAAGGTTACACCTTTTGTTGTTTTTGCTGTATCTATTAATATGGGTTGATAAACACCCAATAACCCGTCCTGTTAACAGAAATAAAAGTGAGTAGATTTCAGGAATTGATTTTCCTTTTGCGAAAGGTCAATTAGAATTAGTGAAAGTAGAAATTAAACATACAACAGTTTTGGGTATATGTCAGAGTTCCTGGCTTTGCCTGGGACTGCTCGTTTTTTAAATTTATTCTTTCACGGGATGTGGGCATCACTGGCTAGGCCCGTATTTTTATTGCTGTAATTGCCCTTGAAAAGATAGTGTTGAGCTGCCGACTTGAACTGCTGCAGCCCGTCCATGTGGTGTAGGTGCACCCTCAGAGCCGTTAGGGAGGGAGTTCCAGGATTTTGGACCCAGCGACAGTGAAGGAACAGAGATATATTTCCAAGTCAGGATGGTGAGTGACTTGGAGGGGAACATGCAGGTGGTGGTATTCCCATGTATCTGCTGCCCTTGTCCTTCTAGGTGGCAGAGGTTGCGGATTTGGAAGTGTTTGTGCTTCTAATGGTGCCTCCAGTGCACAGGCGACTGAGACCTTGTATGGGTCTAAAGAATAAAACCAAATCAAAGCCTTGCTTTGTTTTAAAACAATGACCAGAGTGAGGAATTTCTCCCAAACAGTCCTAAATTGTGCATCATCAAAAATGCACCAATACCTCCTATTGCTTGCACAAAAAAGGCATTTTTTTTAAGACGCATGTATTCCAGTGTGATCATTCTGAACAGAGTGGGCCATGTTTGATTTTGTTCTTGAGTATTTGCAACAACTTGTCACTGCTATGGTGCCTCTTACAATGACGTAGTGATATGTAAGCATTTTGAAAACTGGAGCCTTTTAAGTTTAAGATGATTCAGTGTATATCATCCACACTTTGTAGCGGCCTTGGAGGGACTGTGGGGGGGGAGACTTGTGGCCCCTCCTGTTTCTATTTTTCATTGAATATTTAAAGCCAGTTATTTTGTGTTGCCTCTCATCGCTGTTTGATGTGCTGTTTTTTTCTCTCTTGCAGTCAGACACCGTCCACTGCTGCATGGATGGGTGCTAACTATGGAGTCCAGCCTGCACAAGGTCAAAGTCCCAGTGTGATAACCAACCAAGCAGGATTTGGCATGGCAGGCTACCAGACCCAGTGAGCAGAAAGGACTCTCTCTTCCTACCTATAGCCAGTGGTTTCCTGCCACAGCGGACACGTCAAGCCTTTGTTTACTTAAAGATGTTTTTTTTTCAAAGCCAGATCAATGAAAGATGTCAACTGCATTGTATTTATTTTAAAAGGAAAGCAATTCATTTTAGAAATCATGGAAATTCGTCTCATCCAAGCTTCTGTCTAAAGATGCTGGATGTCTGCCAATTTTTGTGTCCAGTTTTCTTCAAAAAAAAAAATCCATTTCTGTGGCCCTTGGAGAGAATAAACAAAAGCAGGGATTTCTAAGTAACGCTGCCACTTTTATAAAATGAGGCAGACGAATTGCACAATATTAGATGCCGTGTTTCTATACAGATACTGGGCAGTTTAGTTATGCATTCCACAAATTTGATTTAAAACTGTAAAATTTAATAATCCTATGTTTTCCACATTTCTATTGTACAAGGCCATACTTTGTAAATGTAGGAGGTTGTTCAAAAAGAAAAATGATCCTTCGGAACACGGGAGAAAAGATGTAGAGTCCCTTGAGCTCTCAGCATGTACACAGCATAGTTTAAAGCAATGAAATACTATAGTAAATGTTTATTTCTGTGTTTTTTTTTTGTTATTTTGAAGTAGCATTTTAATCATTTCATTAAAGAAACCAAGTAAAAACTTAGTGATGTTGTAGAGAAAGCACTTCTGAGTGTTGACTTGGACTCCAGTTGCTCTCCCAGTGTCATCTGAAGCACATTATCTTCTGGGAGGGCAGTTCCCTGGTCTTAGCAGTGTAAATCAAAATGGAGTTCTTCTTGGCACTGCAGAGCATTATCCTCAGGAACTGGCTAAAACTGAAATTTCCAGATGTGTAGGTGAAGCATAAAAATACTAGTACAGTTTAGGCTATCTGCTTGCTCCCAGAATCTGAATTTGGGTTTCCATTTTAAAATTAATACACATTTTCATCTTTGTTGTTTTAAATATAAGACATAAATGTAGCTACTGGCAAAATAAAACTGGCACCATTTGTGCCAAATTGTAGTGGGGGAGGGTGGTCGGCAGGGGTGGGCAAATCCTGAAGTGCTCAGGTTTAAGGGGACATTACCTGTTTTGCCAGAATTTGCAATCCGCATGAAAAGATGATTAAAATATACACAACCTCTACTGTTAACACAAGGCAACTTTTTTTTTGGTTAAAAACCTACTTTTGGCTTTGTTCTTTTGTGTTTTAATGATTTCAAGAGGCTGATGGTAGGAATCAAGTTCATTGTTGTAGTTGACTACTGACTTGAGTGTTGGCTCTTAAACACTTCAGCAAGTTAATGGCAGCAGTGTCTTAAGAAGGCTGCGGTTTGTTGGGGATCATTGCGCATCTCGAAACAGAATAACAGGCTGCATACACGAATAGCAATTGGAGAGAAGGGTGGGGGGGAGGGCGACAAAATTTAAATACTGTCAGTGATATGCCAGCACGGCAGTCGTAGCACTGGCTGCTTAACCAGATGGCTGTAGGCTCTGCTCCATGGGCTGGTGGGGTGGGGGGCTGCCCGAACCTCCATGCAGCAAGTCCATCTGCCACAGTTGATATGTTTTGTCTGTTCTTGGCTAAGTCGCTATTTGGAGCACCTCAGAAAAAAAAGAACTTCGAAAGAAAATCTCTTGACGTGTCTCTGCAGAGGGTGTCCTGAATGATGTAGTTTTCTAGTGTAAATGATCAGCTAAGCTCACAATATTGGCTGCATATGCATAAGAGGTACTGTAAATGTATTTTGTTGCATATCAGTTGTACATGGTTTTAAAATGCTCTGTCCCAGGATTATTGGGGAGAACTCACGTTTTCTCACCAATTGTCTCCTAGGCAACACGATTGTCTTGGAAGTCCTTCCAGCTGAGATTCTTTTCCATAGTTCAGGAAATCGGGAAGACTGCTAACCTCACAAGCTTTCTTCAATATCGTCTTAATGTGATTGTCATGTTTGCCTGGGCTTCTGGATTAAAGGGTCAAGTAGGGCTGTGCCAGTCCAACTGATTTAGAACATTTTAATGGACAAAGTTGAGAGAACTGAATTGTCATTAAGTCACTTGGTGCTGGAATGGTTAGTGTGCTGTACACATAGGATCTGGTCATTCTAATCCTCTTTTGTACAATACTTGTGGTTGCAGCAGTAAATCAAAATGTGGAAATGTTTATTTTCTCTTTTAAAATCTGTTCGCTTGACAACTCACCTGTGTACTGGTTGAAAGAAAAAGTATCTAGGCCATCTGTGACTTACTCTAAGATGACTTGTGTGCAAATTCTTGCCAGATACGCTATATGCACATTTAACCAATTTTAAAATAGGTTAATGTATTTTTTATTGGATTGTTTGGCAAGGTTTGTTTTTCATAATAGATACTACATTTAGTTACCAAAATGCGTAACTGGTTGGCCCTGCCCCCAGGAGTTTAAGTAAATTATCTTTTTGGAGTGGACTCATGCACTACAGATCAATCTTTCAGAACTTATGGATCATTTTGTTTTTAAGAAATCCTGAGCTTAGAGCATTGGAGACTGTATCCCTTTTGTTAACCTACAAGGGCTGACACGTGGAAATTACTACGCCAATTCCAGTTACCATGGTTTCATTTGACTAAATGGTTGATGTGGAACTTTTAAGTTTGCCTCCAACTGTTCATTGGGCGCTGAGGCAGTTGAAACAAATTGAATGGAGATTATTTCCAAAGATGGTGGTATTTGTTTCAATTTCATGTGTTGGCTTCCAATTTCACCCCCACGCCCCCCAACCAACAAAACAAGAGAAAGAAGTCTCCTGCTTGTACACATGCTCCACCAGTTAAGAGATTTCAAGAAAAAATTATACTTTTGTCATGGGACAAGACTGTATTTATGTGCATCTTTCTCCCAGATTCGGTTCTGGGAGAGTGGGATGGATTACTACCGCCCAACAGCCTCCCCTGAAGTCATCACAGGACTGGCTAGTAGACGAACCTGTAGTTACAGGCTTCGGTGTGGAGTGAGCAACACTTGGGTGAGCAGCTTTTCAGATAGATGAGTTGGGGTTTAAAAAAAAAATTGCAGCCTAAACAGGCCGAATAAAGAAAAGGGATAAAGTCTCTATTTTCTGTTTAAACTGCATCAGCATTTAAAAAAAACTTCACCTCAGGGGAATTCTATTCCAGGCAAAAATCACATGAACTAGGTTTGTGAAGGACCAATTGACTTGCATTCGGGTTTGTTAACTGCACGGCCTTGTTGGTATTATAACTGTAGCAGTTATTAACAGTCAATAAATAAAACGGTCATTGGGCCATCATACTGAACTCCTTTATTCTGTTTAATCACAGCTATTTATAATCTCTTGCTGCTTAGTTTTATCTTCCAACTGATGAACAACTTGAGTGTTGTGGCAAAAATGATCATTGCTTGATTTGATAATGAGAATTGTATGAATGCTTGTATGTACATTTGTGCCAATTCACACTCAGCCTTGTTAAGGGAGAAGTGCATGTGACACAATCAGTTTAAAATTCTGTTCTATGCTGTCGCACTGGGATACTTTGACAGCAACAATTTTGCCGCAGCTTCCCCAATGAGATTAACATCAGCTTGCATCCATGCAGTACCTTGAACAGAGAAAACACCTGAATCCAGTGACGTGCTACCTTACAGCCCCCTGCTTCAATCCACAGTGTTGCTATATATTCCAAATGTTAAAGCAAAAAATGTAGCAGCAAAGAGTAATGGAGACGATTTGTGTTTGTGATAATGGCACATTTCCTCACTTAAAGACCACATGCGCTGCTGTCGCCTTCATGCACACGGTGGGGTACAACTTTCATCATAAAGGAGTAACAGAATGCTCGCGGATTAAACCCAAGGTATTTTCTTGATTTACAGTATGCAGATCGAGATAAACTAGTAACCTTTCACCAAAGATTCAGTAATTAATTTGAGAATTAATTTGGTTCCTAACTCAGTTTCTTCATGTATCTACTTCAAGTTTATATTGGTTAAGATGGGAAACTTAATCTGCACCTCTTAGCATTTTTGATAAATGGAAGCTTGCTGAAGCTTAAACCCCCAAAGATGAAGCTGTGAAGGGGAAATCTTGTGATGAACTCTAATTTTAAGAGTCCAGCTTGGCAAGATTGAGTTTGACGTTGCAGTTTAAAGTAGGTGATTGGGAGTAAGGAACTTAATGCAGATAAGATTTGAAATGGAGTTTTACAGGACAAACTTAAATGCAGTTCAGAATGGTTGAGTTTTTGATACAAACTTTTAGCAATGTCCTATCGGTTGGGTTTGGCTTCTTGTTCTTTGCTGGAAACCTAATCTGCCCCTACAATTAACAAAACTGCATCACCCAGCTGCCTCTGGAATGATTCCAGAGTTTTTCCCTGCACTATTCTGTCCAGAAGGTAATTCCTGTTCCTACTGTTATTTTTTTGAACGTTTTTTTTAATCCACCTCCCAAGTGAAAAGCTTGTTTTGAAGTTCTCCCATTTCGTTCATTCTCCACTCGGGGCATACCTTTAGCTATCTGGAGTTTAGGCTGTGGAATTTCTTCCCTAAGTCTCCCCCCACCTCTCTACTTTTCTGCCTCCTCCTCTAAGGCTCTCTTTAAAACTTAGCCGCTTGATTGGCCAAATTTTTGATCACCTGACCTAATGCCCATTTGTGTGGCTGTGTCAAATTTGATCTGATAATGCATCTGAGCAGCGCCTTGAGAGGTTTTGCCAGGTTAACGATGATATATAAATTCATGTTGTTGAAGGGTTACTGGAAGTTTAGATATATACATTTCCTTAAAATTCCAGCAGGCTGATCAGTTAGTATTTATCCCTTTGCACCATGTTGGCTGAATTTTACTACGTCATTTTCATAAAGGAAATGTTCAAATTTATTGTGAACAAATGTTTTTTCTATGAATTACCAATGCAAAATGGATGGACCTGTACTTGACTAGGTTTGCTTTTTTTTTGGAAATGGGGCTGCTAATTCCAATCCAGTGAGGTATCTCCCTGCAATTTGTTCCTACTGTCACTTGGAATCTTTTGTTGTATTCTTACCCTTTTTGATTTTTAGCTGACCAAGTACATCTTTTCCATTGATACTGGCCATTAGGTGGAACCTACTTCATTAATAATAAAAACAAAATACTGTAGACGCTGGACATCTGAAATCAAAACAGAAAATGCTGGAAAAACTTAGGTCTGGCAGCATCTGTGGAGAGAGAAACAGAGTTAACATTTCGAGTCCGTATGACTCTTTAAGTGTTGGAAGAGAGGTAGAAATGGATGGGTTTTATGCTGTTGGAAAGGTGGGGGGGCTGGAGCAGGTCGACCAAAATAGGTCATATTTACAGAAAGTGGCCATGCAAGTTTTCAATTCCTCCATTTTAACCCTTATTACATTCTCAAGCAATCTGCTCTTATTCCTCAATAGCATTTTACCATTTTGGCAAAAAAAAACTTGCATGAGTTCCAACTTCCTTCAAACCAAACCATACATTGTTGTGTTAAATGTTTATAAAAAGCTGTGCAGGTTGGTGGGTTATCTGGGCAGGACAGCATCAGTTTTGATTGTGATGTGCCCCCTCAACTGAATCACTTCGCGGAGAGTGGAAGATTATGCATTGTGTCTGCAAGTGCAGGGCAAGGTAGCATTGGTATGCAGCTATTAGTGGAAGCATAATACTAGCATGAATCACTGTTTTCATGAGAAAAGAGAAAACATGGAATGACTTTTTTTTAAAAATTAGCACAGTTGAAATAACTTTTGAACTTGAGAAAAATGTCTGCACTTAATTTTAGAATTGTTAGGTTCAGTCATGAGGGGGATAATTTTATAAATGAAGGGGAGAATCACCTCCAAACGCATTGAAGCGTGGCAGTAGATTGGAATTTTTTGTACTGTTCATGGTCATGATCCTTTTGAATGGCGGAGCAGGCTTGATGTTCAAATGGCCTACTCCTGCCCCTATTTCTTACAATCTTATAATGATGATGGGAGCTGAAGGTAAATTGATGACTGTTTAATTTTCCCTTGGTGGTTGCAAACACTGGGAGAGAAAAATTGTATTAATAGGTGGGGGTTGCTGGCTGCATATGCAACATTCCCAGTTGAGTATTCTACGTTTGAATTTCTTTTGTAACAAGGAACAGTGTTAAGATAAATTGACCGTACTTTTGTGTTGGCTTAATTGATCACAGTTTGCCTCTGTCAGAGTTTATAACTTTGAACTCCACTCTTTGATTTGAGCACATAATCTAGGCTTGAAAAAATTAAGTATTTTTAAGTTCAGATCCCCTATCTGGAATCTGAATTCAATTTGGGCACCAAACTTCAGGAAATATATATTAGCCTTGAAACATACAATGATTCACCAAAATAATGCCAGAGTTTAAACGGCTAAACCGAGGCCAGTATAAAGTTGATATCCTGTATAACCTAGATTTCAACCAGCAGCAGTAGTTTCTCTCTACCCTACCTATTCCCCATAAATATCTGAAACTTCAATCAAATTACCCTTAACTTTCTAAATTCTAGGATGTACAACCCTAGTTTGTGTAATCTCTACCTGTAATTTAACCTTGGGAGTCCAGGTAAATTCTGGTAAATCTGCACTGCACTCCCTCCAAGGCCCACATATTCTTCCTAAGATGTAGTACCCAGAACTGTTCAAAGTAACTCCGGACGTGGTCTAACCAGGGCTTTGCATAGCCGAAGCATAACTTATACCCCCTTTGTATTCTATCCCTCGCAATATAAAGATCAGCATTCCATTAGGCTTTTTGATGTGCCTGTTCATGATATTTTAATAATCTTAAGTACCCAGGCACCCAAATTTCTTTGAACCTTCCAGTGTTTCTGACTTATCATCATTTAGGAAGTTCCATGTTCTAGCCTTTTGGGTCCAAAGTGGTGACCTCACATTTGCCTACATTGAAATCCACTTAGAAATAGAAAAAAGGAGTAGGTCATTCGGTCCTTCAAGCCTGCTCCTCTGTCTCAAAGCCATACTCCATACTCCCCATACCCCTTGATGCCTTTGAGTCTAGAAATTTATTTCCTCCTTAAATATATTCATTGACTTGGCCTCTACAGCCTTCTGTGGTAGAGAATTCCACAGGTTCACCACCTTCTAAGTAAATAAGTTTCTCCTTATCTAAATCCTAAATGGCCTCCCCCATATCCTGACACTGTGGCTTCTTGTTCTAGACCCCCCCACCCCCAAGCCCAGCCAGAAGAAACATTCTTCCATCCCCGTCAGAATTGTATATGTTTCAATAAGATCCCCTCTCATTCTTCTAAACCCCAGTGAATTCAGAAAGAACAGAAAATGCTAGATATACTCAACGGATCTGACAGCATCTGTGGAGAGAAAAATAAAATTCGAGTCGACCCAATCTCTCCTCTTAGGATAATATGTTTTGCCCATTCAATTAATCTTTTAATATCTATTTTTATGTGTCCCTCTACATTGCATACAATGCCATCTGTCTTTGTTATTGGAAAACTAGAACATCTGGCTTTCCATCTTAGCTTCTAATGAATAGTTAATAGCTAAGGTTCCTGCCAATAAAAGGACCTGCTCACCATCTCCTCCCGCTCATCCGACCAGGTCACGAATTTGTCTTCAGCCAGGCAGCAGCATATAAATAACAGCAATAGACATTCCCCTGCTTTGGTCATCCCTTCAAAAAAAAATTCAATCACCTTGATCAGCCTATCTTTTCCAAATCTTTGCTGGCTCTTTCTGATCAGCTGAAAAATTTCAAGGTGCCAATGACTCTACAGTTAATTATAGTGTAGTGCCTTTTCAACAACAGATGTTAGGCTAACTGGTCGATAATTCCTGATTTTCCCCTTCCTTAAATTGCAGAGTGACACACCATTTTCCAATATACAGGAACGGAGCTTATTCTTAAACCTAACCCCCTTTTCAATGCACTTGATTTTAAAGGCAGCAGTTTTTGAGGTAAAAGCACCTCCATAAACAGTCCAATGTTTTTAGTGTGCATTTTGTTTCTGATCCACAGGTTTAGGCAGTGCCACCTCAGCTCATTCCACGGCTGCAACAGCTGAAGGTAGCGAGTATTCTGGGAAATGGAGTCCCGCAGCGATGCAGGCGGGGGGCCTAGAGGGAGGGTGGGGACTACAGCTCCCACCATGCCCCGGGTGCTGCCGCCCCAGCTGACCGTGGGCGGCCAATAGGCGCTGGCGTTACAGCCCAGCGCCTAGCGGTTTTTGTAAGGCGAAATGGCGGCGCGCCTGACGGGAGCCCGGCTTTGACCGGGGAGGGTGTTTACACCCAAAGCTGTGAGGGGGAGGGGCGGGAGGGGGAGCTGTTCCCGGCCCAGAGGAAGGTGAGTCTCTTGTTTTATTTTAATTACTTTATCGGCGAAAATATACACTGAAGTGGCGAACGAACAATTCCGACTGAGACATCGCCGCAGCGATGCGGTCGCTTTTTGATGCAATTTGTGCGACGGTGCAGACTGAACTGCTGCTGGGCGGGGCCTAAACGCCTGATTGACAGCAGGACACGCCAATCAGATTCCAATATTACGGGGGTGACTTCGGATTGGACCAATAGGAGTTGAGACTGTAGGCGGGTCTGTGAAAGGTGGGCGGGTCTATAGCCTGTCAATCAAGCACTTGACATGAGATGGCTCAGATGGGAGGGTTTTCATCAGTGACTATAGTTGCAATGAAGCTTTGATCTTCATCCATAAATCTAATTTATCTTTTTAATTAATTGACACAGGGTGGCCCAAATTCCTGAAGCTATAAAACTATGGGAGAAGGTAGAAAAAAATTCAGCATTTAATCATCTCTCCCCTTGAAAGAAAATGTTGAGAAGTTTGATGGTGGCTTTGCATTTCACAGGGATGGGTTGTTTCATTCCCAAAACCCAACAGCTCTTCCCTGCTCTCATCTGTTTTTAACTATCCGGTCATTTACCTTGTTGGCAGTGTGTGGGCTTGCTGTGCACAAATTGGCTGCAATTTCCTGCCTGAACAGTGACAACACCTCAAAAATACTTCAGAGTGAAAGGCTTTAGGGCTGCCTGCAAGGTGAAATGCAATATATAAATGCAAGTTCTTTGTAATGGAGAAGTGCATTATTTTGCAAACCTAGGCATTGTAATGACAAAAGTTCATCCACATACTGTATTAAGGAACAAAATAAAGTATTTGGTTATGTCAGAAACAAAACTTTAACCATTAGAAAATGTTCAATACCAGCAAATCTCCCTTGGAGTGGTTCACTAGAGAGTCGGGATATGCTGTTTACCAATACACATAATTTTATAAATGCAGTGCAATGGGAAAGTGTGCACATATACATAAAGCAGCTTTTGATTTTCTGTGGCATTAAGTGTCAAGTAGTTTCTAAGTGAAGCACAGTAGGAGATCAGAGTATCATTGGACTAAGAAGAAAGAACTTGCATTTATATAGTGCCATTTCGGGAATTCAGGACACTTAAAGCGGGTTCACAGCCATTAAACGATGATCCACTTCACAGGGGCATAATCAGACAAAAGCTGACACTGATTCAATGGCGAAGGTATTGGGATAGATAATCAAATACTATTAGATAAATGTTCATGCACTGTTAACTAAACCCCTTTCATTAATCATTACAAACCTAATATGGCATGTCCTCTGGTTGCCTGCAGAACATATTGTGACAGAAAACCATCCGAACACAATCAAGAAATTCCCTACCTTTATATTCGATGTGTTAGTCTGCTTATCCCAAGCTGTGTGAAAGTTAAAAGCTGCCTTGAATCACTGCAGTCCAACTAGTCTAGGTACACCCACAGTGCTGTTAGGAAAGGAGTTTCAGGATTTTGACCCAGCAACAGCGAAAGAACAGCAATAGATGGTCTGTGGCTTGAACGGGAACTTGCAGCTGGTGGTTTTCTCATGCATCTGCTGCCGTAGATGGTAGAGGTCACAGGTTTGGAACATGCTGTTGAAGAAGCCTTGGTGAGTTGCTGCAGTGTATCTTGTAGATGGTACACACTGCTGCCGCTGTGTGCCAGTGGTAGAAGGAGTGAACTTTGGAGGTGGTGGATGCGGTGCCAATCAAGCGGCTGCTTTATCCTGGATGGTATCAAGCTTCTTGAGTGTTGTTGGAGCTGCACTCCTCCAAGCAAGTGAGGAACATTCCATCACATTCCTGACTTGTACCTCGTAGATGGCGGACAGGCTTTTGGGAGTCAGGAGGTGAGTTACTCTCCACAGGATTCCCAGCCTCTGACCTGCTCTTGTAGCCACAGCATTTATAAGGCTAGTCCAGTTCCGTTTCTGGTCAATGATAATCCCCCAGGACATTGATAGTGGATAGTGGAGAATTCAGCGATGGTAATGCCGTTGAATATCAAGGGTCATTGCCTGCATTTGTGTGGCACATAGGTTGCTTGCCACTTATCAGTCCACGTCTGAATGTTGTCCAAGTCTTGCTGCATATGACACATGAACTGCTTCAGTATCTGGGGAGTCACAAGTGGGTACTAAACAATGTGCGATCATCAGCGAACATCTCCACTTCTGACTTTGCGATGGAGGGAAGGTCATTGATGAAGCAGCTGAAGATGGTTGGGCCGAGGACACTGCCCTGAGGAACTTCTACAGTGATGTCCTAGAACTGAGATGATTGGCTTCCAACAACCACAACTATGCTTATCTAGTCTCTGCATTTGTACATTCTGCCATTTCACAGCTGTTACCATAGGGTCTATATGCAATTCCCCCTACAGTCATAAAACCTTTTCTCTCTTAATTTTACGCATAAAGTGATATACCCGCAGAGACCTTGGAGGATTGTAGGGCTGGTGATGGGGAGGATGATAGGGAGAGGCAGAGCCATGGATGGAATTGTACACTCCGTAAGAATTTTTATAATGAATGTAGATGAGCTGACAGAGATAGGGGATTACTATTAGAAAAGTAAAAGCAAAAACTAACAAGAGTGTTATTGGAACAAGGCTTCACCAGAGTAGCTATTGAGGCAGGTGCTAGAACATTTTTTTAATAGAGATTTAGATAAGTATTTAAAGAGGAAGATTGTAAAAATAATACAGAGAAAGGGGGAGGAAATGAGATTAGAGTAACACTGACATAGTGGGCAATAATCTTTCTGTGCTGTGATTTCTATGATTTTATAACTCTACCTGTGATTTGTAATTTTTTTTGTAGAATTCTGGTCACAAATATGGAGAGAACAAGCAGGAAAAAAACAAGAATGTGGGTAACTTTATTGAAATATTCTGATGAAACAATAATTTGTTCTCATGAATGTGCAGCATAAATGATAACTATTACAATAGAGATAACAATTGTGATGATTTAGTGCTTTAGGCAGTTTTGAAATCAAAAATTGAAGCTATACGTATTTGGTTCTTACTGCATTGAAGTTGCAGTTTATTCAATATTTTCTCTGGACAATGGCAATGGTCCAAAAGTGCAGTATATTATAGGAACTGAGTACAGTTCTGTGCCTGATTGATTTAGAATAATTGGAGGAGAGATTACTCAGTTGTTAATTTTCTCTAGAGCATCATACTTGTATATTCTATGTTACTTTGGCTCACTTACTATCCTTCTTGAGCCTTGCTTAAAAGAGAGACACATTGCTGAAGCTTTTCATCTTGCACTCAACAAGAAGAATGCAATAATGCCAAATTTAATCCTATCACAACAATTTATACTTGTCCTGATGAGTGCAAGGTGAAAAGCTCCAGCAACATGTCTCTCTTTTCAACAATATTCAAGTGTTGTATTACTAAGCTACTATCTTTCTGGTGACAGTTTGTGGGTTCAAACCCTGTGGTGGGACTTGAGCATGCAATTCAGGTTGGCACTCCGGTGCGTATCTGAGACAGTGCTGTGTAGTTTGAATTGCCAGCCATTTGATTGAGATGGTAAAATCAGCCCTGTAAGCCTGCTCAAAGATCCCACAGTGCTATGGTGTTGTAGCCATCATTCCTCTTTCAACCATGAAAACAATGGATTAGCTGGTCATTTATCTCGAGGATGTTTTTGGAATGTTGGTGGAGTGTTTACCTATAGTACCATAGTTGTTGTCCTGAAAAATTAATTAATTTAGTCGCTTGATAGTACAGAACTTGAATATTGCTGAAAAGAGAGACATTTTTCTGAAGCTTTTCATTTTGCACTCAACAGAATAATTGCAAGAATGCCACATTTCAAACGATCACAACAATTTATACTTGCCCTAATGAGTGCAAGAGGAAAAGCATCGGCAACATGTCTCTCTTTTCAAATTTCAAACGATCTCAACAATTTATACTTGCCCTAATGAGTGCAAGAGAAAAAGCATCGGCAACATGTCTCTCTTTTCAAATTTCAAACGATCGCAACAATTTATACTACAGGAGAAAAAATTGTTGTGATTATTTGAAACTTTGCATTCTTGCGTTTGTCCTGATGAGTGCAAGACTAAAAGCTTTGGCAACATGAGACTTTTTTCAGCAAGATTTAGTTCATTTGGTGTGATAGATTGTTAAATAAGCCACATAGATATGAATGACCAAAGGCTAGACCCAATAGGTAGGTTTTAAGGAGTATAATGGAGGTGGAGAGATTTAGGAAAGCAGTTGAAGCAGTTAGGACCTAGGCTATTGAAGGCAAGATCACCAATGAAACTGGGGATGTGTAAGAGGCCAGAATTGGGGAACCAAAGAGATCTTGGAGAATTCTGTGCCTGGCGGAGACAACAGCAATCAGAAAAGGTACATTATGCACCTCATGGTTTTATTCCATATCCATTGGTGTCCTGCCAAACGTGACACTAGGAGGCAGCCTCCCTCCAATTTTTGGGAAAAAGAAATTTGTGTTTTGCTGTTTCTTCTCATGAAACTCCAGAGCACCTTTAAAGGCTTCCAATACTGTATACGAAGGTCCCTGATGACTTGTGTGACAGTCACTTTAGATTGACGTAAACTGCAATGGCAATTAACAATTACAATTTTGGAAAAGTAGAATCCAGATTTTATAGCATAGTTGTTTAAATGTTTTCCTGTTGTTAAATGTTGTTAGCTGGGGCTGGAAGTGACGAGAGTGACCGTTATCTTGACCATCGTGCTAATAACCACTTCCAAAATGGACCTCTTCAGACCTGGTCTCTACCTCTACATTGCACTGATAGTGATTAATGGCGTAGGCAAGTTCTCTCTTTTGTGGTGGAAGATAGTTATCTTTTCAAATCTTGTCTTGCTTATTTGACAAACTTAATCACTTTCCTCTCCAGTAGGGTTTTAATAAGGCCAGTCCAATGAGAGATGGAGCAACACCCAGAGAGGACGAAAACCCTGGCTTTCCTGGCCGACTTGGGCAAACCTACACTTCGGGGCATCAAGAAGTGTCCCAAGTGTGGCACGATCAATGGCACTCGTGGGCTGAGCTGCAAGAATAAAAGCTGTGGTGTCGTCTTCAGGGATGGCGTGCGGAAACAGCAACCCAGTATTGATGCCGTTCGCATAGTCACCGGATCGGCCTCACAGGTCTATTCGGTGAGGCTTCGAGACCGAGGACCTGACTACCGGGGCTTTGTGGAACTCGGCACAACGGAAGCAATTCAGACAGTGGATGGCACCATCATTACCCACATAACCGGTCGTTGCTTGGTCCCCACCTGCTTCAAAGTATCCTCACAAGGAGTCTCCGAGAATCAGTGCCAGCACATCAAGCTCGCCATGGAGTGTCATATGGAAGCCACTCCGCACACACTGAAGAGTTCTGTGCTGAACTCTCTTCAGGTGACTGCCGAGACCAAGCAGGCCATCTGGACTTTGGCCACTGAGTCGAGTGGGCCCCTGGTGCAGAGGATTACCAAGAGCATCATGGTGGTGAAGTGCAAAGCCAGCCCCAAGCACAACTTGGGCTTTCTGCACGTCTCGTTCCACGAGAAGGCTAGGACGAAAGGCGTGACGGAGCGCAAATTCTACTGCTCCTGCCAGGCTTTCAAAGCCAATAAATCGAGCTCCAACAAAGAGGAGCCACCAAAGCGATGCATTCACTTCTACGCGTGTGTCTGCGCCTTTGCCAGTGATGAGAAGCTGGGGCAAGAGTTTTCCTATTTCATCAACTTTGATTCCTCCGCTAGGTGCAGAAGTTCTGGTAAGTATGAATTAAACTGCAATATGCAATGAACTGTCAGACAATGTTGCAATGACTGGGATATGCACTTTTCCTGTCTGGAACCTGGGTTCAACACCACTTGATGGGGTGAAATTCTCCTTCCTGATTTGGTTTGAATAGGCTTAACCAATAACTCTCAGCGCTCTTTCGCACGAGATGTTAAACTAGGGCCCCGCTTGCTTTCTCGGGTAGATGTAAGTGATCCCCTGGTGCTATTCCCTCAACTAACACCTAAAAACAGATTATCTGGTCATTATCACATCGCCTGATTTGCCTGTCCAACTTCCCACATTACAACAGTGACTACACTCCTGACTCTCTCTCTTAAAGCGTTTTGGGACATCCTGGAAATATGAATGGTGCTATATATGTGCAAGTCTTTCTTTCAAACCCAGTTCTGTATAGGTGTAGTTCATCAGACCTGAGTAGCTCAAGATGAGCTAGGTTATATTGTTAATGTTATGGTAGAGCCACCAATAATATCACCACTTTTTAAAATCAAAAATAAAATATAAAGGAAGATGTGTACCTTAGTCATGGTTTCATGTGGGGGGAGGTGATGGCGTAAGTGGACTAGTATGGACTTGTAATCCATACACCCAGGGTAATGCTGTGGGGACCTGGGTTCGAATCCCGCCACGGCAGATGGTGGAATTTTAATTCAATAAAAATCTGGAATTAAAAGTCTAATGACCACAAAACCATTGCTGATTGCTGTAAAAACCCATCTGGTTCACTGATGTCCTTTAGGAAAGGAAATCTGCTTTCCTTACCTGGTCTGGCCCACTGCAATGTGGTTGACTCTTAAATGGGCAATTAGGGATGGGCAATAAATGCTGGCCTAGCCAGCGACACCCACATGCAGGACAATCCATTGAAATGATCACACTTGTGGACTGCATTCAAAGAAAAATCCTAAGGTATTCTTCACCAGCAGATAACAATCCTCAAAGCTTTCGCTGTTGAGTTGTGTTTTTGCATAGGCCTGTTGTAAGCAAACATTGATTAAATGACAGTCAAGAGCTCTGTCAAAGTACTCATGCTTCGTTCTGCTGGTTATGACATCTGGTATCTTCAGCCAGATCAGTGCTCTGTTTAAAAAAAGCCCAAGTATTCATGTTTTTTTTCTTTCCTTCCTGCTCACTTTGTCCTTTAGCCTTCTCTCCTGAAGGCAATAAGTTTCTCATAGGCACACAGGCCTCTGGCATCTCACTCGAGTGCCTATTCTTTATGCGTGAGCCAGGAGAGTAAGCTGAGAGAGATCCATCAGTCTTGCAGGGTGCCATAGCTAAACTAGGACATTCACATGCAAATTTTCCAAAGGATGTTGGTGGATAATGATCAGAAGAAGGGGACCCTGGCTGATTTCGCTCCCCTCTCTTGTAGAATCTGACATTGTGCCCTGATGGAAGGCTGTAGCTATTGTTAGTGATACATGGCCTATTCCAGCTGATGGATTCCCAGTTAATACTTTGCCAAGCAATCATTTGTGGTCAAACACCCAGGAAGTCATATAGTTAATGCATATTATTAATGTTTAATACGGTTCAAGAATCAAGGTGATATAAGTTAAAATGAAGAATTTAAGAGTGAGATGAGCAGTGTAATTGTTTTTATTCATTCATGGGATATGGGCATTGTTGGCTAGGCCATAATTTATTGCCTATCCCTAATTGCCCTTGAGAAGGTGGTGGTGAGCCGCCTTCTTGAATGGCTGTATATCCATGTCAGTTAGTTACTCCCTCAGTGCTGTTAGGGAGGGATTTCCAGGATTTTGATTCAGCAACAGTGAAGGAACAGTGATATATTTCCAAGTCAGGATGGTGAGTGGCTTGGGAGGGGAACTTCCAAGTGGTGGTGTTCCCATGCATCAGCTCCCCTTGTCCTTCTAGATGGTAGAGGTCACCGGTTTGGAAGGTGCAATCTAAGCAGCCTTAATGAGTTGCTGCAGTGCATCTTGTAGATGTTACACACTGCTGCCACTGTGCATTGGTGGTGGAGGGAGTGAATGTTGAAGGTGGTGGATGGGGTGCCAATCAAGCGGGCTGCTTACTGCTGGATGATGTCAAGCTTCTTGAGTGTCGTTGGAGCTGCACTCATCCAGGCAGGTGGGGAGTATTCCATCACACTCCTGTCTTATGTCTTGTGGATGGTGGACAGGCTTTGGGGAGTCAGGAAGTGAGTTACTGACCACAGAATACACAACCTCTAAGTTGTTCTTGTCCAGTTAAGTTTCTGGTCAATGGTGAACTCCTCCCAGGATGTTGATGGTGGGGAATTCAGTGATGGTAATACCACTGAATGTCATGAGGAGATGATTAGACTGTTCTGTTTTAAGGACTCATCGATGGGTGACTAAGTTACTTGAAGGAGAGTGTTCAAATGGATTCAAGGAGCAACTAAATGTGCACCTGGAGAGCAAGGACTGAGGGATCTGTTGAGAAGAAGGGGTTGGCCAATATAATTGAGCCTAATCTTCCCAATATTGCATGGAATTTACTTAGAAACAGACCATTCAGCCCAACTGGTCTATGCCACTTCACCTAACCCCAACATACCCTTCTAATCCTTTCTCCCTCATGTACTTATCTAACTTCCCCTTAAATGTATCTATGCAATTCACCTCAGCTACTCCCTACAGTAGCGAGTTCCACATTCTCACTGCTCTCTGGATAAAGAAATTTCCTCTGCATCTATTCTTGGATTTACTAATGTTTACTTTGGAACTCTGACTTGTTTGTGTCGGATTTAATTCCCTTAAACCAGGGCTTCAGGCAAATCCTGAGACACAATTGCTGGCAATTTACCCCCAGGATCCCACACCCCAGGCTGCAGTGAGCACGGTTTCAAAAGCAAAGAAGAAGAAAAAGGACGATGTAACTGGTAAGCTCTCGCTGAACACTACTAGAATTTTGCCCGTTTTTTTGTGTGAACGTTGCAATCGCCAAGCTGAGAACTGCATGTGTTGAGAATGGCACTTATCGATTTTCAGGCTGCACTGTCAGCAGTGGGGAGAAGCCTCCTTTGCTTTTCCCAACATTGTGACTCAGTGCCCACCTCAGTAGAGCCTGCATCCTGCTGCTGTTGCGTGTTGCACGTGGCTTGTTTTTCCACTTCCTACATCAGCCATCCTGTGACCTCTGAGTGAGATTTCTATCGTCCCACCATTGCCCACTGCGTCTTTAGCTGCCATGTCTTAAGCTCTGAAATTCCATCACTAAACTTCTCGTCCTCTTCCTCTCTTCTCCTTGAAGGCGCTCCTTGAAAACTATCCCTGAGCAAGCTTTCGGCCACCAGTCCTAATATCTCCTCATGTGGCTTGGTGTCAAGATTTGTTAGTTAATGCCCAACTTAAACACCTGAGGATGTTTTGGAAGTATATCCCCATGCATTGATCGTCACTGGGTCAAAATCCTGAATCTCCCTATCTAACACCTCACAGATGGCTCACCACCTTGAGGGCAATTAGGGATGGGCAATAAATGTTGGTCTTGCCAGCGGCACTCCCATCCCATGAACAAATAGAAAGAAACTACCTTCATAGTGCTAAATAAGGGCCAGTTTTGTGCTGGTGGCTCACTAACTCACCAGTTATTTTTTGTTAGTGAGGCAGGTGTCTCAAGCTGGCACAGCCCATCACCCCAATTAACCATACCAAACTGCTGAGAATTCACGAAGGTAGAGTCTCTGTTTGCGAGAGTGGAATGTGTATTGTCTTCCTTCAAGGAGATGTGCCACTTCTGAAAGCACAGAGAGCCAAGGCTCACTCTAGCAAGTGATAAAGGTTCTGCCCACATTCCTGTTGGTGGCGATTTTCCACTTCCTAGCATTTGGGTACTGTATGATTTGCCTTCCATATGCTGCCACCTCATTGCACCTCTTGTTTGTAGACAGTTACCGAGTGATATTGGCTTTGTGAGTGCCTCATTCCCTGGGGTAGGGAAGGCACCCTGGGAATAAGAACAGCCAAAGAAATGATACATGGTGACCGTTTTTCTCTCTCTCTCTTTCAGTGAGTCAACCAATCGATGAATCCCAAGTGACCCTGTCATTTCAGGACTGGCTTGCTAGTGTCACAGAACGCATCAATCAGACCATGCATTACCAATTCGATGGTGAATGATATGTTTTTTTGCCAAGTTGATAGCTTGCTAAAGGGGCAGTTGCTCAGTAATTTTACACAGAATGGTCCCTTAATTGTTGGCCTTGATGCTATCAATAAAATAATTTATAATGTTTTTGTTTTTTAATGGCTTGAGTGGGTTTGCAACAGGGTAATTTAATATGACGTCTTTTGAGGGAAGCAGACTGTGAATGTTACGTGCCCATTCTTGTGGAGTGTTTGATCATCAACTGTGCTGAAAGGCAGCAGAAACAATCACTGCAAAAGAGCGCACACAAGAAATAGGAGCAGGAGTAGGCCATTCAAACCTGCTCTGCCATTCAAATAGATCATGGCTGAACAGATTATTTCCTCAACTCCACTTCCTTGTCTGCCTCCATAACCCCCAACTCCCTTGTCAATCAAAAATCTGTCTAACTCAGCCTTGAACATATTCAATGACCCAACCTTTACTGCTCTCTGGGGAAGAGAATTCCAAAGAGTAAAGTCCCTCTGAGAGAAAAAATTCCCCTCATCTCTGTCTTAAATTGGAGACCCCGTTATTTTAAACTGTGTCCCCTAGTGAGTCATAGAGGTTTACAGCACAGAAAAAGGCCCTTCGGCCCATCGAGTCTGCGCCAGTTAAACAAGTACTTAACTATTCTAACCCCATTTCCCAGCACGAGGCCCATAGCCTTGTATGCCATGGCATCGCAAGTGCACATCCAAATACTTCTCAAATGTTATGAGGGTTTCTGCCTCTGCCACCCTTTCAGGCAGTGAGTCCCAGGTTCCCACCACCCTCTGGGTGAAAAGAATTCTTCCTCACATCCCCTCTAGACTCTTCCACAAAGGGAAAGACATGATGGGTTTTTATCCCGTAGTTTCATCATTATATCATGACTGCAATCAGAGACTGAGGCAGGAAAGTCTCAGACTTGTTTTCCATAATAAGCATCATCCTTAAAATTACCATTCGAAGCCCATTTTAAAAAAATAGGATGTAAAGATTTTTGTTATAAGGTGTGCAGTTTGGGGAATTCTATCTTGAGAAGGTGTTTTATCTCAGCAAAGACAGCTTGCATTGATATAGCACCTCTAACATCATGAAATGGTCCAAGGCCCCACACAGGAGAGTTAGTTAACTAAATTTGACACTTGGTGACTGTCTTTTCTAGTGACCCCCATCCACCAAACCATACAAAAACATGTGTGTATAAAGTATGTGTATGGTTTTGTCAGTGTCTGAAATGCTGTAATAAGCAGCCCCAGATAGGGTTGCTGACTCTTGTTGGATGTATTCCTGGAGGTTTCATCATATGACCTCCAACTGCTCGGCACAGATTAAGCAGCCTTTATTTTTTTTTTGCCTAGGTTTCTCACAGCAGTGTCTCGGAGATTGATCCTTAATTCCTAGGCATTCCAGGATAACTTTGGAGGGTTGGCAATGTTAGCTCCATCTGGCCCTGCAGTAATCAGCACCACTCTTCAAACCTGGATGCTAATCGGGAATATTGGAACTCTCGGCATTCATCGCCAGCCATTCTATCCCTAAAGTTGTGCATGTGATGTCCCGATGGTTTAAAGTTAATGAAGTAATTATACCCTAGCTGGAGAATTTGATTACAGCAATATGTCACCGTTCTGACTAACTGCAGTGTTTTCCCATCACGCCTGTGCTCACTGACCTACATTGGCTCCCATTACACAACGGGCTTGGCTTTAAATTTCTCATCCTGCAGCCCCTGACAAGCCTCCAAGAACTCTGTGCTCCTCCAATTTTGGCCCCTTGTGTCATAACGCAGGAGCCCATTCAGCCCATTGAGTCCAGGCTAGCTCTCTGTAGAGCAATCCAGTCAGTCCCATTCCCCTGCTCTATCTCCGTAGCCCTACAAGTTTATTTCCCTCGAGTTCCCATCCAATTTCCTTTTAAAATCATTCATCGTTTCCACTTCCACCACCCTCGTATGCGGCAAGTTCCATCTCCCTTTCGCTTCTCCCTCACCATTGGAGACTGTGCCTTCATCTGCCGAGGCCCTAAGCTCTGGAGTTCCCTCTCCAAACCTCTCCAACTGTCTCTCCTCCTTTCAGACACACCTTAAAACCTTGATCAGGTTTTTGGTCACCTATACTAATGTCTCCTTTTTTTGGCTCTGTGTCAAAAAATGTTTTCGCCTGATTCCACTCCTGTGAAGCACCTTGGGACATTTTACTATCTTAAAAGTGCTATATAAATGCAACTTGTTGTTGTTAAAAGCAGAATATAAATGCAAATTGCTGCAGGCACCAGTAAAATGCAAGTTGTTGTTAATGCAGGGAAGCCTGAGCCACTGGTGTTCCATGTCCCTCAGAGCTTTTTCGATGCCCTGCAGCAGAGGATCTCTATGGGAAGCAAAAAGAAACGTCTACCCAACTCCACCACAGGTAACACGTCTTACTTATCAGTGCGGACATTACTTTGCAGCAAACCCCAGGGCAAGTACATCAAGGTGAAAGTGTGTGGCCAACAAGTACATGCCCCTGGTTGCTCAAAAGGATTTGATACTGCGGTAGGTTGCACAGCACACTTTCACTGCTGAGAACCTGAGTTCTGACTCAGCTGAGCCAGTTGGAATGAAGGTTGCCTTTGTCTGTTGCCATCCTCCCCAGGGAAAATGCATTTGGAATGGTCGCAATTCAATTGCCGGGGAAGACCAAAACGAGAGGTCATAAATATAAGATAGTCACCGGGGAATTCAGGAGGAACTACTTTTCGCAAGTATGAAACTCAATACTACAAAGTACTTACCTAGCTTCCCCTCCAGTGCATTGATGCAATTTGCCTCAACCACTCCTTATGGTAATGAGTTGCATAGTCTAACCGCTCTGGCTAAAGAAGTTTCTCCTGAATTCCCTCTTGAAACTGCCACCTCCTGAGATCAGGTGGAGACTTTTTGCTGGGCTGAGTTTCTGTAGGCTGCCGGCTGCTTTTCGATCTGCAGCTGCTGCCTGGGGAGAGAGGCTGGGTGATCCGGCAGAAAATAACTGATTTTCCGTCCTCTTATGCTTTTGACCCATTGAAGTCTGAAGCGTGTGTGTTGTGTCTTGTAGGTTTTGTTCGGAAGGATGCAGTACCTCTGGGAACGTTCTCCAAATACACTTGGCAGATCACAAATGTTCTTCAGGTCAAGCAGATATTTGATACCCCAGAGGTAGGTGGTGGGAGTAGAGTTTGCAATAAGGCACTATTGAACTAATTGTCCTAGCCATGAGTCTACAATGAGAGAAAATGCTCACCACTGCATTGCACCACTGATGGAAATCAGGGAGATGCCCGGCATGGCTCGATGACTGACTGACTGACTTATGGAATCATACAGCCTTTTGGCCCATCATGCTTACGCTGAATCTTTGTAAGCCAAGCTCTTGCCCCACCACTGTAAATCTTCCTTTGTCAAGTATATATCCAGTTCACTATTGAAAGTCACTATTGCATCTGCTTCCCCCACTCTTTCAGCCAGCTTGTTTCAGATTTTAACAACTCACTGTGTGGAAAAACTTCTCATCTCCCTTCTAGTTTTTTTTTTGCTAATCATTTCAAATCTGTGTCTTCTGGTTACTGGGCTTCCCCCGTTACTAGAACCAGTTTCTCCTTATTTACTCTGTCAAAACTATTTTCATTTTGCCATCCCCCATCGGAATCAAGCATTCCCGGATCGGGTACTGTAAATTGAAAACCAAGTGAAGGTGCCTCAACACTGGCGTTGAAATTCTGTCTGCTAATCTTAGCAGAAAGCCTGGCCAAGTAACCTATTTGTGCAGGAAACTTCCTGAGTTCTGAGGCTGTTGCGTCATCTTCCAATTCAATATTTTTCAAATCACAGAATGGTTACAGCACAGAAGGAGGCCATTCAGCCCGCCATGTCTGTGCCAGCTGTCTGCAAGAGCAACTCGCCTAGCCCCTTTGCCTTTTCCCTGTAGCCCTGCATTTTTTTTCTATTTAGATAATTGTCTCATTTCCTTTTGAAAGCCAGGATTAAATCTGACTCCTCCACACTCTCAGGCCAGATCGTAACCAAGCGCTTGGTTAAAAAAAATAGTTTTTCCCCTCATGCCACCTTTGGTTCTTTTGCCAGTCGCTTTAAATCTGTGCCCCCTGGTTCACAATCCTTCCACCAGAGGGAACAGTTTCTCTCTATCTACTCTATATAGACCCATTGTAATTTTAAACACTTCTATCAAATCTCCTCTCAACATTCTCCAAGGGGAGCAACCCCAGCTTCTACAGTCTCTGCACACAACTGAAGCCCCCACCGCAACCCCGACCCCCCATCCCCATTCTCGTGAAGCTTGTCAGCACCCTCTCGAAGGCCTTCACATCTTTCCTAAAGTGTGGGAGAAAATGGCTCTTGCAATTTGTAATAACTCTTCCAGCCTAGCAGAACCTAATCCAGCACTTTTCATTCCACCTTTCAGATGCCCCTGGAGGTTACCCGCAGCTTCATTGAAAACCGCGATGGCACCTACGAGCTATTTAAGTGCCCCAAGGTTCAGGTAGAAAGTATTGCAGAGGCTTACGGCCGAGTGGAGAAGCAGCCAACAATTCGGCCACTGGAACTCAAGACTTTCCTGAGAGTTGGTGAGTAATCGGGTAACGAGGGTGTTGCTATTTGGGAGGTTTTATTTTTAGTGTAAGTATCCAAGGGAGACTATCCACACTCACTCTACCTTAAACGTTTAATTTTGCTAACAAGTCTACTATGTGGTACTTTGTCATACGCCTTTTCTCATACACCATACTTGCAATATCATCTGCACCACCCGAACACAATCAAATTAGTCAAACATGATTTTCCTTTAAATAATCTGGGCTGCCTTTCATTTATTAACACACATTTTTTCAACTGCCAATTAATTTTGCCCCAGATCATTGTCTCTGAAAGTTCCCTTGGCACCAGCGTTAGGCCTGCTGGCCTGTAGCTTTAAACCCATTTTCAACACGGGTATAGCATTTTCAATCCTCTGGCGCCACCCCAATACCTAAGGAGGATTGGACGGTTGTGTTCAAACCCTCAGCAATTTCCATTCATACTTCCTTCGTAACCTTGGAAATGTCTCATCCAGGCCAGGCGACTTTCTGCTTTGATAACTGCCAACCACTTAAGTACATCTTTTTTATTGGGATCTCATCCAGTATTGCTAGTTCACCTCCTTTATTGCGACATTAGCATTATCTTCTTCTCGAGTGAAGACAGATGCAAAATACTCATTTAGTACCTGACCTATGCTCTCTCCTTCCACAAGTAGACCTCCTTTTTGGCCCCAAGACACCCCACCTTTGTTTTGAATGTCATTTTACTGTTCATGTGCTTGGTTAAAAAAAAGTCTGTTGGGTACCCTTTTATGTTACCTGCTAATCTATTCTCAGACTCTCTTGTTGCCCCTCCAATTCCTGTTCTTGCTGATCTGGCCTGGCCCATCCCTAACTCTAATCTCCACTAGCACTGTTACCCTCCAAGGTATCTGCGCTCCTCCAATTCCAGCCTCTTGAGCATCCCTGATTTTAATCCTTCCACCATTGGTGGCCGTGCCTTCAGTTGCCTGGGCCCCAAACTCTGGAATTCCCTCCCTACACCTCTCCACCCTTTCTCTATCACTCTCTTCTCCTTTAAGACACTCTTTAAAACCTACCTCTTTGACCAAGCCTTTGGACATCTGACTAATATCTCCTGACGTGGCTCATTGTCATATTTGGTTTTATAATGCATCTCTGTTAGGGGATATTCAGTGGATTGTAACAAGATGGTGCTTTGATTTATGACTATTGTGAAACTCACTGCAGAATTTTCCTTTGCATCCAGGGAACATGTCCCCTGAGCAGAAAGAACCCACTCCATTTATTATTGAATGGATCCCAGATATTCTGCCCAGATTGAAGATTGGGGAAATGAGGATTAAGCTCGAGTACGGTCACCATCGGAATGGACACATTGAATACAGAGAACAGCAGCCGTCTCCGGAACAGAGTCTTGAGCTTAGTCCATCCCTAGCCACCATAAATATTCACTGAAATCAGGGTATCATATGGCCACCACCTGTACCTCTTTTGGAGGTAGGTAAAAGAAAGAAAATCCAGTACAGCAGTCAAACAGGACACAAAAGAAACTCTGAAACCCGGCTCGAATCGTGTTGAAGAACTGCAGTCCAAAGTGTATGAGTTTAAAGACTGATTGCCTCTGAATGACCTGTCAAGGACAGCTGACTCATGGGTTGCATTTAATGGCACTTAGCATGTTTCACCCTTCGATTTGCAATCCCGTTAATTTAGACTTTGAAAATGCATCACAGTATTTAAAAGCTCCTCCTTGTGAGCATTAACTCTGCTTTGATTTCCGTTTTCTCATCACATCCAGGAGGTTGTCGACATATCATGCAAATACTAAATGTGTAGCTCAATGCTGGTCTGCAAAGAGTCATTTTGAACTGGGTGTGCAGCCTACATTTGGGTTAATTCTGTTTTCTCCTCTGGGCAATGGCTCAAGTTTGTGTTGCGGTTTGTATGTGCGTGACAACAAACTGAAGGAAGTTGCACCTTGCCACATAAAAATAAGGAGCGTGTTGTCACATTTGCAGAAATGCTACATGTAGAGTCTCCAGTGGTGATACAGACAGGACTGGAGGAATCTATTAAGGGTGGAGACACTCATGCCAGACTCAACCAGCACCTGCAAGCACCTGACACCTCTGAAGCTGTATCTTGGAACAAATCATTGCCAGCAAGGGAGATGGGATTCAGTTTTGGGTCTTCCCATAATGCAGAAACTGTTAAAAACAGTCAAAGTGAGAAAGATCAACTTTGCAGTACGAATAGCAGTTAATGCAAAAAGTTTATAAATAACTCCTCTGTCATAAAGCATCTCATCAAGTCCTTACATTGCTTTACAACTCCTTATTTTTCCAGTGCAGTCACTGTTCTGCAGGAGAACAAGGCAGCAAAGTTCCACTCATGGCAAATGAGATAAATGACCATGTGTTTGTTGGCAGTATTGCTTAAGGGTTAAATGATGGCCACAGCATTGGGATAACTCCCTGCTGCTCTTTGAATAGTGCTGTGGAATCTATTACACCCACTTAAAGAGGCATCCTTGGTCTCAGTGCAACAGCTAAAAGCAGCAACTCTGATTATGCAGCACTCCTTCAATATTGCATTTGGAGTGTCAACCTAGATCATTTCCTGAAGTAGCGCAGTGGGCCTTGAACCTGCAACCTCTAACACAGAGCTGAAAAGAGAGGTAGATGTTCTTACTTTTTTAAAATACTTATTTTCTTCTCTGCTGATTCTACTCAGCACCTATAAATGTGTAACTTGCATTTTTATACAGCTTTTTGCAATCGCGGGATATCCTAAAGCCCTTTTTAGACAACTAATAATTATTGTAGTTAGTCCCTGTTGTATTGTAAGGCCACGTGGCAGGTAATTTGTAATGGCACTGTCCATAAACAGCAATGAGATCATGATCGGGTCATCTGATTTTAATGCTCCCCTGTTCCCTTTCAGAATAGTGCCCTGGGATCTTTTGAGTCCACTTGAGAAGGCAGGATCAATGACTGTTCTGAAGGACAGCAGCTCCCGAAGTGTGGCGTGTCTTCAGTACTGCACTGTTTATATGTTCATGGGATGCAGGTGTCGCTGGCTGGACCAACATATATTGCCCATCACTAATTGCCCTGTGAAGGTGGTGGTGACCCGCTGCCTCGAACTGCTGCAGTCCATATGGTGTAGGTACACCCACAGTGCTGTTAGGAAGGGAGTTTCAGGATTTTGACCCACAACAGTGAAGGAACAGCGATATATTTCCAAGTCAGGGTAGTGTGTGTCTTGGAAGCAAACTAGAAGGTGAGGCTCAACACTTTGATCTGCTGCCCTTGACTTCTAGGTGATAGAGGTCACAGGTTTGGAAGGTGCTGTCAAAGGAGCCTTGGTGAATTCCTGCAGTGCATCTTGTAGATGGTACATACTGCTGCCACTGTGCATTGGTGGTGTTGGGAGTGAATGTTTGTGGATGGGGTGTCGATCAAGGGGGCTGCTTTGTTCTGGATGGTGTCGAGCTTCTTGAGTGTTATTGGAGCTGCACTCATCCAGGCAAGTGGGAAGTATTCCATCACATTCCTGACTTGTGCCTTGTCAATGGTGGACAGGCTTTGAGGAGTCAGGAGGTGAGTTACTCACTGCAGAATTCCCAGCCTCTGACCTGCTCTTGTAGCCGCAGTATTTATATGGCTGGTCGAGTTATGATTCTGGTCAATGGTAAGCCCCCAGGATGTTGATAGTGGGGGATTCAGTGATGGTAATGCCGTTGAATGCCATGGGGAGATGGTTAGATTGTCAATTGTTGGAGATTATCATTGCCTGGCACTTGTGTGGCACGAATCTTACTTGCTACTTATCAGCCCAAGCCTGAATGTTGTCCAGGTCTTGCTGCATATGGACAGGGATGGCTTCAGTATCTGAGGAGTCGCGAATGGTGCTGAACATTGTGCAATTATCAGTGAACCTCCCCACTCCTGACCTTATGATGGAGGAAAGGTCATTAATGAAGCAGCTGAAGATTCAGTCTAGATTATGTGCTTTGTTTTGGGGCTGGAATCCTGCCTTTGAGCTGAGTGTGTTCTCACTGCTCCAAGGCTGACACTTTTACACGTAACTGTTGCGATAACGATGACATTTCCTGGCCAATAGGACTGCACAGCAACTTTATATTTTCCACCCCATACATTCTGCCCTCCTTGAAAGCATTCATTTATGTTGAGGTACTGGTACTTCACCCAACCCTCTGTGATCCAAGTCAGATGTTCATTCTGAAGAAAAATCTCATCCAAAAATGTTGCCCACTTTATGCACTGTGTAGCAATAGCAATCGCTGTACAACAATCAGACGGATTCCTTCCTGCCCAATGTCTACACTGCTGGCACAGACTGAAGGTTGAACCTGCCAACTTGCTGGCCTACAGTGGTGGTCCACACCAGTGACTTGCCTTTACCCAGTGAGCCATTGGGGTTAGCGGGATGCCAATGCAGGTTAATAACCTTCCTAATCTACTGCTCAACGCAGCACAGCTTAGCACAAAGGCAATATGTGAGTTAGAGGTTGGCAGCCAAACTCATCAAGAGTGACTAACACAATTAGGTGAATCAAAGAGCTATCCGCACTTCTAAAACTGAGTTTGAACTTGTTGTAAAAGAAGAATCGTTCAACTATATAGAGTTGAAGCATTCTTATTGCTGAGTACTGAATTCCTTTGCCCCATTTCTCAGACCGTGGGGAGAGCAAGCAAGGATTAACAGCAGAGTCAACAGCAATTATTCGTCTACATCTATCAGGATTGCACGACCTCAGTTTTCCCATTTTCTAACTACTTTCAATGGACTGTGTTATGCTGTTTGTCCAGAAAACATACATGGATACACAATAGGCATTAGCCAGGCCGATTCAATCCTGCAATTTTCCCCCTCCTCGATTGCGGAAATGATGTTTGGATTTTTGCGGAAAGCCCTCTGGAATAAACCCTGCCCTATATCATCGGTTTTCACTTTTGTCTTCCTGCATTGCGTCCTTGATAAACGGTTGTGTCCGTTCTGCATCCTACATGTGAGAGAATTGACAGGTGCCAGTTAATGATCCCAAACAGGAGAAAGGACAACCACCTCTGCTCGTACTTTGACATCACCACCATGGGCGAGTCACCCGCTTTCAACATTTTGACAACCTCTACCACCACGTACAAGAATCGTGGGGGGGCAGAGAGGGGCCAGTAAAGTGACCTTGATGATTTTCTGCAGTCCATCATGCAGCCACGGTGTACCAGGGCATTGGTGGATATTCAGTCCAGTGGCAGGGGCACTAATCAAGTGACTAGTTCTATGCTGCATGCTGTTGAGCTTCAAATGTTGTTGCACTGCGTCCATCCAAGTTCATCCACCTCCCATTTCATCTCAAATCACACAGAATCATTTTAGCCCAGTGGTATTGTTGAGTACTGTCCTCCTAACTTGCCCAATTGAGATGTTGGTGTGTGTAGTTTAACTGCCATAAAAGACAAAATTGTGATGGTTTACATAGGAGGCTATTGTGGCTGCAAAACTTAGTGGACTGCATCCCTCTCCCTGGCAACTGTCTGAAGCTGAACCAGACCATTCGCAATCTTGGTGTGGCATTTGACTTCAAGATGAGCTTCCGACTACATAGCTGCTCCGTCACCAAGATCACCTACCTCCGTAACATCCCCCAACTCTGTCCCTGCCTCAGCTTATCTGCTGTGGAACTCCTCATCCATGCCTTTGTAACCTCTGGACTTGCCTATTCCAATACTCTTATCCTCCACCCTTCATAAATCTGAGCTCATTCAATGCTCTGCCGCTTGTATCCTAGCTCACACCCAGTCCTAATACGAAAGCAAAACACTGCGGATCCTGGAAGTCTGAAAAAAAAAGGAAAATGCTGGAAAAACTGGCAGCATCCATGGAGAGTGAAACAGAGTTGGTCATTGACCTAAAACGTTAACTCTGTTTCTGTCTTTGCCAGTGCTGCCATACCTGCCAAGTATTTCCAGCATTTTCTGTTTTTATTTCACACTGAGTCCTGTTCTCATTTAAGACGCTCCTTAAAACCTACCTCTTTGACCAAGCTTTTGGTAACCCGTCTTAATATCTCTGTATGAAGCTCGGTGTCAAACTTTGGTGATGCTCCTGTGAAGCACCTTAGGATGTTTAACTAAATTAAAGGCACTATATAAATGCAGTTGCTGTTTTGAGTTTTGTTCCGTAAATGCTGGGTGGAATGACACTTGCGCTGAGGTGAAGCAGTGGGCCTTCCCCGATCGCTGTAAGTGCTTGAACTGGTGCTGTCACGGTGGTATTGAGTAGGGAATCCCAAGAGTTTGATCGTGTGGATGAAGAAACAATGTTCGGTATGCCCAAGGCGTTGTTTAATTTGGAAGAGCTGTTATTCCTGTGTGTGCCAGCTGCGGCTCAATGAGAAGCACTCTAACCTCAGAGTCGCAAGGTTATGGGTTCAAGTCCCACTCCAGAGACTTGAGCACAGAAATTGAGGCTGACGCTCTGGTGCAGCACTGAGAAGATGCTGCACCGTCAGTGGTGCTGCCTTTTGGTGTGAAATGTTAAGCTGAGGTCCCACTTTCCCACTCAAGAGATCCCATGGCACCTATGGAGAGCGCTGTGGGACGTCCAATGACCATGGAGTAAACTCAAGTTTTCCTTTGTTTCATGATCTTGCTGCTTATGGTCCTCTTGGCGACGGATGTCGCTTCGTGAGTTGCTGCACTGAAGAGTTGATCTGCTGAAAGATGGTGAGGGTTCTGATCGCACTGGCGATCGATGCGCTGTCACTTTATTGCAAACGAATTGAATGCAGTTTGCAGCAGAATTAAGCCCTGACACAATGGCTATGTTCACGTCAATGCGCCAAAGTAATTACTGCTGAATTTGCATTGAACTTTAGTGACTGTATACTTGGACAAAACAAAAGACAAATTGCGTTTTGAAGGCGGAGTCAACAAGCAACTGGTTGATCATGAATCTCGCGTCCCGATTGGTTCCCGAACGCTGTAATTTGGATCGATTCAGGTCCCACCCCCTCGGCTCTCTGATTGGCTGCCAGACTGGTTTGTATCTCTTTGCCCTTGTCAGTTGCAGCCTTCGCTTTGAGAAGAGGTAAATTGGGGGGGGTGAATGGTGTTTGCATCAACACAACCGCTCGGAATGTTGCTCCAGGCTTAGTTGCTGCCGGAAGTGCTGACTCACCCAGGGCTTGCTTAGCGTTGTTCCCGTGGTCCGCATGCAGTTTGCTGCACCCTAGGCCGGATTCTTCCCCTTCACTGTGCACAACACACTCAAGGTTTCAACAACTGATTGGAACTTTTGTCGGTTTTTTCCGGACCTGACACTCCAGTGGATTGCTGCATCACCCAAGCTTGTGATAAAAGAGAGAACATTTGAGCTTTCTTCTTTTATTGGCTGGGAGTATCACTGGCAGGGCCAGCATTTGTTGACCATCCCTAATAGCCCTGGAATTGAGCAGCTTGCCTGGCCATTTCAAGAGGGCAGTTAAGAGGCAACTACATTGCTGTAGATCTGGAGTCACATGTAGCCCAGACCGGGTAAGGATGGCAGATTTCCTTCCCTAAAGGGTATTAGTGAACCAACGAGCGATGATAGTTTCAAGTAATGGTGATCACAAAACTAACTTTATATTCCAGATTTTTGTTAATTGAATATAAATTCCACTCTATAAAATTGTAATTGCTCTGAATTTCCAGGGCATTTGGGATCGGGTACAGTGTGGTCTTTTGACCTTCCTGAAAAAAAGTAGATAAATGCCGGAAATGTGGAGAGAGGGACCGAGTCCACATTTCAGGTCGATGGCTGAATGTTAGAACTGGAAGAGGTCAGGAGATGCAACAGCTTATAAGCAAATGCAGAACTGGGGAAAGAACATGAGGAGTGATCAAATGGTAAAAGGGATTTTAAACAAAAGCTCATTCATTTATCTAGAGCTTTTCACAATCACCAAATGTCTCAAAGCGCTTTACCCCAATGAAGTACTTTGGAAGTGTAGTCACTGTTGTAATGTAGGATACAGCAGCCAATTTGCACACAGCAAGCTCCCAGAAACAGCAATATGATAATGACCAGATGTCTGTTTTTGTGCTGTTGGTTGAGGGATAAATATTGGTTGGGACACCGGGGAGAACACCCCTGCTCTTCAAAATAGTGCCAGTGAGATATGTTATATTCACTGAAGCAGGTGGATGTTTCAAGTGGTTGCTGGTTCCACATTCTCACCACCTTCTGGGTGAAGAAGTGGGGGGAGGGGAATAGAGGGGAAGCTGGAGCCTGGTTGTGATGTCTAGCTGCCAAGCAGCAGCCTCATGCTACCCTGGGAGCCTGCAGCCAATTGCAGCATTGTCATTACAGCCTACTAAATCAGGTGAGACTGACAATCAACCCTGGAATCTTTTAATGGGCCAAATATATTATGCTGTGCTCATGTGACCCCTGTTTCCCAGTTAAAGACTTTGCTACAGGAGCTGACAATGGAATTTTATCCAAATGCATGATGGCCTTTGTAACTTAATATCGCAGAACTTGGGCCTCGAGAAATTTTTAGTTCATTAAATTTCTGAGTTCTGGTTGATTGTGTCTCTATTCTCTCTTGCAGCTAGGTTTGACCAGTCTATGGGATAGCCACTATCAACAACAATAAGACCAAGAATCATGGCTTCTGATAGCCATAGTTTGGACTGTAGGTGCTGTTCCCATGACTCCTCGGTGCCGAGCAGTGTACGCCAGACACTGGAAGAGATGGACTTTGATAGAGGTACAGAGGGGCATTTAATTGTGGTGAGCCTTGAACCAGCAAGTTAATGCATTCATACACTGCATTCATTCGAGGCAGTTTCTTCCCTAGGAGCGTTACCTGTTGTTATTGAGGCAAGTTGGTCAGAAGAATAAATCTGCATTTATGTAGAGCACCTTTCGCAACCTTAGGTTATCCCAAAAGTGTCCGGTGGACAATGATGTACTTTTGAAGCTGTTATTTTAGAGATAAATATTGACTGGGACATCAGGAGGACTCCCTTGCTCTTTTTCCAGATAGTGCCCTGGGATCTGTTCCGTCCACCTGAGAGAGCTGAAGAGGACATTGACAGGAGAAGTTTTGTCCCTCAGGTGTAAGGATAGGTTGTGTGTTCAAGTCTCCGGGGAGGGCCTTGAACCTGCAACCTTCTGGCTCATAAGTGAGAGTGCTACCAGTGAGCTAGAGCTGACAGCTTTTTTTAAAAAAGGTGTGAAACTTGTAAATGATGATGTTCAAAGACACTTGGGTGTGCTCATATAAGGAATGCCAAATTGGCATGTAGGTACAGCAAGCAATTAGGAAGGCAAATGGCGTGTTGGTCTTTATTGCAAGGGGATTGGAGTACAAGAATAAAGAAGTCTTGCTACAGTTGTTACAGGGCTTTGGTGAGACCACATCTGAAGTATTGTCTGTAGTTTTGGGTGCCACATTTAAGAAAGGATATACTTGCGTTGGAAGCAGTACAGCGAAGGTTCACTAAATTGGCCGCTGGGATGGAAGGGTTATCCTATGATGAGAGGCTGAGAAAATTGGGCTTATATTCTCTAGAATTTAGAAAAATGAGAGGCGATCAGGGTTGATGCTGAAATTGTTTTAGCTGGCCATGGAGTCTAAAACTCAGGCGCATCTCGGGATAAGGGGCCGATCATTTAGGACTGAAACGAGGAGAAATTACTTCGCTCAGAACGTTGTGAATTTTTGGAATTCTCTACCCCAGAGGATATTCCATCGTTGAATATATTTAAGTCTGAGATTGACAGATTTTTGGCCTCTCGGGGAATCAAGAGATATGGGGACTGGGCGGGAAAATGGAGTTGAGGCTGAGGATCAACTATGATCATACTGAATGATGGAGGAGGTTCGAGGGGACGTATGAACTGCTCCTGCTCCTATTTTCTGTGTCCTCAATTGATGCCAGACACGTACTTACTTTTAAATATGTTTCGGTTTTAGAAAAAGTATTTCGATAGGTGTCCCCATTGACAATAGCAGCTCACAGGGTAAAATAGCTCAGTAAATTTATTTAATGAGTGACTGAGGTGGACAGACAAGGAAGATCCCAGGACTGCTCTGTGGCATTGGCTGGATTAACTCACCACAGCCAGTGTGCATTATGGATGCAGCAATTGGATTCGGTAACTCTGGGCTGGGGAAGAGGAAAGCCAACAGACTCCTTGCTGTACCCATGGATCTTTACTGGAAGTACATGTGTGTTGATGTCGGAGGAAGACAGGACAAGCAGCAGGATTATTAAGCAGTAGTTTCCCGTTTCTGCTCCATTCTCTGTCCCCCTAGGCTTGGGTGGGACTGTGCAACAGCTTGATGGAGAGAGTGGGCCATATTTGACACACGAGAAGGGAGGTCAGGGACTTTGGCCATTTCCCTTTTCCTCACAGGAAGGAGAACTGGAGGGAGGGTCGGACACCTCACCGCTGCTTTGCTGCATCTTCCAGCAGCTTGACCCTTTGGGGAGGAGATTTATTGGAATGGCACCAGGGATGATGGACTTCAGCTCTCTCCTTAGAGCAGAGAGGTTAAGGGGAGATTTGGCAGAGCCGTTGAAGATCATGAAGGCTTTTTATTGAATGAATAGAGAGAAATTGTTTTCACCAGCAGCAGGGTCAGTTTTCAGATGATACAGACTTTAGATAACTGGCAAAATAAATGGCACGAAGAGAAGGTCTCTAATGTAGTGAGTTGTTATGATCTGGCACTGCCTGGGAGGGTGGTGGAAGCAGATTCAATTGTAACTTTGAAACAGTAATGGGAGAAGGATTTGAAGTGCATTCAAAATGGAAGATGTGTTGGTCAAATAATTGGCACGCTCTCCGACTCGGTTTCTCTTCTTTCCTCGTGTAGGCATCTGGTCAGCAGCCAGTAATGGTGACTTCAACAGGGTGCAGAGATTTCTGGAGAAGGGAACGGACCCTAATTTGCCCGATCTGTCTGGCTACACTGCATTGGTGAGTGACGCTGTAACTATCTCCACAGTTGACGTAAGACAGTCAGTGAGTCACAGGCTCAGATCAAGCAATGCAAATTTAGCTACTTACTGCCTGAAGCACCATGTCAGTAAACTCAAGAGGCAGCCTCAGATAGACACTGGGTAGAGAAAATGGTTCAGGGGCTTGGGAGACCCAGTGGTGTGTGGTCATCTTTAAGCTAGGGAATGGACCGTTCAGATCAATGACATTGACTCCTAGGTTGGACTGAGATTTATGGCTTATTCCCTGGAATTTGGAGATGGACTCTCATTGGAACATAGAAACTAGGAGCAGGAGTAGGCCGTTCGGCCCTTCGAGCTGGCTCCGCCATTCAATATGATCATGGCTGATCCTCTACCTCAACGCCATATTACCGCTTCCTCTCCATACCCCTTGATAACCCTAATACCCAAAAAATTATCAATTTCTTTCTTGAATATACTCAGTGACCTGGCCTCTGTGGTAGAGAATTCCACAGGTTGACCACTCTCTGAGTGAAGAAACCTTTCCTTATCTCAGTCCTAAATGGCCTGCACTGTATCCTGAGACTGTGGCCCCTGGTTCTAGACTCCCCAAGCAGGGGAAAGATCCTCCCTGCAACTAGTCTGTCCAGCCCTGTTAGAATTTTATACGTTTCAATCAACTCCCCTCTCATTCTTCTAAACTCTAGTGAATACAGGCCCAGTTGAACCAATCTCTCCTCATACGACAGTCCTGCCATCCCTGGTATCAGCCTAGTGAACCAAGCCGCTTTGAAACATCACCATTTGTTATGCAATGATGCTGGAATTGATGTTTTGGACCAGTTTGTTTCCTGTGTAATGAAGGCACTTGGCAACCTAGGCCTCTTATCCTTGCTGCTTTTTGAATCAACCACAAGGAGGCATGCAAGAGCAGTGTCTTAGAGCCCAATGCCTGTTCTTAGGTGGCAGAACAAGTTGAAAAGGCTGTTCTCTTTTAATGAAAAACGAGCACAAGGGATAATGTAGTTTATGTTTAGAGGCATAGAGCGTGAAATCAAGGAAGCTTTATGGTTTAAGCCCCAGCTGGAGTATTACGCTCAATTCTGTACATAATGTTTCAGGATAGATGTCGAGGCCTTGGAGAAGGTAGAAAGGAGATTTACTAGAATGGGACCAGGGATGAAGGACTCGAGCTGGGTAAAAGAACCAGTGGATTCCTTTTAATCAGTGAGGTGTTGTGATCTGGAATGCACTGCCTGAAAACAGTAACTTTCAAAAGGAAAGTGAATAAACACTTGAAAAAGGGAAGAAAAATTCAGGGCTTTGGGGAAAGCGGAGGAGAGTGAGACTAATTGGGATAGCTCTGTCAAAGAGCAAGCACAATGGGCCGAATGACCTCCTGTGCTAGAAGATTCAGTGAAGGGCTGGCAGAGAGGCTGCAGCCCAGCGCAAGTCTGCTGATTAGACAATTAAGAATGTTTGACTCTTGCCAGCTTATCGTCTGCATTTATTTTACCCAGCACTATGCCAGTCGTCGTGGCGATTATGAGATCTGTGAGTATTTACTGAGGAAGGGTGCAAACAGCAATGCTCAGACTAAAGGAGGGGCAACCCCGCTCCATAGAGCGGCCTACTGCGGCCATCTGTCCATCCTCAAGTTGTTGCTGTCCTATGGAGCCATTCCCGCAATCACAGACGATGATGGTGCGACACCCTTACACAAGGTAACGTGGTGACACTTTCAGCACGTGTTCTGTTTCCTATCCGTCACTCCTTTGTTTTGTTCTTTCCCTAAAGTCACCTAGTACCTCCTGCCTTCCCCATCCCTGAAAGAACTAGTTTACAATTTCGCTGCAGCTAGTGACCAGAGTTACAGGTGTCACTTAAACTCTAGTATCTGGAAGAAATCTTCGAAATGTGTTTTAATTTTCCCCCTTAGATGACGAATTTCTCTTTGTGGCCACTTGGTGGCGATGCACTCCTCCCAGAATGGAGCACTGCAGGTCGCTCATCTCAGAACAACCTCTGTTTATATAGCGCCATAGTAAAATACCCCAGATGCTTCACAGCAGAGTTATCAAACAAAATGTGACACCGGTCCACACAAGATAGTGGAACAGGTGACCGAAAGGTTGGTCAAAGAGGTAGGTTTCAAGGACTGTCTTTAAAAGTGGAGAGGTAGAGAGGCTGGGATGTTTAGGGAGGGAATTCCAGACTTTAGGGACTCAGGCTGCCAATGGTGGAGCGATTAAAATCAGGGGGGTGTGTAAGGGGCCAGAATCAAAGGAGTGCAGATTGATCTTTTCCTGGCCAATCTTTAACCCTCAATACAACACTTCTTAAAAAAAAATAGATGATCTGGTCATGATCGCTTTGTGATAGCTTACTGGGAGCTGGCTGCTGTGTTACAACTTCAAAAGTACTTCATTGGCTGAAAGGCGCTTTGGCACGTCCTGAGGGTGTGAAAGGCGCTATAAAATTACAAGATTTTGCCTTTATAGCAATCAGAATGTTTAAGCAATGAGCCGTAATGACTTTGTATGTCTTTTGAAGAGTTTGTGGGAGGCAACTTGGCTAAGATCTGTAGAGGAGCAGTCCGTATTACAGACTGCCTTGGCGATTGTGCAATTTGACTTGTAAGCATGCCATTCTCCCAGCCTGCATCTCCTGAATGTGGCAGATTTGATTACCCGCTGCGCACCCATGCTTTTGATAGGTGTCTTTTGTTCATTAGGCTGCAGAAAGGTGTCACCAGGAGGTGTGCGAGGCCTTGCTTCAGCAGAATCCAGCCTTAAGGACGGTGAAGGACAGGAGATCCAGAGCACCTCACGATCTGGTGATAGACCACCCGGCATTAAAGGAGTGCCTGCAGTCCGAGATGTTGACATGACGCCTGCCGCCTAGGACCCGGTGTGTTGGCATACCTGCCCTGCCAGCGGAGCTCTGTCTCGATACCAATCTTGGATTTGTTGGCAAGGGTACACCCACGCCATGCTTTGGTCATCAAACCATGTCACTGCACTGTCTCATGGATCAGTTCACTGATCAAGTCAACACGTGTATGAAATCCTCCCTCAACTCGGGAGAGCGGGGATAATTTTGATGGAACAACTGAAGACTAAGATTTTCTTGGTTTGTGGTTTATTCAGTGCCTCACTGGAGAGGCCAAATTGGCACTACTTCATTCTATACTCCTGAAGCACCAATAATTTGAGGCATTAAAATGTTCAAATTAACTGGCTGTTGTCCATCACTTTACTTTTTTCCGCTTTGACTTAGCTGTTCAAGTTGAAGGTGGCGGGACATATTAAGAGAAACCATTCCCGCTCGTAAACGGATCGAGAACCAGAGGGCACAGTTTTAAAGTGTTTTGCAAAAGAAGCAAATGTGAGGTGAGAAAAAACTTTTTCACACAGCGAGTAGTTAGGGTTTGGAATGCACTGCCTGGAGGTGTGGTGGATGCAGGTTCAATTGAGGCATTCAAGAGGGCATTGGATGATTATTCAAATAGAAACAATGTTCAGGGTTATGGGGAAAAGGTAGAAGATTGGCACTAAGTTAAAATGCTCAGAGAGCCAATGCAGACACAATGGGCCGAATGGCCTCCTACACCGTAACAATTCTGTGATTCTGGGAAGAGAATGGTTAGCAAAGTACATGGTATCTTGGGCTTCATATGTAGACGTATTGAGTACAAAAGCAGGGAAGTTATGCTGAACCTTTATAAAGCTCTGGTTAGGCTCCAACTAGAGTATTGTATCCAGTTCTGGTCACCACACTTTAGGAAGGATGTGAGGGTCCTTGAGAGGGTGCGGAGGAGATTTGCCAGAATGGTTTCATTAGCCGATGGTACAAGAACCAGGGGGCAGAGATTTAAGGTTTTGGGCAAGGGATGCTGGGGGATGTGAGGTAGAACTCTTTTACACAGCGAGTGGTAATGACCTGGAACTTGCTACCTACGAGGACGGTGAAAGCGGAGACGATGAATGATTTCAAAAGGGAATTGGATGGACACTTGAGGAAAAGAAACTTGCAGGGCTACAGAGTGGGGCAGTGGGACTGACTGGAATGCTCTGTAGAGAACTAACATGGACTTGATAGGCCGAGTAACCTCCTTCTGTGTCATAATGACTATTTTCAGGACGAGCCAGAAGCCCTCCTTGGTGTCCCAGCCAATAGTTGTCCCTCAGTCAACATCACTAATATTATTTGGTTCATTGTGACAGTGCTATTTGTGGGAGCTTGCTGTGCGTAAGTTGGCTGCTGCATTTCCTACAACAGTGACTGCACTTCAAAAGCCATTCCTCGGCCTCCCTGAGGTCAACATAACATTTGTCGAAGGGAAAGTCTTTGAGAGATTTGTAAACGAACATTATGAAAAGGACAACCTGTGCGGTTGGATGAGGTGGGTGGGGGGAGATGGGGTGGGGGCTGTGGATAGACCTATATTTGGGAAATAATACTGCAAGATTCAAGAATTAGATCATTGAGGTAATAGGGGAAATGGGTAGTATTTGGAATTCGATCTGTATAGTGAGTGTTTGTTAAATGGGATAGTGATGCGGTGTAAATTAAGTGCAATCTTTATAAAGTGATAAACTAATAAATGGCATCGTCACCCAGCGCCAGTTATTTTTTGGATCTATGAGCGTGTTTCCATTTCCATTTGGCCTTATCGGCACTTTTCACCCTTATAAGCCATGCACCAAATATGCTTTATTATATCCAGATAGGGGAATTGGAAAGAATATTTCCACATACTGATGTGTTAAATTGAGTCTATCTTGAAGCATCATCATGGGTCATTGAAGGTGGCAGGACAGGCGGAGAGAGCAGTTAATAAAGCATACAGCATCCTGGGCTTTATTAATAGGGGCTTGGAGTACAAGAGCAGGGAGGTTATGCTCAATTTCTATAAGACACTCGTTAGACCTCAGCTAGTGTCTTGTACGGCCCTGGGCATCACACTATAGGAAGGATGTGAACGCATTAGAGAGAGTGCAGAAGGGGTTTACAAGAATTGTTCCAGGGTTGAGAAACTTGAGTTACAAAGATAGATTGGAGAGGTTGGGATTGTTCTCCTTGGAGAGGAGGAGGCTAAAAGGAGATTTGATAGGCTCAAAATCATGAGGGGGCTGGATAGAATAGATAGGGAGAAACTGTTCCGCTCGTAAAAGGATCGAGAACGAGAGGGCACAGATTGAAAATGATTCGCAAAAGAAGCAAATTCAATGTGAGAAAAAACCGAGTGGCTGTAGTCTGGAATGCACTGCCTGGAAGTGTGGTGGAGGCAGGTTCAATCGAGGCATTCAAAAGGGCATTAGATGATTATTTAAATAGCAACAATGTGCAAGGGTATGAAGAATAGGCAGGAGAATGGCACTAAGTCATAATGCTCATTTGGAGAGCTGGTGCAGACACGATGGGCCGAATGGCCTCCTTCTGCACTGTAACAATTCTGTGGGCCAACAACAGGGCAAGGAGGAGAATCCTGGAGTTGATGTGCATGCCACGTTTCCAGTATTACTAAGGTTTGTATACTGCTGTACATAGGGCTTTCCATTTCCTGAATGTAAATCTGCCCCTTCTAGGCCACAAGATTTAAATTGCTCTTTGTGGGATCTTGCTTTGCGCAAATTGGCTGCTGCGTTTCTGACATCAGTGACTACATTTCGAAACTGCTCCACTGGCTGGGAACTAGCGAAAGGTTCTGCTCTAATACAAGTTCCTCCATTTACATGGGAGTCTCATCCTCACCCAGGTTTCCCCAGATTGACTGGACAGAGCTGCGGCCAAGGCCAACCATTCACATCTTTATCAGAAGAAAAGCACAGAAGCCAGCTGGTTTGTGTCATCTTGATGTGCTTGTTATCTATCCTGTTTGGGCCTTCCTCTTTCACTCTGCTTTCTAAATAAAGCACGCGATGTGTGCTTCAGTGTTAGGTTTCTTTCCTCTTCTCAGCAGTGCTGACTGCAGATTGAATGCAGGGACTCATTCTGGCCAATGGGCTGGCTTGCAAACAGTTTAAGTGAGATCTGTCTGCGTTATGCCATGGCCAATTCAGAGTGTTCCTCCTATCTGTGCAGCTCCCACCCTGAGTTCCTTTAACATGGCATTGAGTAAGTTGATGGCATGTGGCTTTGCCCATTGTCATCTGATGTCCCATTGTTGCCCAATGCCAACGTAACCTTTGTTCTGCCCCATTGTTACGTAATGGCCATTGCGCGCTGTCACATGACCTTGGTTCCATTGCGTTGTCATGTGACACCCATTGTTGCCCAGTACCACCTGACCTTTGTTCTGTAGTCTTGCCATGTGACCTTGCTTCCACTCATTGTCACGTGATTTCCCCATTGTTGCCAGCTGTCATGTGAGTCTCTTTGTTACACTCTTTCCCTGTGTGAAGCTCTGATGGGGGAGTGAGGAAGGCAGCCACCTGGGGAAGGGGGTGGGGGACATGGACAATGACAAGCAGCGGTGGTGCCTGAAGGCAGCAGTAAGCTTCGGTCAAGCCGGGCCTGAGACCGATGTGAAGGCTGAGCGGCTGAAAGAATGCTGAGCGTGGGCAGACTGGCCGCTTTCAGACCGGAGAGCTCCCAGCTCCATGTGTCTGTGGTCTTCAGAGGTGAGTTGGAGGAGAGGAGGAGGGGCTTCTGACCAGCAACAACTTCAACCATCAGCACCGTGACAGCTCCACTCACTCAGTTTCAACCTCCCTCCCAACTATTAATGGCAGCTTTCAAACCCAGCACAAGTGGGGCAAAGCTGGCAGGTTGAAAGGAGACCTGATTCAAGTGTACAAGATTACGATAATTTTGGATAAAGTAGACAAAAAAAAATGCTGGTCCCAATAAGCTGAAGTTACAAGGAATGGGGGACACAGATATCAAGTTTTGGGTGAGAGATGTGGGGTCGGTTGGGGGCGGGGGGGGAGGAGGGCAGGTGTGGGAGGGGGAATGTGAGGAAGAAGCTTGTTTACACAGTGAATATTAATGGCCAGGAACTCGCTGCCCACGAGGGTGGTGGAAACAGAGACGATGAATGATTTCAAAAGGAAATTGGATGGGCACTTGAGGGAAATAAACTTGCAGGGCTACGGGGGTAGAGCATAAGAATGGGACTAGCTGGATTTATCTGCAGAGAGCCAGCATGGACTGAATGGCCCTCTGTTCTGCCGTTATGACTCTATGTAAAATACAAGCCTGGGTCTTGGCTCCTGCTTGCCCTAGATGCTCCATATTTGTTCTCTCAGCTCTCGCTGACCCTTTTGATTGTAAACAGGGTAAAAGTGGCCAGAACATTGACTGTCATCTCTGTCTCTCTCCAACTCCTTCCAAAATGTGCATTCACCTGTGAATAAAGCCCTCAGCTTCGCCTTCGCATCAAGGCCTTCATAGAGGGCATGGCTGAGGGCTGATGACACCTTCTCCCTAATGATGGCTCCCCATCTGGTTAAACCTCTTGCCCTTTCTCTCTGAATCACACCTGTGCCTGTCTCCTCATTTGAGTGACTCTCCTTCCACCCTTCAGACCTATCATTTAAAATCTTTGTTTTGTACCTCCCACCTAAGTCTCACAGCAAGTTCATCACTAAGATATATTCTCTGCTTTCCACCCTCAGCCTCAGCGCCGAGGGACTTCTTGTCATCGGTGATTTCGACCTCCATCTCTCCTCTTCATCTCCTCAGGGTTCACTGCCCTCCTTTCTCACCCCCTCAGTCTTGTCATCTCACATGGCCTTGCTACCCCAATCATTACTATCACTGATAAAGCAATCAGCGATGTTTTCTGGTCTAGCCATATTCTCCTTCTGAAGTCCACTTCTTTCTGTGTCCAACCTTGAAAAAAACTCTCCCTTAAGTCGCTTAACACTGCACTTTCAAATTCCCAATTATCCAATCTTTGGGTAGATTCATCATGACATTTCTGTAGCTACCGATTTGCCACCTTTAATGCTCCTATCCCTACGAGCGCTATTACACTCTCTCACCTAATCATTCCCCTTGCTACATCTCTCATCTTTACTCACTTAAGACTGAGGGACACAGATTTGAAAGTCTTTGGTGAACAAGTGGCTTAACTGTCCATCACCAGATCCTGCTGGACTACTTGAAGCATTATCGGGCTATGCTCTCCATTGCTAATGCTGCTAACTGTCTTAAACCCCTCTCCCCTGCCTTCACCCTCACCTCCGACAATATACGAGGAACTCATGCACTTTTTTGTTGCAAAGATTGAGCTAATCTGTTCAGCTGCCCCTACCACCCGCCTCACTTCTCCTAACCCTTTAGAACACTGTTCCCTAATAGTTCCTTGCTGCTCTGGCTCTGAACTTCTGTCTTCCTTGAGATTCTTAACTCATCTCCAACAATGGTGTCTCCAACCTCATCTTGTCCTTGACACTCACCCCCTGCTCCCTCAATCCTATTCCAATCAAACTGTTTTTCATTAAGCTCCCTTTCCTGGTAGCCATGTTAGCTGATGTTGTTAATAGTTAAACCTCTCTGTCTGTCTACTAGTTAAGTACCTTGGTACACTTTACTGCATTACATGTGCTATAGAGCTGTAAATTGTTGTGCTAACTCTTTGCCAAAGCAACTCCCAAAATAGCCCTGAAATTTTCCCTGCTGCAATTATATATACGACTTTGTCTCTGTATTAACCGATCCATGTGGCAAAACATCCCATTCTCCAACAACCTCCTGTATAAAAACACCCCCAACCTTACGTTAAACGTCTTGGGGTTTATAATCGTTCAAAATTTAATCATTCAGAGATCTGGATGTCATTGCCAAGGCCAGCATTCATTGCCCATCCCTAAATGCCCTTGAGAAGGTGATGTTGAGCTAATTCTTGAACCGCCACAGTCCCTGTGGTGTAGGTACACCCACAGTGCTGTTAGGGAGGGAGTTCCAGGATTTTGACCCAGTGACGGTGAAGGAATGGTGATGTATTTCCAAGTTAGGATGGTGAGTGGCTTGGGTGTGCCAGTGGTGGTGGTGGGAGTGAATGTTTAAGGTGGTGGATGGGAAGCCAATCAAGCGGGTAATGAGCAAGAAATTTCCACGTACTTGTAATTTATCAAACTACATTAAAGTATTAGAACCTTGAGACAATACAAGGTCATTTCAGCCGACAATATTGATACCTCTAGGTTTAAACACTTATTCGAATAGGTTTCACCCTCAGATTATGAAAATATTTCTGGCATCTGATCTGATTTCCTCATTTCTACCTCTGACCCTTACTCCCAACCCTCCTGTGTTATTTTAACGGGCTGAATATTCCCAGGAGTGGCAATCGCCGTCGGATTGCCACTCCGCTCCTAATTTCATACACAGCGCCGGAGTCCACATTTCTGGTCAGGACTTCTGAACCAGGCTTCTTCAGAACTGCGGAGTGCACTTGTTCTCGGAGTCCTTCCTCGTGGTGCAGGATTGTCAGGGGAACTCAAGCCATGCCTCCTTTTTACAGCATTAGATGCCATAGTCTGGTAAGTCTTCGTTCATTCACTGAAAAGCTTTGGAACATCTAAATAGCTTTTCACCGTGTTAGTGAATGCGAGCGAGGTAAGCAGGTAGGGTGGCAGGCTGGGTGATGAGGTCAGGTAGTCCGAGTGTTGGGGAAGTCGTTAGGGGAAAGTCGGTTGGGGGGGGTGGGTTGCGGTGGTGCGAGATCCAGGGTGAGTCACAGGGTCGTGGGGGATGGGGAAGCTGGAGGGTCTGGGAGAGCCGGGGTCAGTCAGTGAGGGAGTTAGAGGATCATGGGTTTGGAGGGTCATGGGGGGAGTTGGAGGGTCGGTGTGGGAAAACGGTGGGGTGGGGTGGTGGGGTGGGTGTGGTTAGTGGGAGTTCAGAGAGGGGGGCCAGTTGTATAATTACCCAGGAGTTTAAAATTTCCTGGGTAACTATCCAGGTAAATGAGTCGGAACCCTCCAAAGTCTCCGACCATTAACTCAGAGTTGGAGACTTTATCAGAGGGCTCTGGACAGGGGAATTGCCCATCGATACTTGAAATTCCCCAGGCAATTCCCATGGAGTCGTTGCATTGGGACTTCCAAGGGGTCCCACAGCGCATCTTTCAGGGTACGTCTGATCTCCAACCATCTGAAGACCAGAAGACCTGGGGCATTGTACTTTTTATTTGCATCACTGACATTTGTTACCCATTCTTAATTGCGTTTCAAGGGTAATTAAGAGTCACATGTAGACCAGACCAGGTAAGGATGGCAGATTTCCTTCCCTAAAAAGTGGATTGGTGAACCAGATGTGTTTTTACAACAATTGATGATAGTTTCATGGTCACCATTAAGGAGACTAAATTTCAACTCCAGATTTTGTTAATTAGTTGAATTTGAGGTTAAACCCCTTTCCCCAGCCCATTAGCTTGGCCCTTTTGATTACTAGACCAGTGAAATTACCACAACCCCACCATTGGTGTAAGTCTAAAATTAACTTATCTGTTCTTGAGTTCTATCCCTCTTGGAATAAATCCCAGTGCTTTGCTTCTTTTTCTAATACTCCTTACATGGTAACTTTTGATGACCTGTGTATCAGTACCTCAGATCCCCCTTGTTTGTTACCCATTTAGACTCAGTTCCCAAGAACTGTAACTTCCTTATTCTTCTGAATGAAAGGCACCGTCTCACACTTAGCGATTCTACACCCGTTCTGCAAGTTGATTAATGTCTTGGTATCTGGTTATCTTGATATCTGGTTTCCACTAGACTTCAGAGGGAGGGCGATGTTGGAAATGGCATAAAGTGACCACGTGCTGTAAGCCCCAACTGTAATTTCTGTCTTGCCAGGGAAAAAGAAGAGGACGAGCTTATCGGAAGAGGACAAGAATGTCAAGTGGAATGAGGCAAGTGGAAGAGCATTCTCGATGTGACGTTCTCGGGTAGTTTGAGGGTTGAAAGCTGAGCTCACAGGCAGCATTTTACATACAGCGCAGACATCTGGAAAAATGTGTACCGTGTAAAAAGGGCCAATTGCCGCAGATATTGGAGAGATTGGTGGCATCATGAGTCAGTAACAACAAGCTTCATACTTTAGAGTTGATCAGACTGATATGGCACAGTTTAATTATTGATTAGGCTGGGCAAGGGTGGCACGGGTAAGACTGAGAGGATGAGAGAGGTGGAACTATCGATAAAGGGTGAGACAAGAGAGAGTGAGCGATCTTAGAGTGTGGTGTGAGATACACAGGGGTGGTTAGGACGATATAGTGGGAGATGTGCCGGCGCAGTGAAAGAGATGAAGGAATATGCAGTGTAGGGTGGCACAGAGAGGGAGGGGTGTGCAGTGTAGGGTGGCACAGAGAGAGAGGATTGTGCAGTGTAGGGTGGCAAAGGGAGGGAGGGGTGTGCAGTGTAGGGTGGCACAGAGGAAGGGGTGTGCAGTGCAGGGTGGCAGAGAGGGGATGGGGTGTGCAGTGTAGGGTGGCACAGAGGAAGGTGTGCAGTGTAGGGTGGCACAGAGGGGATGGGGTGTGTAGTGTAGGGTGGCAAAGGGAGGGAGGGGTGTGCAGTGTAGGATGGCACAGAGAGGGAGGGATGTGCAGCATAGGGTGGCACAAGGAGGGAGGGGTGTGCAGTTTAGGGTGGCAAAGAGAGGGAGGGGTGTGCAGTGTCGGGTAGCACAGAGAGGAAGGGGTGTGCAGTGTCGGGTGTCGCAGAGAGGAAGGGGTGTGCATTGTAGGATGCCACAGAGGTGGAGGGGTGTGCAGTGTAGGATGGCACAGAGGGGGAGGGTTGTGCAGCAAAGGGTGGCACAGATGATGCGGTGTGCAGTGTAGGTGGCACAGAGAGGAAGGGATATGTAGTGTAGGTGGCACAGAGAGGAAGGGGTGTGCAGTGTAGGGAGGCACAAGGAGGGAGGGGTTTGAAGTGTGGGGTGGCACAGGGTGGGAGGGGTGTGCAGTGTAGGGTGGCAAAGTGAGGGAGGGGTTTGAAGTGTAGGGTGGCAAAGTGAGGGAGGCGTGTGCAGTGTAGGGTGGCACAGGGTGGGAGGCGTGTGCAGTGTAGGGTTGCAAACGGTGGGAGGCGTGTGCAGTGTAGGGTGGCACAAAGGGGGAGGTGTGTGCAGTGTAGGGTGGCATAGAGTGGAACGGGTGTGTAGTGTAGGGTGGCACAAGGAGGGAAGTGTGTGCAGTGTTGGGAGGCACAAGGAGGGAGGGGTGTGCAGTGTAAGGTGGCACCGAGAGGATGAGGTGTGCAGTGTAGTGTGGCACACAGAGGAAGGGGTGTGCAGTGTAGGGTGGCACACAGAGGAAGGAGTGTGCAGTGTAGGGTGGCACAGAGGAAGGGGTGTGCAGTACAAGGTGGCAAAAGGAGGGACAGGTGTGCAGTGTAGGGTGGCACAGAGAGGAAGGGTTATGCAGTGTAGGGTGACACTGAGAGGAAGGGCGTGCAGTGTAGGGTGGCACAGACAGGAAGGGTGTGCATTGTGGTGTGGCACAAGGAGGGATGTGTGCAGTTTAGGGTGGCACAAGGAGAGATGGGTGTGCAGTGTAGGGTGGCTCAGAGAGGAAGGGGTGTGCAGTGTAGGGTGGCATGAGGAGGGAGGGGTGTGCAGTGTAAGGTGGCACAAGGAGGGAGGCGAATGCAGTGTAGGGTGGCACCGTGAGGAAAGAGTGTGCAGTGTAGGGTGGCACAAGGAGGGAGGGTGTGCAGTGTAGGGTGGCAAAGGGAGGGAGGCATGTGCAGTGTAGGTTGGCACAGAGAGGAAGGGGTGTGTAGTGTGGGGTGGCACAGAGAGCAAAGGGTGTGTAGCGTAGGGTGGCAAAGGGAGGGAGGCATGTGCAGTGTAGGTTGGCACAGAGAGGAAGGGGTGTGCAGTGTAGGGTGGCTCAGAGAGGAAGGGGTGTGCAGTGTAGGGTGGCACAGAGATGAAGGGGTGTGCAGTGTCCGGTGCCACAGAGAGGAAGGGGTGTGCATTGTAGGGTGGCAAAGTGAGGGAGGCGTGTGTAGAGTGGCACAGAGAGGAAGAGGTGTGCAGTGTAGGGTGGCACAGAGAGGAAGGGGTGTGCAGTTTGGGGGGCAAAGGGAGCGAGGCATGTGCAGTGTTGAGTGGCACAGAGAGGAATGGGTGTTCAGTGATGGGTGGCACTGAGAGGAAGGGATGTGTAGTGTAGGTGGCACGGAGAGGAAGGGGTGTGCAGTGTAGGGTGGCATAGAGGAAGGGGTGTGCAGTGTAGTGTGGCACAGAGAGGAAGGGATGTGTAGTGTAGGTGGCACAGAGAAGAAGAGGTGTGCAGTGTAGGGTGGCACAGGGTGTGAGGTGTGTGCAGTGTAGGGTCGCACAGAGAGGAAGGGGTGTGCAGTGTAGGGTGGCAAAGGGAGGGGTGTGCCGTGTAGGTAGGCACAGAGAGGAACGGGTGTGCAGTGTAGTGTGGCAAAGGGAGGGAGGGGTGTTCAGTGTAGGGTGGCAAATGGAGGGAGGCGTGTGCAGTGTAGGGTGGCACAGAGGGGGTGTGTGTGCAGTGTAGGGTGGAACAGAGAGGAAGGGATGTGTGGTGTAGGGTGGCACAAGGAGGGAGGAGTGTGCAGTGTAGGGTGGCACAACGAGGGAGGGGTGTGCAGTGTCGGGTGACACAGAGAGGAAGGGGTGTGCAGTGTAGGGTGACACAGAGAGGGAGGGGTTTGCAGTGTGGGTGGCACAGAGAGGAATGGGTGTGCAGTGTAGGGTGACACAAGGAGGGGGGGCGGTGTGCAGTGTGGGTTGGCAAAGTGAGGGAGGGGTGTGCAGGGGAAGGTGGCACAGAGAGGAAGGGGTGTGCAATGTAGGGTGGCACAGAAAGGAAGGGTTGTGCAGTGTGGGTAGCACGAGGAGGGAGGCAAGTGCAGTGTAGGGTGGCACAGGGAGGAAGGGGTGTGCAGTGTAGGGTGGCACAGAGAGGAAGGGGTGTGCAGTGTAGGGTGGCACTGAGAGGAAGGGGTGTGCAGTGTAGGGTGGCACTGAGAGGAAGTAGTGTGCAGTGTAGGCTGGGACAAAGAGGGAGGGGTGTGCAGTGTAGGTTGGCACAGAGGGGGAGGTGTGTGCAGTGTAGTGTGGCACATAGAGGAAGGGATGGGTAGTGTAGGGTGGCAAAGTGAGGGAGGGGTGTGCAGTGTGGGTGGCACAAGGAGGGACGGGTGTGCAGTGTAGGGTGGCACAAAGAGGAAGGGGTGTGCAGTGGAGGGTGGCAAAGTGAGGGAGGGGTGTGCAGGGTAAGGTGGCACAGAGAGGAATGGATGTGTAGTGTAGGGTGGCACAAGGAGGGTAGGGTGTGCAGTGTAGGGTGGCACAGAGAGGAAGGGGTGTGCAGGGTAAGGTGGCACAGAGGAATGGATGTGTAGTGTAGGGTGGCACAAGGAGGGTAGGGTGTGCAGTGTAGGGTGGCACAGAGAGGAAGGGGTGTGCAGGGTAAGGTGGCGCAGAGAGGAAGGGGTGTGTAGTGTAGGGTGGCACAAGGACAAAGTGATGTACATTGTAGGGTGGCACAAGGAGGGGGGCGGTGTGCAGTGTGGGTTGGCAAAGTGAGGGAGGGGTGTGCAGTGTAGGGTGGCACAGAGGAAAGGATGTGTAGTGTAGGTTGGCACAGAGAGGAAGGGGTGTGCAGGGTAAGGTGGCACAGAGAGGAAGGGATGTGTAGTGTAGGGTGGCACAGAGAGGAAGGGGTGTGCAGTGTAGGGTGGCACAAGGATGGAGGGGTGTGCAGTGTAGGTTGGCACAGGGAGGAAGGGGTGTGCAGTAGCGGGTGTCACAGAGAGGAAGGGATGTGTAGTGTAGGGTGGCACAGGGTGGGAGGGGTGTGCAGTGTAGGGTGGCACAGACATTAAGGGGTGTGCAGTGTAGGGTGGCACAAAGAGGAAGGGGTGTGCAGTGTAGGGTGGCAAAGTGAGGGAGGGGTTTGCAGTGTGGGTGGCACAAGGAGGGAGGGGTGTGCAGTGTAGGTTGACACAGAGAGGAAGTGTGTGCAGTTTAGGGTGGCACACAGAGGAAGAGGTGTGCAGTGTAGGGTGACACAAGGAGGGGGGGGCAGTGTGCAGTGTGGGTTGGCAAAGTGAGGGAGGGGTGTGCAGGGGAAGGTGGCACAGAGGAAGGGGTGTGCAATGTAGGGTGGCACAGAGAGGAAGGGGTGTGCGGTGTAGGGAGGCACATGGAGGGAGGGGTGTGCAGTGTAGGGTGACACAGAGAGGAAGGGGTGTGCAGTGTCGGGTGGCAAAGGGAGAGAGGGGTGTGCAGTGTAGGGTGGCACAGAGGAAGGGGTGTGCAGTGCAGGGTGGCACAGGGGATGGGGTGTACAGTGTAGTGTGGCACAGAGAGGAAGGGGTGTGCAGTGTAAGGTGGCACAGGGTGGGAGGGGTGTGCAATTTAGGGTGGCAGAAGGAGGGAGGGGTGTGCAGTGCAGGGTGACACAGAGGAAGGCTTGAGCAGTGTAGGGTGACACGAGGAGGGATGTTTGTGCAGTGTAGGGTGACACAGAGCGGAAGTGGTGTGAACTGTAGGTTGGCACAGAGAGGAAGGTGTGTGCAGTGTCGGGTGGCAAAGGGAAAGAGGGATGTGCAGTGTTGGGTGAGACAGAGAGGAAGGAAAGTTCAGTGTAGGGTGGCACAAAGAGGGAGGGGTGTGCAATTTAGGGTGGCACAAAGGAAGGGGTGTGCAGTGCAGGGTAGCACAGAGGGGATGGGGTGTACAGTGTAGGGTGGCACAGAGAGGAAGGGGTGTGCAGTGTAAGGTGGCACAAGGAGGGAGGGGTGTGCAGTGTAGGGTGACACAGAGGAAGGCTTGAACAGTGTAGGGTAGCACGAGGAGGGAGGCAAGTGCAGTGTAGGGCGGCACAGGGAGGAAGGGGTGTGCAGTGTAGGGTGACACAGAGCGGAAGGGGTGTGAACTGTAGGTTGGCACAGAGAGGAAGGTGTGTGCAGTGTCGGGTGGCAAAGGGAAAGAGGGATGTGCAGTGTTGGGTGAGACAGAGAGGAAGGAATGTTCAGTGTAGGGTGGCACAAGGAGGGAGGGGTGTGCAATTTAGGGTGGCACAAAGGAAGGGGTGTGCAGTGCAGGGTGGCACAGAGGGGATGGGGTGTACAGTGTAGGGTGGCACAGAGAGGAAGGGGTGTGCAGTGTAAGGTGGCACAAGGAGGGAGGGGTGTGCGGTGTAGGGTGACACAGAGGAAGGCTTGAGCAGTGTAGGGTAGCACGAGGAGGGAGGCAAGTGCAGTGTAGGGCGGCACAGGGAGGAAGGGGTGTGCAGTGTAGGGTGGCACAGAGAGGAAGGGGTGTGCAGTGTAGGGTGGTAAACGGAGGGAGGCGTGTGCAGTGTAGAGTGGCACAGAGAGGAAGAGGTGTGCAGTGTAGGCTGGGACAAAGAGGGAGGGGTGTGCAGTGTAGGTTGGCACAGAGGGGGAGGTGTGTGCAGTGTAGTGTGGCACATAGAGGAAGGGATGGGTAGTGTAGGGTGGCAAAATGAGGGAGGGGTGTGCAGTGTGGGTGGCACAAGGAGGGAGGGGTGTGAAGTGTAGGGTGGCACAAAGAGGAAGGGGTGTGCTGTGTAGGGTGGCAAAGTGAGGGAGGGGTTTGCAGTGTAGGGTGACACAGAGAGGAAGTGTGTGCAGTTTAGGGTGCCACAGAGAGGAATGGGTGTGCAGTGTAGGGTGACACAAGGAGGGTAGGGTGTGCAGTATAGGGTGGCACAGAGAGGAAGGGGTGTGCAGGGTAAGGTGGCACAGAGAGGAATGGATGTGTAGTGTAGGGTGGCACCAGGACAAAGTGATGTACATTGTAGGGTGGCACAAGGAGGGGGGGGCGGTGTGCAGTGTGTGTTGGCAAAGTGAGGGAGGGGTGTGCAGTGTAGGGTGGCACAGAGGAAGGGATGTGTAGTGTAGGGTGGCACAGAGAGGAAGGGGTGTGTAGTGTAGGGTGGCACAGAGAGGAAGGGGTGTGCAGTGTAGGGTGGCTCAGAGAGGAAGGGATGTACAGTGTAGGGTGGCACAGAGAGGAAGGGGTGTGCAGTGTGGGTGGCACAAGGAGGGAAGGGTGTGCAGTGTAGGGTGACACAGAGGAAGGGTTGTGCAGTGTAAGGTGGCACAGAAAGGAAGTGGTGTGCTGTGTAAGGTGGCAAAGTGAGGGAGGGGTTTGCAGCGTGGGTGGTGCAAGGAGGGAGGGGTGTGCCGTGTTGGTTGGCACATAGAGGAAGGGTGTGCAGTGTAGGATGACACAAGGAGGGGGGCGGTGTGCAGTGTGGGTTGGCAAAGTGAGGGAGGGGTGTGCAGGGGAAGGTGGCACCGAGAGGAATGGGTGTGCAATGTAGGGTGGCACAGAGAGGAAGTGGTGTGCGGTGTAGGGAGGCACATGGAGGGAGGGGTGTGCAGTGTAGGGTGACACAGAGAGGAAGGGGTGTACAATGTAGGGTGGCACAGAGAGGAAGGGGTGTGCAGTGTCGGGTGGCAAAGGGAGGAAGGGGTGGGCAGTGTAGGGTAACACAGAGAGGAAGGGGTGTTCAGTGTAGGGTGGTAAACGGAGGGAGGCGTGTGCAGTGTAGAGTGGCACAGAGAGGACGAGGTGTGCAGTGTAGGGTGGCACTGAGAGGAAGTGGTGTGCAGTGTAGGCTGGGTCAAAGAGGGAGGGATGGGTAGTGTTGGCTGGCAAAGTGAGGGAGGGGTGTGCTGTGTGGGTGGCACAAGGAGGGAGGGGTGTGCAGTGTAGGGTTGCACAAAGAGGAAGGGGTGTGCAGTGTAGGGTGGCAAAATGAGGGAGGGGTTTGCAGTGTAGGGTGACACAGAGAGGAAGTGTGTGCAGTTTAGGGTGCCACAGAGAGGAATGGGTGTGCAGTGTAGGGTGACACAAGGAGGGTAGGGTGTGCAGTGTAGAGTGGCACAGAGAGGAAGGGGTGTGCAGGGTAAGGTAGCACAGAGAGGAATGGATGTGTAGTGTAGGGTGGCACAAGGACAAAGTGATGTACATTGTAGGGTGGCATAAGGAGGGGGGGCGGTGTGCAGTGTGGGTTGGCAAAGTGAGGGAGGGGTGTGCAGTGTAGGGTGGCACAGAGGAGGGGTTGTGTAGTGTAGGTTGGCACAGAGAGGAAGGGGTGTGCAGGGTAAGGTGGCACAGAGAGGAAGGGATGTGTAATGTAGGGTGGCACAGAGAGGAAGGGGTGTGCAGTGTAGGGTGGCACAAGGAGGGAGGGGTGTGCAGTGTAGGGTGGCACAAAGAGGAAGGGATGTGTAGGGTGGGAAAGAGAGGAAGGGGTGTGCAGTGGTGGGTGTCACAGAGATTAAGGGGTGTGCAGTGTAAGGTGGCACACGGTGGGAGGGGTGTGCAATTTAGGGTGGCACATGGAGAGAGGGGCTTGCTGTGTCGGGGGACACAGAGAGGAAGGGGTGTGCAGTGTAGTGTGGCACAGAGAGGAAGGAGTGTGCAGTGTCGGGGGGCAAAGGGAGACGGGTGTGCAGTGTAGGGTGACACAAGGAGGGAGGGGTGTGCAGTGTAGGATGACAAAAGGAAGGCGCGGTGTGCAGTGGAGCGTAGCACAAGGAAGGGGGGGTGTGCAGTGTCGGGTGGCAAAGGGAGAGAGCAGTGTGCAGTGTAGGGTGACACAAGGAGGGAGGGGTGTGCCATGTCGGGTGGCAAAGGGAGAGAGGGGTGTGCAGTGTAGGGTAGCACAAGGAAGGAGGGGTGTGTATTTTACGGTGGCACAAGGAGGGAGGGGTGTGCATTGTAGGTTGGCACAGAGAAGAAGGGGTGTGCTGTTTCGGGTTGTAAAAGGAGGGAGGGGTGTGCAGTGCTGGGTGAGACAGAGAGGAAGGTATGTTCAGTGTAGGGTGGCACAAAGAGAGGCGTGTGCAGTGTAGGGTGACACAGAGGAAGGCTTGAGCAGTGTAGTGTGGCACGAGGAGGGAGGGGTGTGCAGTGTAGGGTGACACAGAGAGGAAGTGTATGCAGTTTAGGGTGGCACAGAGAGGAACGGGTGTGCAGTGTCGGGTGGCACAGAGAGGAATGGGTTTGCAGTGTAGGGTGACACAAGGAGCGTAGGGTGTGCAGTGTGGGTTGGCAAAGTGAGGGAGGGGTTTGGAGTATAGGGTGACAGAGAGAAAGGGGTGTGTAGTGTAGGGTGGCACAGAGAGGAAGGGGTGTGCAGGGTAAGGTGGTGCAGAGAGGAAGGGATGTGTAGTGTAGGGTGGCACAAGGACAAAGTGATGTACATTGTAGCGTGGCACAAGGAGGGGGCGTTGTGCAGTGTGGGTTGGCAAAGTGAGGGAGGAGTGTGCAGTGTAGGGTGGCAGAGAGGAAGGGATGTGTAGTGTAGGGTGGCACAGAAAGGAAGGGGTGTGCAGGGTAAGGTGGCACAGAGAGGAAGGGATGTGTAGTGTAGGTGGCACAGAGAGGAAGGGGTGTGCAGTGTAGGGTGGCACAAGGAGGGAGGGGTGTGCAGTGTAGGGTGGCACAGAGAGGAAGGGGTGTGCAGTGTAGGGTGGCACAAGGAGGGAGGGGTGTGCAGTGTAGGGTGGGAAAGAGAGGAAGGGATGTGCAGTGTAGGGTGGGAAAGAGAGGAAGGGATGTGCAGTGTAGGGTGGCACAGAGAGGAAGGGATGTGTAGTGTCGGGTGGCAAAGGGAGAGAGGGGTGTGCAGTGTTGGGTGAGACAGAGGAAGGAATGTTCAGTGTAGGGTGGCACAAAGAGGGAGGGGTGTGCAGTGTTGGGTGAGACAGAGGAAGGAATGTTCAGTGTAGGGTGGCACAGAGAGGAAGTGGTGTGCAGTGTAAGGTGGCACAGGGTGGGAGGGGTGGGCAATTTAGGGTGGCAGAAGGAGGGAGGGGTGTGCAGTGTAGGGTGACACAGAGAGGAAGGGGTGTGAACTGTAGGGTGGCACAGAGAGGAAGTTATGTGCAGTGTCGGGTGGCAAAGGGAGAGAGTGGTGTGTAGTGTAGGGTGACACAGAGGAAGGCTTGAGCAGTGTAGGGTGGCACGAGGAGGGAGGTTTGTGCAGTGTAGGGTGACACAGAGCGGAAGGGGTGTGAACTGTAGGTTGGCACAGAGAGGAAGGTGTGTGCAGTGCCGGGTGGCAAAGGGAGAGAGGGATGTGCAGTGTTGGGTGAGACAGAGAGGAAGGAATGTTCAGTGTAGGTGGCACAAAGAGGGAGGAGTGTGCAATTTAGGGTGGCACAAAGGAAGGGGTGTGCAGTGCAGGGTGGCACAGAGGGGATGGGGTGTACAGTGTAGGGTGGCACAGAGAGGAAGGGGTGTGCAGTGTAAGGTGGCACAAGGAGGGAGGGGTGTGCAGTGTAGGGTAACACAGAGGAAGGCTTGAGCAGTGCAGGTTAGCACGAGGAGGGAGGCAAGTGCAGTGTAGGGTGGCACAGGGAGGAAGGGGTGTGCAGTGTGGGGTAACACAGAGAGGAAGGGGTGTGCAGTGTAGGGTGGTAAACGGAGGGAGGCGTGTGCAGTGTAGAGTGGCACTGAGAGGAAGTAGTGTGCAGTGTAGGCTGGGACAAAGAGGGAGGGGTGTGCAGTGTAGGTTGGCACAGAGGGGGAGGTGTGTGCAGTGTAGGGTGGCACAAAGAGGAAGTGTGTGCAGTTTAGGGTGCCACAGAGAGGAATGGATGTGCAGTGTAGGGTGACACAAGGAGGGTAGGGTGTGCAGTGTAGGGTGGCACAGAGAGGAAGGGGTGTGTAGTGTAGGGTGGCACAAGGACAAAGTGATGTACATTGTAGGGTGGCACAAGGAGGGGGGGCGGTGTGCAGTGTGAGTTGGCAAAGTGAGGGAGGGGTGTGCAGGGTAGGGTGGCACAGAGGAAGGGATGTGTAGTGTAGGGTGGCACAGAAAGGAAGGGGTGTGCAGGGTAAGGTGGCATGAGAGGAAGGGGTGTGTAGTGTAGGGTGGCACAGAGAGGAAGGGGTGTGCAGTGTAGGGTGGCACAAGGAGGGAGGTGTGTGCAGTGTAGGGTGGCACAACGAGGGAGGGGTGTGCAGTGTCGGGTGGCACAGAGAGGAAGTGGTGTGCAGTGTAGGGTGGCACAGAGAGGGAGGGGTATGCAGTGTAGGGTGGCACAACGAGGGAGGGGTGTGCAGTGTAGGGTGACACAAGGAGGAAGGGGTGTGCTGTGTAATGTGGCACAAGGATGGAGGGGTGTGCAGTGTAGGGTGGCACGGGGGAAGGGGTGTGCAGTGTTAGGTGGCACAGGGAAGGGGTGTGCAGTGTAGGGTGGCACAGAGAGGAAGGGATGTACAGTGTAGGGTGGCACAGAGAGGAAGGGGTGTGCAGTGTAGGGTGACACAAGGAGGAAGGGGTGTGCAGTGTAATGTGGCACAAGGAGGGAGGGGTGTGCAGTGTAGGGTGGCACGGGGAAGGGGTGTGCAGTGTTAGGTGGCACAGGGAAGGGGTGTGCAGTGTAAGGTGGCACAGAGAGGAAGGGATGTACAGTGTAGGGTGGCACAGAGAGGAAGGGGTGTGCAGTGTAGGGTGGCACAAGGAGGGTGGGGTCTGCGGTGTATGGTGGCACATGGAGTCAGGGGTGTGCAGTGTGGGTGGCACAAGGAGGGAGGGGTGTGCAGTGTAGGGTGACACAGAGGAAGGGTTGTGCAGTGTAAGGTGGCACAGAAAGGAAGTGGTGTGCTGTGTAAGGTGGCAAAGTGAGGGAGGGGTTTGCAGCGTGGGTGGTGCAAGGAGGGAGGGGTGTGCCGTGTTGGTTGGCACATAGAGGAAGGGTGTGCAGTGTAGGGTGGCACAGAGAGGAATGGGTGTGCAGTGTAGGGTGACACAAGGAGGGGGGCGGTGTGCAGTGTGGGTTGGCAAAGTGAGGGAGGGGTGTGCAGGGGAAGGTGGCACCGAGAGGAAGGGGTGTGCAATGTAGGGTGGCACAGAGAGGAAGTGGTGTGCGGTGTAGGGAGGCACATGGAGGGAGGGGTGTGCAGTGTAGGGTGACACAGAGAGGAAGGGGTGTACAATGTAGGGTGGCACAGAGAGGAAGGGGTGTGCAGTGTCGGGTGGCAAAGGGAGAAAGGGGTGTGCAGTGTTGGGTGAGACAGAGGAAGGAATGTTCAGTGTAGGGTGGCACAAAGAGGGAGGGGTGTGCAGTGTAGGGTGGCACAGAGGAAGGGGTGTGCAGTGCAGGGTTGTCCAGAGGGGGTGGGGTGTACAGTGTAGTGTGGCACAGAGAGGAAGGGGTGTGCAGTGTAAGGTGGCACAGGGTGGGAGGGGTGTGCAATTTAGGGTGGCAGAAGGAGGGAGGGGTGTGCAGTGTAGGGTGACACAGAGAGGAAGGGGTGTGAACTGTAGGGTGGCACAGAGAGGAAGGTATGTGCAGTGTCGGGTGGCAAAGGGAGAGAGGGGTGTGCAGTGTAGGGTGACACAGAGGAAGGCTTGAGCAGTGTAGGGTGGCACGAGGAGGGGGGTTTGTGCAATGTAGGGTGACACAGAGCGGAAGGGGTGTGAACTGTAGGTTGGCACAGAGAGGAAGGTGTGTGCAGTGTCGGGTGGCAAAGGGAGAGAGGGATGTGCAGTGTTGGGTGAGACAGAGAGGAAGGAATGTTCAGTGTAGGGTGGCACAAAGAGGGAGGGGTGTGCAATTTAGGGTGGCACAAAGGAAGGGGTGTGCAGTGCAGGGTAGCACAGAGGGGATGGGGTGTACAGTGTAGGGTGGCACAGAGAGGAAGGGGTGTGCAGTGTAAGGTGGCACAAGGAGGGAGGGGTGTGCAGTGTAGGGTGACACAGAGGAAGGCTTGAACAGTGTAGGGTAGCACGAGGAGGGAGGCAAGTGCAGTGTAGGGTGGCACAGGGAGGAAGGGGTGGGCAGTGTAGGGTGGTAAACGGAGGGAGGCGTGTGCAGTGTAGAGTGGCACAGAGAGGAAGAGGTGTGCAGTGTAGGGTGGCACTGAGAGGAAGTGGTGTGCAGTGTAGGCTGGGTCAAAGAGGGAGGGATGGGTAGTGTTGGCTGGCAAAGTGATGGAGGGGTGTGCTGTGTGGGTGGCACAAGGAGGGAGGGGTGTGCAGTGTAGGGTTGCACAAAGAGGAAGGGGTGTGCAGTGTAGGGTGGCAAAATGAGGGAGGGGTTTGCAGTGTAGGGTGACACAGAGAGGAAGTGTGTGCAGTTTAGGGTGCCACAGAGAGGAATGGGTGTGCAGTGTAGGGTGACACAAGGAGGGTAGGGTGTGCAGTGTAGAGTGGCACAGAGAGGAAGTGTGTGCAGTTTAGGGTGCCACAGAGAGGAATGGGTGTGCAGTGTAGGGTGACACAAGGAGGGTAGGGTGTGCAGTGTAGAGTGGCACAGAGAGGAAGGGGTGTGCAGGGCAAGGTGGCACAGAGAGGAATGGATGTGTAGTGTAGGGTGGCACAAGGACAAAGTGATGTACATTGTAGGGTGGCATAAGGAGGGGGGGGCGGTGTGCAGTGTGGGTTGTCAAAGTGAGGGAGGGATGTGCAGTGTAGGGTGGCACAGAGGAAGGGATGTGTAGTGTAGGTTGGCACAGAGAGGAAGGGGTGTGCAGGGTAAGGTGGCACAGAGAGGAAGGGATGTGTAGTGTAGGGTGGCACAGAGAGGAAGGGGTGTGCAGTGTAGGGTGGCACAAGGAGGGAGGGGTGTGCAGTGTAGGGTGGCACAAAGAGGAAGGGATGTGTAGGGTGGGAAAGAGAGGAAGGGGTGTGCAGTGGTGGGTGTCACAGAGATTAAGGGGTGTGCAGTGTAAGGTGGCACAGGGTGGGAGGGGTGTGCAATTTAGGGTGGCACATGGAGAAAGGGGCTTGCTGTGTCGGGGGACACAGAGAGGGAGGGGTGTGCAGTGTAGTGTGGCACAGAGAGGAAGGAGTGTGCAGTGTCGGGGGGCAAAGGGAGACGGGTGTGCAGTGTAGGGTGACACAAGGAGGGAGGGGTGTGCAGTGTAGGATGACAAAAGGAAGGCGCGGTGTGCAGTGGAGCGTAGCACAAGGAAGGGGGGGTGTGCAGTGTCGGGTGGCAAAGGGAGAGAGCAGTGTGCAGTGTAGGGTGACACAAGGAGGGAGGGGTGTGCCATGTCGGGTGGCAAAGGGAGAGAGGGGTGTGCAGTGTAGGGTAGCACAAGGATGGAGGGGTGTGTATTTTACGGTGGCACAAGGAGGGAGGGGTGTGCATTGTAGGTTGGCACAGAGAAGAAGGGGTGTGCTGTTTCGGGTTGTAAAGGGAGGGAGGGGTGTGCAGTGCTGGGTGAGACAGAGAGGAAGGTATGTTCAGTGTAGGGTGGCACAAAGAGAGGCGTGTGCATTGTAGGGTGACACAGAGGAAGGCTTGAGCAGTGTAGTGTGGCACGAGGAGGGAGGGGTGTGCAGTGTAGGGTGACACAGAGAGGAAGTGTGTGCAGTTTAGGGTGGCACAGAGAGGAACGGGTGTGCAGTGTCGGGTGGCACAGAGAGGAATGGGTTTGCAGTGTAGGGTGACACAAGGAGCGTAGGGTGTGCAGTGTGGGTTGGCAAAGTGAGGGAGGGGTGTGGAGTGTAGGGTGACAGAGAGAAAGGGGTGTGTAGTGTAGGGTGGCACAGAGAGGAAGGGGTGTGCAGGGTAAGGTGGTGCAGAGAGGAAGGGATGTGTAGTGTAGGGTGGCACAAGGACAAAGTGATGTACATTGTAGCGTGGCACAAGGAGGGGGGGCGTTGTGCAGTGTGGGTTGGCAAAGTGAGGGAGGAGTGTGCAGTGTAGGGTGGCAGAGAGGAAGGGATGTGTAGTGTAGGGTGGCACAGAAAGGAAGGGGTGTGCAGGGTAAGGTGGCACAGAGAGGAAGGGATGTGTAGTGTAGGGTGGCACAGAGAGGAAGGGGTGTGCAGTGTAGGGTGGCACAAGGAGGGAGGGGTGTGCAGGGTAAGGTGGCACAGAGAGGAAGGGATGTGTAGTGTAAGGTGGCACAGAGAGGAAGGGGTGTGCAGTGTAGGGTGGCACAAGGAGGGAGGGGTGTGCAGTGTAGGGTGGCACAAAGAGGAAGGGGTGTGCAGTGTAGGGTGGCACAGAGAGGAAGGGGTGTGCAGTGTAGGGTGGCACAGAGAGGAGGGGATGTGTAGTGTAGGGTGGCACAGAGGAAGGGATGTGTAGTGTAGGGTGGCACAGAGAGGAACGTATGTGTAGTGTAGGGTGGCACAGGGTGGGAGGTGTTTGCAGTGTAGGGTGGCACAGAGATGAAGGGGTATGCAGTGTAAGGTGGCACAGGGTGGGAGGGGTGTGCATTGTTGGTTGGCACAGAGAAGAAGGGGTGTGCAGTTTCGGGTTGTAAAGGGACGGAGTGGTGTGCAGTGTTGGGTGAGACAGAGAGGAAGGTATGTTCAGTGTAGGGTGGCACAAAGAGAGAGGCGTGTACAGTGTAGGGTGACACAGAGGAAGGCTTGAGCAGTGTAGGGTGGCACGAGGAGGGAGGGGTGTGCAGTGTAGGGTGGCAAAGGGAGGGAGTAATGTGGAGTGTAGGGTTGCACAGAGAGGAAGGGGTGTGCAGTGTAGGGTGACACAGAGGAAGGGGTGTGCAGTGTAGGGTGGCACAAGTAGGGAGGCAAATGCAGTGTAGAGTGGCACAGAGAGGAAAGGGTGTGTAGTGTAGGGTGGCACAGAGTGGACGGAGTGTGCAGTGTAGGGTGGCGCAGAGAGGAAGGAGTGTGCAGTGTGGGGTGGCACAGAGAGGAAGGGGTGTGCAGTGTAGGGTGACACAGAGAGGAAGGGGTGTGCAGTGTAGGGTGGCACAAGGAGGGGAGCGGTGTGCAGTGTAGAGTGGCACAGAGAGGAAAGGGTGTGTAGTGTACGGTGGCACAGAGAGGAAGGGGTGTGCAATGTAGGGTGGCACAGAGAGGAAGGGGTGTATAGTGTAGGGTGGCACAGAGGAAGGGATGTGCAGTGTAGGGTGGCACAGAGAGGAAGGGGTGTGCAGTGTAGGGTGACACAGAGAGGAAGGGGTGTGCAGTGTCGGGTGACACAAGGAGGAAGGGATGTACATTGTAGCATGGCACAAGGACGGGGGGTGTGCAGTATGGGTTGGCAAAGTGAGGGAGCGGTGTGTAGTGTAGGGTGGCAGAGAGAGGAAGGGGTATGCAGGGTAAGGTGGCACAGAGAGGAATGGATGTGCAGTGTAGGGTGGCACAGAGGAAGGGGTGTGCAGTGTAGGTTGGCACAGAGGGGTCAGGTGTGCAGTGCAAGGTGGCACAGAGAGGAATGGATGTGCAGTGTAAGGTGGCACCGGGTGGGAGGGGTGTGCAATTTAGGGTGGCACATGGAGGGAGGGGCGTGCTGTGTGGGGTGACACAGAGAGGAAGGGATGTACAGTGTTGGGTGGCACAGAGAGGAAGGGATGCACAGTATAGGGTGGCACAGAGAGGAAGGGGTGTGGAGTGTTGGTTGGCACAGAAGAAGGGAGTACAGTGTAGGGTGGTACAGGGTGCGAGGAGTGTGCATTGTAGGTTGGCACAGAGAGGAAGGGGTGTGCAGTTTAGGGTGGCACAAGGAGGGATGGGTGTGCAGTGTAGGGTGGTACAAGGAGGGAGGGGTTTGCAGTATAGGGTGACACAGAGGCAGGCTTGAGCAGTGTAGGGTGGCCCCCTGAGGGAGGGGTGTGCAGTGTAGGGTAGCACAAGGAGGGAGGTGAATGCAGTGTAGGGTGGCACAAGGAGGGAGGGTGTGCAGTGTAGGGTGGCAAAGGGAGGGAGGCATATGCAGTGTAGAGTGGCTCAGAGAGGAAGGGGTGTGTAGTGTAGGGTTTCACAGAGAGGAAATGGTGTGCAGTGTAGGGTGGAACAGAGAGGAAGGTTGTGCAGTGTAGGGTGCCACAGAGAGGAATGGTGTGCAGTGTAGGGTGGCACAAAGAGGGGGTGTGCAGTGTAGGGTGGCACAAGGAGAGATGGGTGTGCAGTGTAGGGTGGCACAGAGAGGAAGGGGTGTGTAGTGGGTGGCCCCCTGAGGGAGGGGTGTGCAGTGTAGGGTGGCACAAGGAGGGAGGGGTGTGCAGTGTGGGGTGACACAGAGGAAGGCTTGATCAGTGTAGGGTAGCATGAGGAGGGAGGGGTGTGCAGTGTAGGGTGACACAGAGGAAGGCTTGTGCAGTGTTGGGTTGCACAGAGAGGAAGGGGTGTGCAGTGTAGGGTGACACAGAGGAAGGGGTGTGCAGTGTAGGGTGGCACAAGTAGGGAGGCAAATGCAGTGTAGAGTGGCACAGAGAGGAAAGGGTGTGTAGTGTAGGGTGGCACAGAGTGGACGGGGTGTGCAGTGTAGGGTGGCGCAGAGAGGAAGGAGTGTGCAGTGTGGGGTGGCACAGAGAGGAAGGGGTGTGCAGTGTAGGGTGACACAGAGAGGAAGGGGTGTGCAGTGTCGGGTGACACAAGGAGGAAGGGATGTACATTGTAGGGTGGCACAAGGACGGGGAGTGTGCAGTATGGGCTGGCAAAGTGAGGGAGCGGTGTGTAGTGTAGGGTGGCACAGAGAGGAAGGGGTATGCAGGGTAAGGTGGCACAGAGAGGAATGGATGTGCAGTGTAGGGTGGCACAGAGGAAGGGGTGTGCAGTGTCGGATGGTACAGAGAGGAAGGGGTGTGCAGTATAAAGTGGCGCAGGGAGGAATGGATGTGCAGTGTAAGGTGGCACCAGGTGGGAGGTGTGTGCAATTTAGGGTGGCACATGGAGGGAGGGGCGTGCTGTGTTGGGTGACACAGAGAGGAAGGGATGTACAGTGTTGGGTGACACAGAGAGGAAGGGATGTACAGTGTAGGGTGGCACAGAGATGAAGGGGTGTGCAGTGTTGGTTGGCACAGAGAGGAAGGGTGTGCAGTGTAGGGTGGTACAGGGTGCGAGGAGTGTGCATTGTAGGTTGGCACAGAGAGGAAGGGGTGTGCAGTGTAGGGTGGCACAAGGAGGGATGGGTGTGCAGTGTAGGGTGGCACAAGGAGGGAGGGGTTTGCAGTGTAGGGTGACACAGAGGCAGGCTTGAGCAGTGTAGGGTGGCACGAGGAGGGAGGGGTGTGCAGTGTAGGGTAGCACAAGGAGGGAGGTGAATGCAGTGTAGGGTGGCACAAGGAGGGAGGGTGTGCAGTGTAGGGTGGCAAAGGGAGGGAGGCATGTGCAGTGTAGAGTGGCTCAGAGAGGAAGGGGTGTGTAGTGTAGGGTTTCACAGAGAGGAAATGGTGTGCAGTGTAGGGTGGAACAGAGATGAAGGCTGTGCAGTGTAGAGTGGCTCAGAGAGGAAGGTTGTGCAGTGTAGGGTGCCACAGAGAGGAATGGTGTGCAGTGTAGGGTGGCACAAAGAGGGGGTGTGCAGTGTAGGGTGGCACAAGGAGAGATGGGTGTGCAGTGTAGGGTGGCACAGAGAGGAAGGGGTGTGTAGTGGGTGGCCCCCTGAGGGAGGGGTGTGCAGTGTAGGGTGGCACAAGGAGGGAGGGGTGTGCAGTGTGGGGTGACTCAGAGGAAGGCTTGATCAGTGTAGGGTAGCATGAGGAGGGAGGGGTGTGCAGTGTAGGGTGACACAGAGGAAGGCTTGTGCAGTGTTGGGTGGCACGAGGAGGGAGGGGTGTGCAGTGTACGGTGGCACAAGGAGTGAGGGGTGTGCAGTGTTGGGTGACACAGAGGAAGGGGTGTGCAGTGTAGGGTGGCACAAGGAGGGAGGGGTGTGCAGTGTAGGGTGGCACAGAGAGGAAGGGGTGTGCATTGTAGGGTGGCAAAGGGAAGGAGGCATATGCAGTGTAGAGTGGCAGAGAGAGGAAGTGGTGTGCAGTGTAGGGTGGCACAGAGAGGGAGGGGTGTGTAGTGTAGGGTGGCACAGAGAGGAAGGGGTGTGCATTGTAGGATTCCACAGAGGGGGAGGGGTGTGCAGTGTAGATTGGCACAGAGAGGAAGGGGTATGCATTGTTGGGTGGCAAAGTGAGGGAGCCGTGTGCGGTGTAGAGTGGCACAGAGAGGAAGAAGTGTGCAGTTTTGGGTGACACAGTGAGGAAGGCTTGAGCAGTGTAGGGTGGCACAAGGGGGGAGGGGTGTGCAGTGTAGGGTGGCACAAGGAGGGTGGTGAATGCAGTGTAGAGTTGCACAGAGAGGAAAGAGTGTGTAGTGTAGGGTGGCACAGTGAGGAAGGGGTGTGCAGTGTAGGGTGGCACAGAGAGGAAGGGGTGTGCAGTGTAGGGTGGCACAAGGAGGGAGGGTGTGCAGTGTAGGGTGGCAAAGGGAGGGAGGCATGTGCAGTGTAGGGTGGCACAGAGAGGAAGGGGTGTGTAGGGTGGCACAGAGATGAAGGGTGTGCAGTGTAGGGTGGCACAAAGAGGGGGTGTGCAGTGTAGGGTGGCACAAGGAAAGATGGGTGTGCAGTGTAGGGTGGCACAGAGAGGAAGGGTGTGCAGTGTACGGTGGCACAGAGAGGAAGGGGTGTGTAGTGGGTGGCCCCATGAGGGAGGGATGTGCAGTGTAGGGTGGCACAAGGAGGGAGGGGTGTGCAGTGTAGGGTGACACAGAGGAAGGCTTGAGCAGTGTAGGGTAGCATGAGGAGGGAGGGGTGTGCAGTGTAGGGTGACACAGAGGAAGGCTTGGGCAGTGTTGGGTGGCACGAGGAGGGAGGGGTGTGCAGTGTAGGGTGGCACAAGGAGTGAGGGGTGTGTGCAGTGTTGGGTGACACAGAGGAAGGGGTGTGCAGTGTAGGGTGGCACAAGGGGGGAGCCGAATGCCGTGTAGAGTGGCACAGAGAGGAAAGGGTGTGTAGTGTATAGTGGCACAGAGAGGAAGGGGTGTGCAGTGTAGGGTGGCACAGAGAAGAAGGGGTGTGCAGTGTAGGGTGGCACATAGGAAGGGGTGTGCAGTGTAGAGTGGCACAGAGAGGGAGGGGTGTGCAGTGTAGGGTGGCACAGAGAGGGAGGGGTGTGCAGTGTAGGGTGGCACAGAGAGGAAGGGGTGTGCATTGTAGGGTGGCAAAGGGAAGGAGGCATGTGCAGTGTAGAGTGGCACAGAGAGGAATGGGTGTGCAGTGTAGGCTGACACAGAGAAGAAGGGGTGTGCAGTGTAGGGTGGCACATAGAGGAAGGGGTGTGCATTTTTGGGTGGCAAAGGGAGGGAAGCGTGTGCAGTGTAGAGTGGCACAGAGGGGAAAAGGTGTGTAGTGTAGGGTGGCACAGAGAGGAAGGGGTGTGTAGTGTCGGGTGGCACAGAGAGGAAGGGGTGTGCAGTGTCGGGTGGCACAGAGAGGAAGGGGTGTGCAGTGTCGGCTGGCTCAGAGAGGAAGTGGTGTGCATTGTAGGATGCCACAGAAGGTGAGGGGTGTGCAGGGTAGGGTGGCACAGAGGAAGGGGTGTACAGCGTAGGGTGGCACAGGGGGAGGGGTGTGCAGCATAGGGTGGCACAGAGGAAGGGGTGTGCAGTGTAGGTGGCACAGAGAGGAAGGGATGTGTAGTGTAGGTGGCACAGAGAGGAAGGGGTGTGCAGTGTAGGGTGGCACAAGGAGGGAGGGTGTGCAGTGTATGGTGGCACAGAGAGGAAAGGGTGTGTAGTGTAGGGTGGCACAGAGAGGAAAGGGTGTGTAGTGTAGGGTGGCACAGAGAGTAAGGGGTGTGCAGTTTAGGGTGGCACAGAGAGGAAGCGGTGTGCAGTGTGTGGTGGCACAGAGAGAAAGGGGTGTGCAGTGTAGGGTGGCGCAGGGTGGGAGGCGTGTGCAGTGTAGGGTGGCACAGCGAGGAAGGGGTGTGCAGTGTAGGGTGGCACAGGGTGGGAGGGTGTGCAGTGTAGGGTGGCACAGAGGGAGGGGTGTGCAGTGTAGTGTGGCACAGAGAGGAAGGGATGTGTAGTGTAGGTGGCACAGAGAGGAAGGGGTGTGCAGTGTAGGGTGGGAGGGGTGTGCAGTGTAGGGTGGCACAGAGTGGAAGGGGTATGCTGTGTAGTGTGGCAAAGGGAGGGAGGGGTGTGCAGTGTAGGGTGGCAAATTGAGGGAGGCGTGTGCAGTGTAGGGTGGCACAGAGGGTGTGTGTGTGCAGTGTAGGGTGGCACAGAGAGGAACGGGTGTGCAGTGTCGGGTGACACAGAGAGGAAGGGGTGTGCAGTGTAGGGTGGCACAGAGGGAGGGGTGTGCAGTGTCAGGTGACACAAGGAGGAAGGGGTGTGCAGTGTAGTGTGGCACAAGGAGGGAGGGGTGTGCAGTGTAGGGTGACACAAGGAGGAAGGGGTGTGCAGTGTAGTGTGGCACAAGGAGGGAGGGTTGTGCAGTGTAGGGTGGCACAAGGAGGGTGGGGTGTTCATTGTAGGGTGGCACGGGGAAGGGGTGTGCAGTGTAAGGTGGCACGCTGGAAGGGGTGTGCAGTGTAAGGTGGCACAGAGTGGAAGGGATGTACAGTGTAGGTGGCACAGAGAGGAAGGGGTGTGCAGTGTAGGGTGGCACATGGAGTCAGGGGTGTGCAGTATGGGTGGCACAAGGAGGGAGGGGTGTGCAGTGTAGGGTGACACAGAGGAAGGGTTGTGCAGTGTAAGGTGGCACAGAGAGGAAGTGGTGTGCAGTGTAAGGTGGCAAAGTGAGGGAGGGGTTTGCAGTGTGGGTGGTGCAAGGAGGGAGGGGTGTGCCGTGTTGGTTGGCACAGAGAGGAAGGGTGTGCAGTGTAGGGTGGCACAAGGAGGGAGGGGTGTGCAGTGTAGGGTGACACAGAGAAAAAGGGTGTGCAGTGTAGGGTGGAATAAGGAGGGAGGGGTGTGCAGTGTAGAGTGACACAGAGATTAAGGGTGTGCAGTGTGGGTGGCACAAGGAGAGATGGGTGTGCAGTGTAGGGTGGCACAGAGAGGAAGGGCGTGCAGTGTAGGGTGGCACAGAGAGGAAGGGTGTGCAGTGTAGGGTGGCACAGAGAGGAAGGTTGTGCAGTGTAGGGCGACACAGAAGAAGGGTGTTCAGTGTAGGGTGGCACAAGGAGAGATGGGTGTGCAGTGTAGGGTGGCACAAGGAGGGAGGGGTGTGCATTGTAGGTTGGCACAGTGGGGACGTGGTGTGCAGTGTAGGGTGACACAGAGAGGAAGGGTGTGCAGTGTAGGGTGGCACAGTGAGGGAGGTGTGTCCAGTTTAGTGTTGCACAAGGAGGGAGAGGTGTGCAATGTAGGTTGGCACAGAGAGGAAGTGGTGTGTAGTGTAGGGTGGCAAAGGGAGGGAGGGGTGTGCCTTGTAGGGTGACACAGAGAGGAAGGGGTGTGCAATGTAGGGTGGCACAAGGAGGGAGGTGTGTGCAGTGTAGGGTGGCACAGAGAGGAAGTGGTGTGTAGTGTAGGGTGGCAAAGGGAGGGAGGTGTGTGCAGTGTAGGGTGGCACAGAGGAAGGGGTGTGCCATGTAGGGTGGCACAGAGGAAGGGATGTTCAGTGTAGGATGGCACAGAGGAAGGGGTGTGCAGTGTAGGGTGGCACAGAGAGGAAGGGGTGTGCAGTGTAAGGTGGCATGGGGTGGGGGGGGTGTGCAGCGTTAGGTGGCACAGTGTGGGAGGGGTGTGCAGTGTAGGGTGACACAGAGGGAGGGGTGTGAAGTTTAAGGTGGCACAGAGAGGAAGTGGTGTGCAGTGTAGGGTGGCAAAGTGAGGGAGGGGTTTGCAGTGTGGGTGGCACAAGGTGGGAGGGGTGTGCAGTGTAGGGTGGCACAGAGAGGAAGGGTGTGCAGTGTAGGGTGGCACAAGGAGGGAGGGGTGTACAGTTTAGGATGACACAGAGAGGAAGGGTGTGCAGTGTAGGGTGACACAGAGGAAGGGCGTGCAGTGTTAGGTGGCACAGGGTGGGAGGGGTGTGCAGTGTAGGGTGGCACAAGTAGGGTGTTGTGTGCGGTGTAGGGTGACACAGAGGAAGGGGTGTGCAGTGTAAGGTGGCACAGAGAGAAAGTGGTGTGCAGTGTAGGGTGGCAAAGTGAGGGAGGGGTTTGCAGTGTGGGTGGCACAAGGAGGGAGGGGTGTGCTGTGTAGGTTGGCACAGAGGAAGGGTGTGCAGTGTAGGGTGGCACAGAGAGGGAGGCGTGTGCAGTGTAGGGTGGCACAGAGAGGAAGGGTGTGCAGTGTAGGGTGGCACAGAGAGGGAGGCGTGTGCAGTGTAGGGTGTCACAGAGAGGAAGGGTGTGCAGTGTAGGGTGTCACAGAGAGGAAGGGTGTGCAGTGTAGGGTGGCACAGAGAGGGAGGTGTGTGCATTGTAGTTTGGCACAGAGAGGAAGTGGTGTGTAGTGTAGGGTGGCAAAGGGAGGGAGGCGTGTGCAGTGTAGGGTGGCACAGAGAGGGAGGCGTGTGCAGTGTAGGGTGACACAGAGGAAGGGGTGTGCAATGTAGGGTGGCACAAGGAGGGAGGGGTGTGTTGTGTAAGGTGGCTAAGGTAGGGAGGCGTGTGCAGTGTAGGGTGGCACAGAGGAAGGTGTGTGCAGTGTAGGGTGGCACAGAGAGGAAGGGGTGTGCAGTGTCGCATGGCACAGGGGAAGGGGTGCGCAGTGTAGTGTGGCACAGAGAGGAAGGGATGTGTAGTGTAGGCTGGCAAAGTGAGGGAGGGTGTGTAGTGTGGGTGGCACAGAGGAAGGGGTGTGTAGTGTAGAGTGGCACAGACAGGAAGGGGTGTGCAGTGTAGGGTGGCACAGAGAGGAAGGGGTGTGCAGTGTAGGGTGACACAGAGAGGAAGGGGTGTGCAGTGTCAGGTGACACAAGTAGGAAGGGGTGTGCAGTGTAGTGTGGCACAAGGAGGGAGGGGTGTGCAGTGTAGGGTGACACAAGGAGGAAGGGGTGTGCAGTGTAGGGTGACACAGAGAGGAAGGGGTGTGCAGTGTAGGGTGGCACAGAGAGGAAGGGGTGTGCAGTTTAGGGTGGCACAGAGGGGATGGGGTGTGCAGTGTGGGTGGTACAGAGGAAAGGGTGTGCAGTGTAGGGTGGCACAGAGAGGGAGGGGTGTGCAGTGTTGGGTGGCACAGAGAGGGAGGGGTGTGCAGTGTTGGGTGGCACAGAGAGGAAGGGGTGTGCCGTGTAAGGTGGCACGGTGGGAGCGGTGTGTAGTGTAGGGTGGCACAAGGAGTGTGGGGTGTGCAGTGTAGGGTGGCATAGGGAGGGAGGGGTGTGCAGTGTAGGGTGGCACAGAGAGGAAGGGGTGTGCAATGTAAGGTGGCACAGGGTGGGAGGGATGTGCAATGTAGGGTGGCACAAGGAGTGTGGGGTGTGCAGTGTAGGGTGGCACAGAGGAAGGGGTGTGCAGTTTAGGGTGGCACAGAGAGGATGGGGTGTGCAGTGTGGGTGGTACAGAGGAAAGGGTGTGCAGTGTAGAGTGGCACAGACAGGAAGGCGTGTGCAGTGTAGGGTGGCACAGAGACGGAGGGGTGTGCAGTGTTGGGTGGCACAGAGAGGAAGGGGTGTGCCGTGTAAGGTGGCACAGTGGGAGCGGTGTGTAGTGTAGGGTGGCACGAGGAGTGTAGGGTGACACAGAGGAAGGGGTGTGCAGTGTAGGGTGACACAGAGGAAGGGGTGTGCAATGTAGGGTGGCACAAGGAGGGAGGGGTGTGTTGTGTAAGGTGGCTAAGGTAGGGAGGCGTGTGCAGTGTAGGGTGGCACAGAGGAAGGTGTGTGCAGTGTAGGGTGGCACAGAGAGGAAGGGGTGTGCAGTGTCGCGTGGCACAGGGGAAGGGGTGCGCAGTGTAGTGTGGCACAGAGAGGAAGGGATGTGTAGTGTAGGCTGGCAAAGTGAGGGAGGGTGTGTAGTGTGGGTGGCACAGAGGAAGGGGTGTGTAGTGTAGAGTGGCACAGACAGGAAGGGGTGTGCAGTGTAGGGTGGCACAGAGAGGAAGGGGTGTGCAGTGTAGGGTGACACAGAGAGGAAGGGGTGTGCAGTGTCAGGTGACACAAGTAGGAAGGGGTGTGCAGTGTAGTGTGGCACAAGGAGGGAGGGGTGTGCAGTGTAGGGTGACACAAGGAGGAAGGGGTGTGCAGTGTAGGGTGACACAGAGAGGAAGGGGTGTGCAGTGTAGGGTGGCACAGAGAGGAAGGGGTGTGCAGTTTAGGGTGGCACAGAGGGGATGGGGTGTGCAGTGTGGGTGGTACAGAGGAAAGGGTGTGCAGTGTAGGGTGGCACAGAGAGGGAGGGGTGTGCAGTGTTGGGTGGCACAGAGAGGGAGGGGTGTGCAGTGTTGGGTGGCACAGAGAGGAAGGGGTGTGCCGTGTAAGGTGGCACGGTGGGAGCGGTGTGTAGTGTAGGGTGGCACAAGGAGTGTGGGGTGTGCAGTGTAGGGTGGCATAGGGAGGGAGGGGTGTGCAGTGTAGGGTGGCACAGAGAGGAAGGGGTGTGCAATGTAAGGTGGCACAGGGTGGGAGGGATGTGCAATGTAGGGTGGCACAAGGAGTGTGGGGTGTGCAGTGTAGGGTGGCACAGAGGAAGGGGTGTGCAGTTTAGGGTGGCACAGAGAGGATGGGGTGTGCAGTGTGGGTGGTACAGAGGAAAGGGTGTGCAGTGTAGAGTGGCACAGACAGGAAGGCGTGTGCAGTGTAGGGTGGCACAGAGACGGAGGGGTGTGCAGTGTTGGGTGGCACAGAGAGGAAGGGGTGTGCCGTGTAAGGTGGCACAGTGGGAGCGGTGTGTAGTGTAGGGTGGCACGAGGAGTGTAGGGTGACACAGAGGAAGGGGTGTGCAGTGTAGGGTGACACAGAGGAAGGGGTGTGCAATGTAGGGTGGCACAAGGAGGGAGGGGTGTGTTGTGTAAGGTGGCTAAGGTAGGGAGGCGTGTGCAGTGTAGGGTGGCACAGAGGAAGGTTTGTGCAGTGTAGGGTGGCACAGAGAGGAAGGGGTGTGCAGTGTCGCGTGGCACAGGGGAAGGGGTGCGCAGTGTAGTGTGGCACAGAGAGGAAGGGATGTGTAGTGTAGGCTGGCAAAGTGAGGGAGGGTGTGTAGTGTGGGTGGCACAGAGGAAGGGGTGTGTAGTGTAGAGTGGCACAGACAGGAAGGGGTGTGCAGTGTAGGGTGGCACAGAGAGGAAGGGGTGTGCAGTGTAGGGTGACACAGAGAGGAAGGGGTGTGCAGTGTCAGGTGACACAAGTAGGAAGGGGTGTGCAGTGTAGTGTGGCACAAGGAGGGAGGGGTGTGCAGTGTAGGGTGACACAAGGAGGAAGGGGTGTGCAGTGTAGGGTGACACAGAGAGGAAGGGGTGTGCAGTGTAGGGTGGCACAGAGAGGAAGGGGTGTGCAGTTTAGGGTGGCACAGAGGGGATGGGGTGTGCAGTGTGGGTGGTACAGAGGAAAGGGTGTGCAGTGTAGAGTGGCACAGTCAGGAAGGCGTGTGCAGTGTAGGGTGGCACAGAGAGGGAGGGGTGTGCAGTGTTGGGTGGCACAGAGAGGAAGGGGTGTGCCGTGTAAGGTGGCACGGTGGGAGCGGTGTGTAGTGTAGGGTGGCACAAGGAGTGTGGGGTGTGCAGTGTAGGGTGGCATAGGGAGGGAGGGGTGTGCAGTGTAGGGTGGCACAGAGAGGAAGGGGTGTGCAATGTAAGGTGGCACAGGGTGGGAGGGATGTGCAATGTAGGGTGGCACAAGGAGTGTGGGGTGTGCAGTGTAGGGTGGCACAGAGGAAGGGGTGTGCAGTTTAGGGTGGCACAGAGAGGATGGGGTGTGCAGTGTGGGTGGTACAGAGGAAAGGGTGTGCAGTGTAGAGTGGCACAGACAGGAAGGCGTGTGCAGTGTAGGGTGGCACAGAGACGGAGGGGTGTGCAGTGTTGGGTGGCACAGAGAGGAAGGGGTGTGCCGTGTAAGGTGGCACGGTGGGAGTGGTGTGTAGTGTAGGGTGGCACGAGGAGTGTGGGGTGTGCAGTGTAGGGTGGCATAGGGAGGGAGGGGTGTGCAGTGTAGGGTGGCACAGAGAGGAAGGGGTGTGCAGTGTAAGGTGGCACAGGGTGGGAGGGGTGTGCAATGTAGTGTGGCACAAGGAGGGAGGGGTGTGCAGTGTAGGGTGGCACAAGGAGTGTGGGGTGTGCAGTGTAAGGTGGCACAGGGAGGGAGGGGTGTGTAGTATAGGATGGTGGAGGGATATGTGCGCAGTATCGGGTGGAATCTGGAAAGACGTGTGGAGGGAGGGGTGTCAGTGTAGGGTGGTGGAGGGAGGGGTGTCAGTGTGGGGTGGTGGAGGGAGGGTGTTAGTGTAGGGTGGTGGAGGGAGGGGTGTCAGTGTAGGGTGGTGGAGGGAGGGGTGTCAGTGTAGGGTGGTGGAGGGAGGGGTGTCAGTGTAGGGTTGTGGAGGGAGGGGTGTCAGTGTAGGGTGGTGGAGGGAATGGTGTCAGTGGAGGGTGGTGGAGGGAGGGGTGACAGTGTGGGGTGGTGGAGGGAAGGGTGTGCAGTGTGGGGTGGTGGAGGGAGGGGTGTCAGTGTAGAGTGCTGGAGGGATGGGTGTCAGTGTAGGGTGGTGGAGGGATGGGTGTCAGTGTAGGGTAGTTGAGGGAGGGGTGTCAGTGTAGGGTGGTTGAGGGAGGGGTGTCAGTGTAGGGTGGTGGATGGAGGGGTGTCAGTGTAGGGTGGTGGAGGGAGGGAGGGGTGTCAATGTAGGGTGGTGGAGGGAGGGGTGTCAGTGTAGGGTGGTGGAGGGAGGGGTGTGCAGTGTAGAGTGGTGGTGGGAAGGGTGTCAGTGTAGGGTGGTGGAGGGAGGGGTGTCAGTGTAGAGTGCTGGAGGGAAGGTTGTGCAGTGTGGGGTGGTGGAGGGAGGGGTGTCAGTGTTGAGTGGTTGACGGAGGGGTGTCAGTGTAGAGTGGTTGAGGGAGGGGTGTCAGTGTAGAGTGGTTGAGGGAGGGGTGTCAGTGTAGGGTGGTGGAGGGAAGGGTGTGCAGTGTAGAGTGGTGGAGGGAAGGGTGTCAGTGTAGAGTGGTTGAGGGAGGGGTGTCAGTGTAGGGTGGTGGAGGGAGGGGTGTCAGTGTAGAGTGGTGGAGGGAGGGGTGTCAGTGGAGAGTGGTTGAGGGAGGGGTGTCCGTGTAGGGTGGTGGAGGGAAGGGTGTGCAGTGTAGAGTGAAACAAGGAGGGAGACAGCCTCCTTTCAGGTCCAGTTTCTGTTTGTGTTGATATTTTTAAAAACAAGTTGTCACCACTCCTCTTTTCAATCTTTTAGACACTGAACTTTAAATTGAAAGGACATCCTCTTGATGCCAGATCCTCCCTGCAAGTTCATCTGAAAGGCAAAGACATAAGTGGAAAGGGCAGGTAACATTATTCTGCACTTTGCGAAGAGGCTGCTCAACGTGTTAATGAAGGAATTCAGTGTGAAAACTGTTGGTTAAATGGTTTAAAACGTATTCTAGAATTTAAAAACCCAAGGAGAATAGCCACTGAAAATTAGCAGTGGATGAAAGCAGTGATTTTCCAAACTCAGCAGCGATGATGTCCCCACATTCATATTCTGTATGGCCAAACAAAGTCGTTAAAGAGTGGAATTCTCAGAGTTTGGCTGAGGAGAAAGCAGCGTGTAGCACGAGACGCACTGGGGGAGTCAGGTTAGAAAAGTGCTGCAAAAGTGAGATGATGTCTGGTTGGAGTTGGTTCTTGTGGAGCATAAACAGCGCATGGACCAGTTAACATAAGAAATAGGAGCAGGAGTAGACCATTCGGCCCCTTGAGTCTGCTCCACCATTCAACAAGGTCATGGCTGATCTCCTGCCTCAACTCCACTTGCCCGTCCACTCCCCGTATCCCTTGATTCTACAAGTGACCAAAAATCCCTCTATCCCAGCCTTGAATGTATTCAACAATGGAGCAGCCACAACCCTCTGGGGTAGAGAATTCCAAAGATTCACAACCGTCTGAGTGAAGAAATCTCTCCTTATCTCTCTCTGAAATGATTACCCCCTAATCCTCAGAGTGTGGCTGGCAGTTCTAGATTCAGGGGGAGATGGCGGCATAATGGTGATGATCCTGGACTAGTAATCCAGACATCCATGCTAATGATCTGGGGACATGGGTTCAAATCCCATGACGGCAGCTGATGGAATTTGAATTCAGTTAATAAGTTTTGAATATAAAGCTAGTATGGTCACCGTAAAACTATCATCGATTGTTGTAATGTCCTTTAGGGAGGGAAATCTGCCACCCTTACCCGGCCTGGCCTGCATGGGAATTCAGACCCACAGCAATGTGGTTGACTCTTAACTGCCCTCTGAAATGGCCTAGCTAGGTCAGTTCAAGGGCAATTAGGGATGGGCAACAAATGCTGGCCTTGCCAGTGACACCCACACCCCAGGGGAAACAACTTTTCAGTGTCTACCCTGTGAAGCCCCTTCAGAATCTTGTTTCAATGAGATTGTCTCTCGTTCTTCTAAACCCCAGAGAAAATAGGCCCAATTTACTCAGCCCCTCATCATTGGGTAACCCTCGTATCTCAGGAACCAATCCAGTAAACTTTCACTGTACGGGCTTCAATGTAAGTATATCCTTCCTTAGATATGGAGGGTAAAACTGTGCACTGTACTCCAGGTGTGGCCTCACCAAAGTCCCAGATAAGTATAGAAAGACTTCTTTGGGATAAATGGCCTGTTTCTGTGGTGCTCCTTTCTGCTGAGGGCACTCTCAGACTGTTGTCGGGCTCCCAGGGCTGGCGCAGCGAGAGAGGGAGAACTGCAGCTTCCCCCCTGCCAGCATCCACCACAAAGCCATCGAACATAAGGGACAAAGAGGGAAAAGAGAACGGACAGAACGTTTCTGAACCAGAAACATAAAATGACGGAAACACACTGGCGCCCAAAGAGAGGGAAGACAGTTCGCGAGCCAGACACTCCCAGCAGGATTGCATTTGCATAGGAGGCCTAGACACATAGCGCCAACCCACCTCTTGCTCCTCCACATCCCCCCCCTCTCCGCAACCCCAACCACCAAATAAACACCTCTAAAAATAAGTCAGGTTCTTGTGGAGGAAAGAATGATGGCCAGTGCAGAAAGAAAAAAAAAACTTCCATTGCCTTTACACCTCATCAGACCTCTCCAGCCATGTCACAGTGCTTCACAGCCAATGAATTACTTTGATGTGTCGATGCCCTCGCTTTTTAAGGGAAACACATTTGCCACTTTGCGCACAGCAAGATCCCACGTACGGCAATAAGGTGAATGAGCAAGTCAGCCTGTTTTGGCAGTGCTTAAGGAGGAACGATGAGTAGGAGAACTGACAGCTGCAGCTTTGAATACCCCCGAAAGGATTGTTAACGTTCACACTGAATAGGCAGAGGGAGCCTATCTTTAACTTCTCATCCGAAGTGCAGCCTCATATGAATTAGGAGCAGGAGTAATGAATTTGGCTTGCTCCCCAGCCAATAAGATTGTGGCTGATCTAATTATGGTCTCAACTCCACGTTCTGCCTACCTCTGATAACTCTGTTATTCATCAAGAACCTATCTACCTCTGCCTTAAAAATGTTCATTGACCCAGTCTCCACCGCCCTCCGGGGCAGAGAGATCCAAAGACTCACGACCCTCAGAGAAAAGATTTCTTCTCATCTCCTTCTTAACTGGGAGACCCCTTTTTTGAAACTGTGGCCCCTAGTTCAAGTCTATCCCACAATGGGAAACGTCCTCTCAGCATCCACCCTGTCAAGCCCCCTCAGAATCTTCTATAGTTCAATAAGATCACCTCTCATTCTTTTAAACTCCAATGAATAGAGGCCCAGCCTTTCCTCATCAGATAATGTGCCCCACCCCCACCCCCAACCCAGGTATCAGTCATGTGAACATTGGTCGCATTCTGAAAATGGGATTACGTGGTGAGGTGGGGTTTGAACCTAGGCCCTGTTGACTTTGTGGCATGAGTGTTTAAAAACTGAAATATAGCCCGACCTTTCAAATCTGTTTATTTTGCATTCAAAATTATGAACGGTTTTGGTAGAGTGGTTAGGGAAGAACTGGAGTGGCAGGAGGGACACAGATTTAAAATAATTGGCAAAAGGGGCAGCAAGTTATGATTTGGAATTCACTTTCTGAAAGGGTGGTGGAAGCAGATTGAATAGTAACCTCCAAAAGAGATTTGGATATGAACTTGAAAAGAAAGACTTTGCAGGGCTAATGGGGAAAGACCAGGGAGAGTAGGATGAATTACATAGCTCTTTCAAAGAGCCGGCACAGGCATGATGGGCTGAATGGCCTCCTACTATGCTGTATCATTCAATTATTTTTGCTTTTATTCATCACGGGATGTGGGCGTCGCTGGCTAGGCCAACATTTATGGCCCATCCCTAATTGCCCTGGAGAAGGTGGTGGTGAGCTGCCTTCTTGAACTGCTGCAGTCCATGTGGTGTAGGTACACCCACAGTGCTGTTAGGGAAGGAGTTCCAGGATTTTGACCCAGCAACAGTGAAGGAATGGCGATATTTTTCCAAGTCAGGATAGTGAGTGGCTTGGAGGGGAACTTCCAGGTTGTGTTGTTCCCATGTATCCGCTGCCCTCGTCCTTCTAGATGGTAGGGGTCGTGGGTTTGGAAGGTGCTGTCGAAGGAGCCTTGGTGAGTTTCTGCAGTGCATCTTGTAAATGGTACACACTGCTGCCATTGTGTGTTGGTGGTAGAGGGAGTGAATGTTTGTGGATGTGGTGCCAATCAATAGGGCTGCTTTGTCCTGGATGGTTATCAAGCTACTTGAGTGTTGTTGGAGCTGCACTCATCCAGGCAAGCGGAGAGTATTCCATCACACCCCTGACTTGTGCCTTGTAGATGGTGGATAGGTCATGGGGAGTCAGGAGGTGAGTTATTCGCCGCAGGATACCTAGCCTCTGACCTGATCTTATAGCCACTGTATTTATAGGCAAGTACAGTTTAGTTTCTGGTCAATGGTAACCCCCAGGATGTTGATAATGGGGGATTCAGTGATAGTAATGCCATTGAATGTCAAGGGGCGATGGTTAGGTTCTCTTTGTGACCCTTTGCCTGCCAGCCTTGAAAATAAACTTAGTTTCTATGTCCTGTTTTGAGTTGTCAGTGATGAAGGTAGTTAAGTGAATGGAATGGCACTGTGTTGAGTGATAATTTAACCCGTGGTGACTGGATTTTATCTTCCTTGTTCTGCACAGACCTCTTGGGTCCATCAACGTCCGGCTTGCCAATCTGGTTGGAGAGAGGAGCAAAAATGTATCTTTTGTCAAAGTTCCTCTGCTGGATAAGAGGAAACAAAAAACGAAGGTGAGATTGTTGTTGTGATGTAAAGCTGATCTAGCTCTCTCCTGCCTGTACTCCGACCTTACACCCACTACAAACCTGAGCTCATCCAAACTGCTGAGCCCCGTATCCTATCTTGCATCAAGTCCATTTCACGTCTCACCGCTGTGCTCGTTGGCCTGTATTGGCTTCCAATCCAGCAAAGCCTCGATCTTAAAATTCTTCCTCTTGCGTTCAGACCACTCCATGGCCTTGCCCTTGCCTATCTCTGTAACCTCCTCCAGACCTCTGAGATTTCTGCGCTCCTCCGATTCGGGGTTTTGAACATCCCCAACTTCCTCTTTGTTATAATGATGTCAAGCCGGGTGGTGAAGAATAATTCTAGACACAGACCCTTTTCTTGATAGTAGGTTTAATCACAGAACGCAGCATTACTTATCTCTGCCTCTTACCTACCAACCCAGTGTCCCAGTAGTCCCTTTTTCTGATACTTAATTAATCAATACCCTCCACCTATTTATCCTTAACCTTAACAATGCAATTGACAGAACGTAACACTTCCACCCCCCCCACCACCCCGCACCATTGGCGGTTGTGCCTTCAGCGGCCTGGGCCTGAAGCCTTCCTTAACCTTTCTGCCTCGCTACCTCCCTCTCACCTTTTAAGATGCTCCTTAAAATCTCCTTCTTTGATCAATATCATAGTCACCTGCCCTAATGACTCCTTTGGTGCCTCGATGTCATACTTTGCCTGATCAGACTCTTGCAAAGCACATAAGCTAAGTTTGGCTATGTTCAAAGTGCTGCTATATAAATGCAAGGTGTTGTACGTAAATGCAAGCTGTTGCTATGCGGCCCACCGTGACCGAGGGAGCCTTCTGCCAGTCTTGCATGAAACATGGAGTTTCGACGGGGGTGATAGAGGGTGACCAATGCTTGGACCTCGGCAGAATCCGGACTGGGGTGGGGCTGGGGATGAAGCAGAAACAGAACTGGTGGGAATTTATGCATTTGCTTTTCACCTCCCCCTTGTTTTCAGAACATGCTCAGCTTCGAAATCTTCTATGAGCCATTCGTGGATAAAAAAGAGAAGATGGAGGGTAAGTGAGACACTTAATAAAACATCTTTTTTTGTGAGTTTTGTGTTAAGCAACAGTAATTGACTCTAAACCTGGCGATCACAGAGCATGGCTGGTGTTGGGAAACTGTGACACTGGTCAACACGGCAGCATAAATTTACAGAGAGATGTCGCTCGGATCAGCGACTGGAAACGGCAGTGAATGGATTTCAGCGCAATTAAGTGTGAGGTCGTCCATTTTTGGACCAAAAAATAATAGACCTGAATCTTTCCAAATGGTCAAAAGTTACAAACTGGGATGACCCAAGGAGCTTTAAGGGTCTGCAGAGAGCAGGCTTGGTCAGTGGCCCGAAAAGACATATTATGTGCTGTTATGACTCTGTGTACACAGATCACCAAAAGGTTAAAATCAAACACACACAAAAAAAAATCAAAAATGCTCATGAAAGTTAACCTTTTATAATTAGAGGTCAAGATGGTAAAGGATAGAGAGTTTTGTTGCAGCTGCACAAAGCTCTGGTTAGGCGGTGAGGAAAGATTACATAAACTAGGTTCTTATTCCCTGGGTATCGAAGGTTGACAAGAGATTTTGTTGAGGGTTTTAGGATTCTGTAAGGAAGATTGATAGGGTAGATCAAGGGAAACTCTTTGCGCTGGTGAGGGAAGTCTAGGACAAGGGGACACAACCTGAAAATCAGAACTAGGCCATTCAGGAGAGAAGTAAGAAAACACTTCTCCATGCAAAAGGGCGGTAGAAGTCTGGAGCTCTCTCTTCCAAAAAGCTGTAGATGTTAGCTTGATCAATCATTTGAAATCAAGAGGGTATTGAGGGGAATGGAGGCAAGGTGGGTGGATGGAGTTAAGATACAGATAGTCTATGATCTCATTGAATGGTGGAAGAGTCTTGAGGGGCTAATTGGCTTCTTGTTCTGAGTTTGGTTATTGGACTACAGTAAAGGGACCTTGACTCTACATCTAACCATGCTGTACCTCCCCTGGATGCCTCATGTGGGTGTGCAAAAACTGGAAAGCGCACAAAGGTGAGCCTATAAAGTTAATAAAAACAGAAAACGCTGAAAATACTCAGCAGAGTCTGGCAGTATCTGTGGAGAGAGAAACAGAGTTAACATTTCAGGTCGATGATCTTTCATCAGAACTGGGAAAAATCAGAGATGTAATAGGGTTTGAGCAAGGGGTTGGCGGGGTGGGTGTGGATGGTGCCTAATTGAAAACTGAGGTGCTGTTCCTCAAACTTACATTGAGCTTGACTGGAACAGTACAGCAGGCCAAGGACAGAGATGTCAGTGTGAGAGCAAGTGGAGAACTAAACTGACAGGCCACCGGAAGCTTGGGGATCATACTTGCACAAAGGTGTTCCTCAAAGTGGTCACCCAGTCTGCGGTTGGTCTGCCTTTTATGCTAGGCAAAGCTGGGGAGATTAGAGTGTTACTCTCAAACTTGTACCTGTCTCAGGTGCCAGTCCTGTGGAAGTGCAGAGATCACCTGGCATGACTGTGTCCCCTCCATCCCCCAGTTCCCTCTATTTTTAATGGTCACTTGTCCATGTGAATCAACAATTCTGTCATCTGTGTGACACTGGATTTGTCACGAGCAAGAGTCGGAAAATTCCCTTTCCTTCTAATGGGAGGGGTGCGTGCGAGTGCGAGTCCTCCAGACAATACTCGATCTGTATTCCTCTCAGGCAAAGTGGGACGTCCAGAGCGGGAGGACATCACAGACATTCCCAGATTTCAAGAGCTTCCGTTGAGATCTCAATCTCCGTCACCAGAAAGTGGCTCTGTCAAGGGAACAGCAAAGCTCATGAGGAAGCTTTCAGACAAACCACAGGACTTCCAGGTAAAAGGGGGGAACTGTGTACGAAAACCAAGTGTGCCGTCATGAATCATTCACCAATGCACAGTCTCACAGTTGGTTACAATGACTTAGGTTCAGGGCTCTTGTGACTCCAGAGGCTGAGAATTTGAGGAACTGTGCTGGGAATATTGGATCCATCCTCCGATGGAAGCAACGTAGCTGCTGCACTTGTCCTGTTTAGTCAGTTGGAAGAAAGAATGATCAATTAGGGAAAGATTTTCAACTGAATGGTATCAGCTGAGACTTGGTTGTAACTAGATAATTCTATAATTGAGAGCCTTACATAGAGGGGCTGATATGATGGAATCAGCACCTAGTTATTAAGCATGCCATCGCACTGTTTGAAGAGCAAGGTGCTTTCTCCGGTTGCCTTGGCCAACATTCATCTTTTAACCAATCAACCAGGAAAAACAAGTTAACTAGCCGTCTGTCCCATTTTGGAGTAACCAAGTGTTGCTGCAGCTGTACAGGGCCTGAGTGAGATCAGATCTGGAATACTGTGTAGTTTTGGTCCCTTCACTTAAAGAGGTATATACATGCATTGGAAACAGTCCAGAGGAGGTTCACTTGTTTGATTACTAGGAATAAGGGGTTGGCTTATGAGAAAAGGTTGGACCTATACGCATTGGTGTTTAGAAGAATGAGAGGTGACCTTATTGATACATATAAGATTCTGAGAGGGCTTGACAGGGTGGATGCTGAAAGGAAGTTTCCCCTCACGGGAGAATCTAGAACTAGGGGGACATAGTTTCAGAATAAGGGGTCTCCCATTTAAGATGTAGATGAGGAGGATTTTTTCTCTGAGGATCTTTAGACTTTGGAAATTTCTGTCCCAGATAGCAGTGGAGGTTGGGTCATTGAATATATTCGCAGCTGAGTTGGACAGCTTTTTGATCAACAAGGGAGTCAAAGGTTATGCAGAGGAAGGCAGCAGAGTGGAATTAAGGCCACAATTCAGATCAGCCACAACCTTATTGAATGGAGGAGCAGGTTTGAGGGGTCAAATCACCTACTCCTGCTGCTATTTCTTAATTTTGTGTTGTTTCTGGGGGACTCCCTGCCAGAATAGCTGCTGCTTTCACCCGCCAACAGGACAACAAGCATCTGAAACTAACCTGTTCTGTGAGGCGCGGTGTGGCGCTTGCTACAGTAAAGCGCTGGTGAATATTGTGAGGTCTCGGGCAGGCTATGTGTGCAACTAGCCAGTGAAGCTCCACATTGGCACTGTGATCTTGCAATTACCTTGTTTTATCAAAGTAGGATCTGTTAGCTTTTGGTTAGAATCTGAGACTATTTTTTTTTAGCTCAAAGAAAACAGAAATATGGAAGGGTTTTGATAGAGTAAATAAGGAGAAACTTTCCACTGTCAGGAGGGTTGATAGCCAAAGGACACAGACTTAAGGTATTTCCAGTGAGGAGCTGAGGGAAAATTTTATTAAGCGATTGTTTATTGTATGTTAATTATATTGTTAAGATAACATGGGTGAAGGGTATTGTTTAATTAAGTGCTTTGAGCACGTAAAAATAGGGGACTCTACCCCTCTTCTGCGGCTATGTTAGTGGCCAGGTCTCCTTAGAAAGGGAGCATACAGTGTCCACTGGCACGCTTGAGGCCTTCTGTGATTGGTGGGCACTACGGGGGCTGGAATGCATCATTGGTCTCCAAAACAACATTTTGCTTTAGTTTGTTAAGTTTCCTTTAAATCCTCATCCTTTCATTACAGAGTCCCTTTAAGAGGCTGTCAATTTGGTTAATTCATTTATTTTGATTTGTTTATCTGGCTAATTTCACAGGTGCTCAGAAGAGTATAAGTAGGGGACAGCTGGGGCACTGGTGTGTAAGGAGAGCTATGAGACTGAATAAAGTCAATAAACTCTCCCAGTAAAGAAAAGCTCCATGTTTTGCTTTTGACTTCACCAATCGGCTTGGATTCTGTTAACAGTGAGTTGCTGTGACCTGGAATGCACTATCTGAAAGGGTAGCGGAAGCAGATTCAATAGGAACTTTCAAAAGGAAATTGGGCAAAAGGAAAACTTTTACAGTGTTATATGGGAAAAGAGCAGGGGAGTGGGATTAATTGAACAACTCTTTCAAAAAGTTGACAGGCACGATAGGCTAAACGGCTGTATGATGCTAGAAAGGAGAGAGTTGTGACGTTTCCTTGTTGTTAGGTTCGAGTCCGGATTATCGAGGGCCGCCAGCTACAAGGCACCAATATCAGACCTGTGGTGAAGGTGTACGTGGGGGACACTGTTTTCCGAACCAGAATCAAACGGGGCAACAACCCTGTCTTTGACGAGGTAAGGGGCACAGTCGTTGTGCTGCAGAAGGTGAATCGCAAGTGTCTTGGATGGATGGATAGATAGATACATAGATAATTGGCCTATTGAAAAATCATCGTGGTGGCAAGTGCTGAATTGTGATGATGATACAAATGAAACAAGTAATCATAATAACATTGTTATAGACAATCATTAAGATAAAAATCAGGTATAATATAATGAAAAGTTTGTACAATTATGAACATTTGAGTATAAAAATAATCACAAAACATTGTAAAATGCAGGTCTCATTAATTTACAGAATGGAAATGAAAGGTCTACAGCACTTTGCATTTTGTATTAAAGTCCATTGATCATATGTTGTCAGGTTTTGTTCTTTAAATTCTCAATCATTTACATACTATTTGTGATGTTTATAAAGTAGGGGACTGTGCTGTCTCATCGTCTGTTTGTATTATATCTTATTTACGGATTGCTGTCTTTTCTCCTCACTTCCATCGCACATTTATTTTCATGTGGTTGTGGTAAAATAGAGTGGTGATGGGAGGTGAGATTCAAGAGTTTTCTAGCATAGTCCTGACAGAGCTTTTTCCATCTTTCAGCAAGGGAGCTCATATTCAGTTGTTTGTGTCAGACTAGCTTTGGTACGCATTACCTAGGATCAGTTTCAGCGCTCGTTCCTGAATGCTTTTGGAAAGATGTTACCTGACTGCTGACAGTGGTCACACTGAGGTGCCAATAAAACTAGGCATAAACAGATGTCCAAAGTGGGTTGAGGGGAGATCTAGCCAATGTCAATTAGGGGATTCACTTGCTTCACTATCATCTGGTGAGGGGAGTCCAGAAGAAGGGGGGCATAACATTAAAATTAGAGCTAGACCATTCAGGGATGATGCAAAGATGTATTTGTTGCACAACAAGATTGTGAAAATCTGGAACTCCCTCTCCTCCAGAAGTATGAGCAGCAACTGAAATTTGACTGAGTAGATGTTGTTGAGTGAGGGTGTAAGGAACTTGGACATGATAAATAAGTCAACAGCAAGAAAGTCAAACTGCAGCAAAGTGGAAAGATTTATTAAGCATAAAATATGGCTTAGTAAACTAGGCAGTAATTAACTCAGTGTAACAGGTTATACTTCCCTGTTTCGGCTCTGGTCAACTTAAAAACCAAAACTGGATTTCTCTTGTAGGCTTCTTAACCTCTTGTAGTTTCGTCAGACTTCTGTACCCTGTTTGGGCTTCTTAGAGAAAGCAACGGGAAACTATTGGCTGCCCAAGCACCGGGTAGTTCAAAAAAGGCACAAGGCTTGGACATATTCCTTTTGTTAGCAGAGAACGGGCCCCTTTTTTTTGAATGTATGTCACTTGTAGCAAGTGGAAATGAGCCAAGTTACAAGCTCAACTGATTATCTTAAATTGGTTGTTTATGTAGCTATTATCGCACTCCGGATTGTTCAGCAGTGCTGCCCAATCACGGAATCACTCATGGGTTCTCCACTATTTTCTACCGTAAGCCTACCTTCACTGGCCAATAATACATGTTGGAATTCGTATAGCTCCACATGCTATTAGTTTGGCCTGATCAGCAATCTTGTAAATAGGGCCCAAATCCATGGCGACACCTCAGCCAATCAGAGTAGACTTGCCAACCAATCTGTACCCTTTTCTCCTGTGGTATAAATTGTTGTGATTGTTTGAAATTTGGCATTCTTGCATTTGTCCTGTTGTGTACAAAATGAAAAGCTTCTGCAACATGTCTCACTTTTCAGCGATGTTCCCGTCCTGTACTACCAAGCGACTAATGCTGCTTTTCCATTTGGCAGATTTTCTTCCAGAATTTTCATAAACTCCCAAGTGAGGTCTTCAACACACTTATACACCTACAGGTAGGCTAAAACAAGGTTTGAACTGCTCTTGGTTTACAGTTGGAATAGAATTGTTGAACTTGCAGCTCAGAATCAGGTCTCTTGGCGCAACAGGTCCATACTGGTGTTTATGCTCCAGATGAGCCTCTTCCCACTGTGAAACTGTTTCAGTACAACTCCTTTGTCATTTTAATTGTGGCCCTCGTGCAGAAGTGAAGGGCATCTGGACCCCAGTTTCGCCTCACCCTAGTAATATAAAGACGGATAATAAGAGTTTCTATAGATAATTAAATAAGAAAAGAGTTAACAAAGTGAACGTTGGTCTCATAGAGAGTGCATCTGGGGAATTGATAATGGAAAGTAGGGGGATGGCGGATGAATTAAACAGGTATTTTGCTTCAGTCTTCACTCTAGAGGATACAATTAATGTCCTGGAAATGGCTGTAAATCAGAAAATGGAAGGGAGGGAGGAACTCGGGAAAATTACAATAACCAGGGAAGTGGTATTGAGCAAATTGTTGGGGCTGCGGGCTGACAAATCCCCAGGTCTGGATGGACTTCACCCTAAGGCCTTGAAAGAAGTGGCTAGTGAGATAGTTGATGCACTGGTTTTAATTTTCCAAAATTCCCTAGATTCAGGGAAGGTTCCATTAGATGGGAAAATAGCAAATATTTATTCAAAAAGAGAGGGAGACAGAAAGCAAAATACTAAAGGCCAGTTGGCCTAACATCTGTCATAGGAAAATGCTAGAAGCTATTATTAAAGATGTTATAGCAGGACACTTAGAAAAATTCAAGGCAATCAGGCAGAGTCAACATGGTTTTGTAAGAGGGAAATCATGTTTAGTCAATTTATTGGAGTTCTTTGAAGGAGTCACATGGGCTGTAGATAAAGGTGGATTTACTACACTTAGATTTCCAGAAGGCATTTGATAAAGTGCCACATCAAAGGTTATTGCAGAAAATAAAAGCTCATGGTGGAGGGGGTAACATACTGGCAGGGATAGAAGATTGGCTAGCTAACAGGAAACAGAGAGTAGGCATAAATGGGTCTTTTTCTGGTTGGCAGGATGTGATGAGTGATGTGCCACAGGGATCAGTGCTGGAGCCTCAACTTTTTACAATTTATATAAATGACTTGGATGAAGGGACCAAAGGTATGGTTGCTAAATTTGCTGGCAACACAAGGATAAGTAGGAAAGTAAATTGTGAAGAGGATGTAAGGAGGCTACAAAGTGACATAGATAGATTAAGTGAGTGGGCAAAGATCTGGCAAATGGAGTATACTGGGGGCAAATGTGAAATAGTTCATTTTGGCAGGAAGAATAAAAAGGAAGCTTATTATCTAAATGGCGAGAGATTGCAGAGCTCTGAGATTCAGAGGGATCTGGGTGTCCTAGTGCATGAATCACAAAAGGTTAGTATGCAGGTACAGCAAGTAACTAGGAAAGCTAATAGAATGTTATTGTTTAATGGAAGGGGAATTGAATACAGAAGTAGAGAGGTTATGCTTCAGTTATACAGGGCACTGGTGAGACCACATCTGAAGTACTGTGTACAGTATAGGTCTCCTTATTTAAGAAAAGATGTAAATGCGTTAGAAACAGTTAAGAGAAGGTTTAATAGACTAAAACCAGGAATGGGCGGGTTGTCTTATGAGGAAAGGCTGGACAGATTAGGCTTGTATCCACTTTAGATATTTACAAGAGTAAGAGACGACTAGATTGAAATATAAAAGATCCTGAGACACCTTGACAGGGTGGATGTGGAGAGGATGTTTCCTCTGTGGGCGAATCTAGAACTAGGGGTCACTGTTTAAAAATAAGGGGTCGCTCATTTAAGACAGAGATGAGGAGAAATTTTTTCTCTGAGTTGTGAGTCTTTGGAACTCTCTTCCTGAAAAGGTGGTGGAAGCAGAGCCTTTTAATGTTTTTAAGGCAATGCTGGATAGATTCTTGATTAACAAGCGGTGAAAGGTTATTGGGGGTAGGCAGGAGTGTGGGGTTGAGGTTACATTCAGATCAGCCATGATCTAATTGAATGGTGGAGCAGGCTCGAGGGCTGAGTGGCCTACTCCTGCTTGTAATTCGTATGCTCACATCTATTTATGTTCACTCATCCCCTGTGAATGGGATGTCAGATCGACACACCCGCGAAGTTTACACGTTCGAATTGTGCCCCATGAACTCATCTCTCCTGGGACTGCTATTGGTTTACCCCAGGGCTAGGGAGGGAGAACAAAAATCGACTGGGTTCCTGCTTTTGGTTCTTGAGAGGGTGCGGAGAAGATTTACCAGAATGGTTCTAGGGATGAGGGATTTTAGCTACAAGGTTGGGTCGGAGAAGCTGGGTTGTTCTCCTTGGAGCAAAGGAGATTGAGGGGGGACTTGATAGAGGTGGACAAGATTCTGACAGGTTTGGATAAGGTAGACAAAGAAAAACTGTTCCCATTAGCTGATGGTAGAAGGATTTGGGGACACAGATTTAAGGTTTTGTTGGGGAGATATGAGGAAGAATCTTTTTACACTATGGAGAGGTGATGACCTGGAACTCACTGCCCACAAGAGGGGTGGAAGCAGAGGTGATGAATAATTTCAGAAGAAAATTGGATGGACACTTGAGGGGAATAAACTTGCAGGATTACAGGGATAGAGCGGGGGAATGGGACTGACTGGATTGATCTACAGAAAACAGGCATGGACTCGATGGGTCAAATGGCCTCCTTCTGTACCATTATGACTCTATGACCCTGACCTATTGAAGCAGGGTTAGGAGAGTTGGAAAGCTGGTTGCTGACTCATTCTCACATTAAGTCAGGATCCACCCCATTGAGCTTCGAGTGAAGGATTGGGTTCAGCTGTGATTCCTTTCACAGCCGACCAGCCTGCTAACTTGCTGTCTGGCCTTGCAGCTAAAGAATCAGCACTGGGATGATATATCAGAAAGTGGCTGGCATTGTCTATCTCAGTTGTTTAAAATGATAATGGGATTTGGTAGGGTAGGTGGAAAGAAACTTTTTCCTCTGGTTTGGGAATCCATTGCAAGAGGATATTACCTTAAAATTCTTTGCATAGAATGGAAATCAGGAACTGTCGCCCCTAAAAGCATCATTGAAGCTTTCAAGACTTAACGCCGATAGATTCTATTGAGTATCACAAGGGCTATTGGAAAAAAAATGGGGAAATGTTGAGGTGCAGATCTAACAGAATGGCAGTGTAGGTTGGAGGGGCTGAATGGCCTCCTCTTGTCTCTAGTCAGGAGGGCTAGCGTAGATAGGCAGAAACTGTTTTCAGTGGTAAGTGGGTCGGAGACAGATTTAAGGTGATTGGCAAAAGAACCAGGTAGGAGATGAGGATTTTGGGTTTTTTTCAACACAGTGAGTGGTTACAATCTGGAATGGGCTGCCTGAAAGAGAAATGGAAGCAGATTGAGCATTAATTTTCAAAAGGGAATTAAATAAATACTTCAAAATCAAAAATGTGCAGGGCCATGGACTAAGAGGAGGGAGGATGGGATTAATTGGATAGCTCTTTCTAAGAGCTGGCACAGAGATGATGGGCTGAATGGTTCCAGGGATGTGCTGCAAGAGTTTATGACTTGTATAGTTTGGAGAGGGCACCAGCGTTCTGTATCGTTACGTCTGGATGAACTGTAACTCCATGTTGTATGTAGAAATTTTTAAAAAAGTAAAACGCCTCATCCCCTGTTTGTCTATAAATTCCTGTGTCTGTATTTATAATGGGAATTACCTATGTAAACTTGTCACGCTATAATTAAACCTTCCCGCCAGTAATGACACTCTGTTGCATCTCTCAGCTGGTCTGTGCTGCAGAGAAACTCTTTTGTTCCAACCAACTCCGCTTCCTACGTTTCTGTCCATTCTGCTAATTAATCACAAATAATATGAAATTAAAAGTGCTTTTTGCAGAAATAGGAATGGAATGTGCAATGGTGAATGAATTATGTGTGCATGCCTTGGTTGGATTATAACTTGCCCTCTGGCATATTTGGTTTGTATCTCCTAAGTGAAGTCCCACCAAGAGGTCCAAATGTTCTCTTTCACTGAGTATACGGTGAGACAAGAGAGTCCTGCTTTCTGTTTACATCAGGTACAGAGCTGAGTATCGCCAGCTCTTTAGCTGGGAGTGTAGTCATTGCTTATTGTCCTCATGGATTGTTCCCTATCTTCTAAAGGTGTTAAATTCGCACTCACTTCGAGCGGATTCCATGATTGGCGTTTTCAAGGTGAGTCTTTTCACATCAATTTGAGCCCTCACATGTTTCAGGTACAGTATAAATTGTTAACAAAAATGCCTTACGTTTAGATTGTCCAGTGGGAATATTAATATGCACAGTAAATTTGTTTACAATGCTGCCCTGGGTCACCATACAAAAGGAGTCTTGTAAGATTTAAAGGAACACGGGGAAAGGGCAGGAGAATGAGATTAAATGGGCAATTCTTTCAGAGAGCAGGCACAGATAATGGACGGAATGGCCTGCAAACCGTGCTGTTAACCCTTGCGGCACTGTGTTGGAAGGTGCTGTGTCAGACAGTGAAAACAGCAAAACACTAGAGATGCTGGAAGTCGGAATTAGAAATGAAAATGCTGGAAATGCTCAGCAGGTCAGGCAGCATCTGTGGAGAGAGAAACTGAGTTAACATTTCAGGTCGGTGACCTTTCCTCAAAAGAGCGAAAATAGCAGTTGTCTTTCATATGCAATAAAAACTGAAAATGATGGAACTGTCCAGCAATGTCTGCAATTCGAGAGGCAGTAGAATAAGGAAGAACATGCATTTCTGTAGCCCCTTTCCAAACGTTCAAGGTTTTTGCAACCGATGAAGTATTCTGAAGCGTACTCACTGTTGTAATATCGAGCTAAGCGTACACTGTCCACCAGAATTGCAGCCAGATTGCTCGTCTCTTTACAGGTGATGTTGAGCCTTTCTCTCAGTTTCCTCAATTTTCTATTTCAACTCCCTCATTTTTATCTCCAGACGTTTTGTACGATTTGTTTTCGGTTAGACCTGTATAACAGTGACTCAATTCACCCAGTTGGCCAACTGCTGGCTATGCCAGAGAAATTCATCATCGCCTCCAATGTGCTAGCTCAGCCTTCGGCTAACTGAGAAAAATAGTATTTGAGGACCAGGATCTCAAACCTGAGACTAAGGTAATGGCAGCAATGATCGCTGTGCTCCTGTATGCTTCGGAGATTTGGACAACCTAAAGCAGGCACCTCAAGGCATTGGAGAGGTACCAATTCTGTGGCAAAAGAGGCGTTCCAACAGCAGCATCCTCTCCCAAGCCAACTTGCCCAGTATCAAGGCACTAATCACTCAAAACCAGCTCCACTGGGTGGGACACGTCACTCGTAAGCCTGACACCAGAATCCTGAAGCAACTGCTCTACTTGGAACCCGGTCCAACAGGAAGACAGTAGAAACACTTTAGGGTTGTCCTCAAAGCATCCCTGAAGAGGTCAAATACCCTCGCCTACTCACGGGAGACCCCGGCTTGTGACCGACCAAAATGGAGAAGTCTCATTCGGGAAGGCAGTGAACACATCGAGAGACCTCACCAGGAATGTGCAGAGGTGAAGTCGAGGTGTTGATCTACCCAACCCTTCAAGCACCACCTGCGCCATATGTGGCAGAGTCTGCAGATCACACATTGGACTTATCAGCCAACTCAGAACCCATTGGACCCGAGTCATCCTCGATCTCGTGGGAGATGCTGAAGAGGCTGCTTGTTCTCTTTCTTCAGTTTAAAGAAGAGCAGAGCTGAGCTCCGGTGTGACAGTTTTGGATTATATCAGAAAAAGTTGCAGGATTGACAGCAGTTCTTGTTTAAACTGCTGCTCACTTGCACATGAGGATCCCAGGCGACGACTGCAAAGGTTGGGGAATGCATAGAAGGATTTCAGTAGTGTACTGGGTGTATGCAGAACAGATCTCGTGGAAATACCAATAATTTCAGATTAGAAGAGACACTCCGGTCTTGTGGCTCAGGGGGTAGCGTCACTGCCTCTCAGCCAGAAGCTCCGGGTTCAAGTCCCACTCCACAACTTGATGGCCAAGGAAGGTGGGTTCATAACATGGCCAAACAGATTGAGTATCAACTTGCAAATCTTTTGAACACACTCCAATGGCTGGCGTAAGAGTAGGAGAGATCCCTGGTCAGCCATGTGATGGAAGGAAATTGGAGTCGCTACCATCACTACCATAGCTCCAGACTACAACATGCATGTAGAAGTGCTTGTTGCCATAGCAACTTGGACTCCTTGAATGTACTGTAACTTACCCCCACCACCTCTTAATTAGGTGATCCCTGTTCTGAATCATCAAAACAACCAGAAGTCCAACAATCTCAAGGGAGAGAACCACCTCCTGACTAAGCTACATTCATGTCATAGCCTACGTTTCTCTAAAGTGTAATGCCCCAGCCCTTTGAGCTGACTAAGGTTACATTCACTGCATGGGGGCCTTGATTTTGCACTCTTGTCTCTGAACCTGGAGGCGAGAGTGTGTGACCACTACGTCATGGCTGACACAGAAATGATATGTGCATTCATATATAGCCCCTTGTCACTTCAAAACACTAGAAAGAGATTCACACAGCAACTAGCTCATGGATGGCAAAGATTTTTTAATGTAAACAAACCTGATTAAAGGTCCAGTATGCAATTTGTTGGTGTTTTGAAGGAGGAATGTTGGCCAGGCCATGGGAAACTAACTGAATAATGTCATGAATTTTCACATTGCAATGCCCCATCTAGTGCAACCTCATAGGAACTTTGCAAACCCTTACGCCCTGATTTAGCAAACACTTTTATGAACTTTGTAATATCTTCTGTTACAGCTGGACATTGGCTCTGTCTATGATCTTCCAGGTAAGTGATGTTACCGCCATTCCGTGCAATATAATATAATATATAACATAATATATATAATATATACAATAACACAATATAACATAATATATACTTTGTAGGCTGTCAGAGAGGGACTGACTCGGGGCTAATGGTTTAAATTATAAGGACAGGTTGCATTGACTAGGCTTGTATTTCCTTGAGTATAGAAGATATAAGGGTGATCAATTTGAGGAAAGGTTAGGCCTATTCTCATTGGAGTTTAGAAGAATGAGAGGTGATCTCACTGAAACATATAAGATTCTTCGGGGACTTAACAGGGTAGATGCTAAAAGGATGTTTCCCCTCATGGGGGAATCTAAAACTAGGGGCAGAGTTTCAAAATAAGAGATTTAAGACAGGAGGAATTTCTTCATTCTGGATTCTCTACCTCAGAGATTTGTGAAGGCTGGGTCATTGAACATATTCAAGACTGAGTTAGACAGATTTTTGATTTGCAAGGGAGTCACGGGACAGGCGGGAAAGTGCCCGCAATCAGATCAGCCATGATCTTATTGAATAGCGGAGCAGGCTGCAAGTTCTTATATTCTTATGTCGGTGTATAAGATGGTTAAGGGCATTAAGATGGAGAGAAACTATTTCCTGCGGTTGACAGAGTCCAGAACAAGGAGGCATGACCTTAAAGTAGGACCAGGCTGTTCAGGGGTGATGTCAGGAAGCACTTCCTCACACAAAGGGTAGTGGAAATCTGGAACTCGCTTCCAAAATTCTTTTAATCCTTTTAAGGTTGGTAGTCAATTGGAAATTTTAAAACTGAGAGAGCATTTGTTTTTAGGTAAGGGAATGTACCCAAGGTAGTTTAGATACAGATCTGAGGAGTTACTTGATAGAGGTCTTTAAGACTATAAAGGATTTGATAGGGTAGATGTAGCAAAGACGGCTGGGTGTAGGGGGGTGGGGGGGTGGTTGTGGGTGTGGGGGTTCCAAAAGTTAGGGACCATAAAAAATAAAATTGTCACCAATAAGGAATTCAGGTGAATCTTCTTAAACAAAAATTTCAATTTAAGATTATCAGTTGGGCTCACAATGTGGCTTACTTACACTTGTTAGAAGCTACACATATTCATATACAGGGACCTGTCTTTTGCAGACAAAAGGAACATGTCCAGGCATTGTACCTTTGTTTTTGAATTAGACAAAAGGAGGACAATAGTTCCCTGGTGCATTTGCCATGGCAACACCTCGACCAATCTGAGTCGATTTACCAACCAATCAACACCCTTTCCTTATGTAGTTTAAATTGTTGTTCCCTTTGAAATTTGACATTCTTGTGTCTGTCCCAGTCAGTGCAAGACGAAAAACTTGTACAGCATGTCTCTTTTCAATAATAAACAAAGATTTCTTAAAATGTGGAACTTGCTACACAAGGGAGTATTTGAGCGGAATAGCATAGATGCATTTCCAAGAAAGATAGATAAACCTGAGGGAGAAAGGGACAGAAGGATAGGCTAATTGGGGTTAATTGAAGTAGGTTGGGAGGAGGCTCGTGTGCTGTATAAGGGCTAGCATAGAGCACTTGGATTGAATGGCCTCATCCTTGTTCTGTGAATTCTATGTAACGCTATAACGGTGTTCTGTCACAGGTCACGCAGTGTTACGGAAATGGCTACTCCTGTATGAGCCAGATGATGTGCATGCATTGGCCAAAGGCTACCTGAAAGTCAGCATCATCGTCCTGGCAGCGGGTGACGAGGCACCGGTGAGCGCAACCAAATTTTTTTTCAGTCTATCTATGATTGGTTCCTTAAGAGTTGACTTGTGGGGGCTCAGATAAAGAATTTGCCTTAATATCCCTCCTTTACCCAATCTCCGCTCTTCCAAAGCACTTTACAGTCGATGAATGGCCTTTGAAGTGTTGCCGCCATTGTAATGTTGGAAGGGGTACAGTTGAGGCCCTTGTTTTAATGTCTATCTAATAAATGGCACTCCCAACACTGCTGCAGTCCCTCAGCACTGCACTGGAGTGTTAGCCTAGATTATGGGCTCTCGTGGGGTTTGAACCCATGATTTTCTGTCTCAGAGTTGAGAGTGCTACTTGCTGAACCATGGCTGTCAGCTTATGTCAGCCAGTGACATTTCAAGAGGTCATCCATAGGGGTAGGTGGATGCACTGCTCCCCTGACCCCAACCAGCATCATAAGGGCAACCTGAGCACGATTTACCTCACTGGACTCTCAGTGCCTCAACACAGTTGGGGATTGAATCTCTGCCTGCACCCCTTGACCATGTGGATTGAGGCCCAAGTGAAAAGCCACACAGCAATGCTTCCCTTTCCTATCCTTCCCCAGTTACCTCCCTCTCTCTCCATAGAGCATTAACTCCCATACTAGGGCACTGGACTGCTTACTAACTCCTCTCACCTTCCCTGTCTCCATTATCCATGATTGATGGGCTGTGTGACTGGGGAGAACACCGAGCTGGGTCCAACCCCCTGATCCTGCCCAATCGTCATCTTTTTTGTTCTTTATTCTTTCATGGGATGTGGGCATTGCTGGCAAGGCCAGCATTTGTTGCCCACCCCTAATTGCTCTTGAACTCTTGCTAGGCCATTTAAGAGTCAACTATATTACTGTGGGCCTGGAGTCACATGTAGTCCAGAGCAGGTATGGACAGCAGATTTCCTTCCCTAAAGGACATTAGTGAACCAGATGGGTTTTAACAACAATCGATGATAGTTGTCATGGTCACCATTACTGAGACTAGCTTTATATTCCAGATTTATTAACTGAATTTAAATTGCACCAGCTGCCGTGGTGGGATTTAAACCTGTGTCCCCAGAGCATTAGACTGGGCCTTTGGATTACCAGTCCAGTGACATTACCACTATGTCACTGTCTACCCAACTGGGCATTTCCAAAAGGCACCATTGCATGGTTGATTAACAATGGCAGCACTGGGTGATTAACCCTGTCCCAAGACTGGGTATGACACCAAACTGTAACACCCCACTTCGATCAGCAAGCTTAACTCAGACTAGGAGTGGAACTTGTGGCCTGTCCATTCTGTGAGATGCTGGGGTCAAGACTTCAACTTGTAAGCTGTCAGTTCAAAATGCTTGTTGTCAAATTGGTAGTTGCTTCACCAAATGGCAAGACATTTGAACACACTGATAACTCCCCATGCTCAGAGGCATCTGACCCTAGGAGAAGTTGGAGTTGTTGGGAAGGGTACAGGTTGTGGTGAGGCCGGTGACAATGGCTTCAGTCTTTCCAGTGATTTGCTGGAGGGAATTGTGGCATGTCCAGGATTGGCATCAGACAAGCAGTCCGACAGCACAGAGGCTGACGGAGGGGTCGTGAGAGGTGGAGTTGAGTGCCTGCGAGTGGCATCAAGGGCAGTGTGTAGATGAGGAAGAGGAAAGGGCCTCTGGAGATAACGGTGACAGGAGTGTAAGAAAAGCCTGTGCTGGAGATGTTCTGGCTGCCATCAGATAAGCAAGCATGGGCCAGTCCCACTAAGCTGCTCAGCAGAGCTGCAGTGTTGGAAGAGGATAGCGTAATCGACCATGTCAAAGGCTACAGAGAAGTCATGCAGGGTTAATGTACCATTGCCATGGACACTGTCATCTGTGGCTTCGGTGTGGAGCCTGACTGGAGAGTCCCGTACAAGAAGTTAGTTGCACGAACGATAACATTTGGGCAACAACAGATTCACAATTTGGAAGGGAATGAGAGGTTGGATGGAAGGTGGTAGTTGGCAAGAATAGGGTGGGCTTTTTGAGGAGGCTGTGGCGGTGATGACTTTGAAGGGGGAATGGGCGAGTTGCTGAGGAGAGAATGATTAGCGTGGAAGCCAGGAAGGGAAAATGGGCGGCCAAGCACTTTAGAGGTGGGAGGTTGGTCTCAAGGACAAGATGAGCTCAGAGTGAGAACATGGAGTAAGGCTGAAAGAAATGGGAGACACTTTGGGGAGATTTTTCAAGGGGTGCGTGTAGAAGGAGGTGAGTTTGGAAGGGGATAGGGAATGTGCGAGAGAACTGGAGTTGACCTAGTCACTGATTGATTGCCACTATGGGATTAGAGAGGCAACAGGAAGTGGTAAGATGAAGGGGGTGGCTGTAAATATGCATGAGCGATTACGAGGAGGGAGAAAAATGCTTTACTTTTCACTGCCAGACTTTTTTTTAAAAAAGGCGCGAATGTAATTTTTTTTTTTGTAATCGAAATCCCTTTGCTGCACCAGATAGACAAGAGAGGGACAAACGAAGAGGATGACGTTGAAAGTAACCTGTTGCAGCCAGCGGGCATTCTTTCCCGATGGGTCACCTTTGAGCTGAGGATCTACAGGGCAGAAGACATTTCACACAGTACGTCACAGAGACACGTTAACATGGTTGTTTTCCCATGAGTGCCAAGTTTGGAGAGCCTGGCTATACCCTGACAGAGTTGTGTCATTCTGCAGTACCTTCCACTGTCCCAACCATTGGCCTCCCCCTTCCATTCCCATTTTTAAAATTCTTTCAAGGGATGTGAGTGTCACTGGCAAGGCCAGCATTTGTTGCCCATCCCTAATTGGCCTTGGGAGCACATTGCTGTGGGCCTGGAGTCACATGTAGGCCAGACTGAATCAGGATGGCAAATTTCCTTCCTTACAGGGGCATTAGTGAACTAGGTGGGTTTTTACAACAATTGCTAATAGTTTCATGGTCCAGCTTTCAATTCCAGATTGTTTTTTTTTAATTAATTGAACTTTAGTTCCACTAGCTGCCATGATGGGGTGTGAACCAGTGCCCCCAGGGCATTAGCCTGGGCCTCTGGATTACTGGTCCAGTGGGACCAGTAATGTCTCGACCAATCAGAGTCAACGTGCCAACCAATGAACAGCCCTTTTCTCCTGTAATATAAATTGTTGTGATTGTTTGAAATTTGGCATTCTTGTGTTTGTCCTGATGAGTGCAAGACGGAAAGCTTAGGCAACATGTCTCTCTTTTCAGCAATATTCAAGTGTTTCATTTCTAGTGGGAATTGGTGCAGTGAGTGCCTCTCTCTTCATGCTGTATTCTGCCAGTTCCTTATATTGAGGGATTATGGTAGTGAGGGGGAAGGGTTGTCGTAGGTCAGAAAGCCATCAAAGTTGAAAAGGGAGGATAAATTGAGGATTAGTGACTGTGACCTCAGAAAATCCTGAAGATTAGAAAATGTAGGAAGACTGAAGGAAGGTTAGCATTGTGTATTTTATATCTTAGATTTGCCTCAGAGCAAAGCAGAGATTATACTAGTTCCTAAGTGTGCAGGAACTTAATCTACAGAGTTTTATATAAGGCTGAAAATGTCTACACCACACTTCGGCTCTGAGCTTCTTCGAACTTTTGTGGTGTCTGTTTACTTTGCTCTGAGTCAACACCTAGGCTTAACCAATCGAGCACAGTGAGCATAGATCAGTTACCAGACTCATAATCAAACACAGAACTTAGATTCCTGGAAAAGAGAAGGATAGATCCCGACTGCCCCTCTCATTCCCATGTTGCCGGTGTCTCCCATTTTTTTTTACGCTGAACGCCGTGTTAGAAATGAAAATGGTGCGCAATATGAAGCATGATGTAAACTTGCTATCAAATGTTTTGCACCATCGCATGCAGTCACGATCTACCCCTGAACCCCTTAAACTCTTGAACTCAGTGAGGACGTCAGAGGAGGGAGTATGGACTGGACAGGGAAACTTGGAAGGTAGGGAGAAACAAAGAGAAGTAAATTCTGAAGAGCACAGACGGTATAGAGTATCATCAACAAAACTGGGAGGGAGAGAGGGAGAGAGATGAGGGCGGAAATACTTGTCAGCTGAAACATTCACTCTATTCCTATCTTCTTAGTTGCCAAAGGGTTTGTTTCGAACTTGAAGCACATGTTTGGAGTGGATTCTGATAAACAGGATGGCATCGACTCGTTTCTTGAAGTCAGCTTTGCTGGTAATAAGGTGAGTAGCAGATAGTCCTTTCTCACTGGGTCGCCCAATGCAGTGGCTTGGTATGGTCTGTACCTTGAGTTTCAGGGACCAAAATACACTGGAGTTTGATCCCCCTCTCCCGTCCCCTGCAGTCCATGAAGGTCTCTGGTTGGTGGTGAGGGGTGTGCCCCAGCGCAGGGGTAGGTAAGAGAGAGTGCCCCAGGATGGAGTGAGGGGGGAAACAGTCAGTGGAGTTTCCATTATTCAGTCTTGAGATGTGGGCGTTGCTGGCACAGCTAACATTAATTGCCTATCCATAGTTATCCTTGAGAAGGTGGTGATGAGCTGCCTGTGTCAGCCGTGGCTCAGTGGGTAGCACTGTCCCCTCTGCGTCAGAAGGTTTTGGGTTCAAGTCCCATTCCAGGATGTGAGCACAAAATCCTAGGCTGTCATTCCAGGGCAGTACTGAGGGAGTGCTGCACTGTTGAAAGTGCTGCCTTTCAGTTGAGACATAAACTAAAGGCCCCATCTGCCTGCTCGGATGGATATAAAAAATCCCATGTCACTATTTTAAAGAAGAGCCAGGGAGTTAGTTCTCTCTGGTATCCTGGACAATATCTATATCCCTCAATCAGTATCACAAAAAACAGATGATCTGATCAATATTGTTGGTGGGAGCTTGCACTTCAACAGCAATTCATTGGCTGTAACATACTTTGAGATGTCTAATGGTCACAAAAGACATTCTATGAATGCAAGCCTTTCCTCCTTCTTGAACTGCTGCAGTCCACATGCTGTAGGTACACCCACAGTGCTGTTAGAGAGTGAGTTCCAGGATTTTGACCCAGCGACAGTGAAGGAACCGAGATATATTTCCAAATAAGGCTGGTGCGTGACATTGGAGGGAGCCTGTTGGGATGGTGTTCCCATGCGCCTACTGGTCCTTCTAGGTAGTAGAAGTCATGGGTTTGGGAAGTGCTGGCTTGTTGCCGCTGAAGTGGAAACTCATTGTGTGATCCCTTTTGGGCACATTGAGGACCTGTCTCCCAGTTAGAGTAGATATCACTGTCACAGTGAAGCTCAGCGTAAGCTTGAGGGACAGCATCTCTGCTTTCGATTAGGCACACCACAGCCTTCTGGACTCAACATTGAGTTCAACATCTTCCAACCATAAACTCTGTCCTTTTCTTTGCTTGTTTTGGTTTTACTCTTTTTTTCCCCTTTTGTTCAGCAGCACACATGCTCTCTGCACTTCTTTTGTTTCTTTTGCTGCCTCACCCCCATCCCCTTTGGCCCCTGAAGACTAATTCTCCCGTCAGTCAGTCCCTCCTGTTTTCCACCCTATCACAGACCTTCCTTTTGTTCTTGTCCCACCCACCCCTTGCTCAAAACCCTATCACATCTCTGACTTTTCCCCATTCCTGCTGAAAGGCTATCGATCTGAAACGTGAACTCTGTTTCTCTCTCCACAGATGCTGCGTGAGCTGCTGAGTATTTCCAGCATTTTCTGTTTTTATTTTCCATATTACCAAGACCTGGGTTTCACGCTCACTGCACCGAACTGTGGGAATTGCACCATAGATGCCAGAGCCTGGTTCATTTTTTTTTCACCTGTGACAGTCTCCCAAAAGTTGGGGGTTAAATAGGATTTGACAGGGGGAAAAAAAACAAGTGTAAGGTGGGAATTTAACACTCTGTCCTTCTTGCAGATAGCAACGAAAGTAATAGAAAACCACATAAATCCTGAATGGAACCAAGTGATTTACCTGCAGAGCAGGGTAAGTTTCACACGATCCTGAACTAAGAATCACAGGTCAAAGGGGCCAAGGGTTGTATCAATGGAGGGGTGACTGAACAAAACAACAGTGATACTTAAGCCAGGGAGTTCTTATTGTATGAAAGGGTTACCTCACTGGTTGTGATATGCCCCTGTGCATGGTTTAAAATAAATGAGTTTGAAATCTTCTGCAAATAGTGGCAAGGAGAATGTCAGATGGTACCAGGACTATAAGGGTTAAATTACAAGGATAAGCTGCATAAACTAGTCCTGAGGATTAAAGGGATGATCTAATCGAGGTTTTTTTTTAACCCTTTCGTGGGATGTAGACATCTCTGGTGAGGCCAACACTTGTTGCCCATTCCTAATTGCCCCTTTAACTGCTCGGCAATTTCAGAGGGCAGTTAAGAGTCAACCACATTGCAGTGGATCTGGAGTCACATGTAGGCCAGACCGGGTAAGGATGGCAGATTTCCCTTCCCTAAAGAGCATTAATGAAACAGATGGGTATATACAATAATCGATTTTAGTCATGGTCACAATGACTGAGACTAGCTTTCAATTGCAGATTTATTCATTAAATATAAATTCCCCCAGCTGCCATGATGGGATTTGAAGCTGTGTCTCCAGAGCATTAGCCTGGGGCCCTGGATTACTAGTCCAGGGACATCACCACTATGCCACCATCTCCCCTTAAAGATGATTAAAGGAATGTGATGATCGGGAGAAATGATTCCTGATTCTAATGCCAAGGGGCTGCAGTGAGAAATCAGGTTGGTGTGTTCAGCGTTGAGATAGTACCGAAGAGCTTCGATCAGCGTTTCCAGAATGGATCAATTGGTGGCGGTGATGGCTTGCAAAGAGAGGTGAATGATCTTGGACTTCCCATAAAGAAAATGTTGCAGCAGATGGTATGCACGGGGTTAGCGAGCAGCCTTGGAAAATTGCAGGAAACGAGATATTGGCAGGCCATTGACCAAATTATCTTTTGCGTTTACTTTCTCCGCAGTTTCCGTCCTTGTGCGAGAGTATTCGCTTCACTGTGCGCGAACGGTAGGTGGAGATTGCTTTGGTTCATCCACCCTGGTGGGGCAGGTGTTACCCTGACTGCTGCCAGGTTCCTGTCACATTAGAGACTGCTCTGCTTAGCTCATGCTGCCGTTTCTACCTCCCCTGCAACGTGTTGCCTCAGCTAAGTTCGCTGTGACTCCTAAATGCCCTTGACTCCTCTCATTCTACCTCCCATTGTCTTGTGCTCATTTCTCCCTCTGTTTGCCGCTATCTCCCACTTTCTCACTGCCATTCTCTTTATTTTCCAGCGCACGGAATGTAGGCACGGTGTCTTCACGCCTCTCGTCGAGGGAGGTTTGCTCTTTACCAGTAACTTTCAGGAGATTTCTGTTTCAGTTTTCTCCCAACTTTTACAAAGTTGCTAGTTCTCGCTGGCTTATAGTTTCACAGCAGCTTGGAGGGGGTGGGGGGTTTATTCAGGTGGTTGGTGTCATTGGGCAGTGACCGGGAACCATAGCCTTGACCAACTTTCAACCCTGGGCACCCCTTTGTAAAGAAAGTAAGAAAGAACTTGCTTTTCTGTAGCACCTTTCAGGACCTCAGCACAGCCCCAAAGTGCTGTACAGGCAATGAAGTACTTTTTTGAAGTGTGGTCAATGTTGCAATGTAGGAAGCTCAGCAGCCAATTTGCACACAGCAAGCTCCCGCAAACAACAATGTAGTAAATCACCAGATCATCAGTTTGTGATTTTAGTTGAAGGAAGAATATTGGCCAGGATACCAGGGATAACTCCCCCTCTCTTCGTCAAATTGAGCTCCAGGAGCTTTTACATCCACCTGGGAAGGCAAACGGAGCCTTGGCTTAATGTCTCATTCTGAAGGCTGGGAGTGTTGGCCTCGGTTTTTGTGCTCAAATCGATGGAGAGGGGCTTGAACCCACAGCTTCCTGACTTAGAGACCTGAGTGCTACCCACTGATTGACAACTTCATCCCCCATTGCATAGTGCATTTAGGCACTGGGCCGAAAACAATTTTTAAATGCCATACAGGTTGCAGTCATTCTCCGAGTTGGCCTTGGCAACCATGGCCACGCTGCTCACGACCTCCCTTTGGCCTCTCCAGCTACCATGGCGCAAACTCAGAAAATTGGCAGATAATGAAAACTCCGCTCAAAGATTCCATTAAAGCTGGGGCAGTCAAAGTGTTGTGGGACAGGTCAGAGAGGTCCTCCTGTTTTATAGTGCTCAGTACATTAGTTCAGAAGAACTGCCTGCAAGTCATTAAGGTCTTAAATGGTTCATATTTTCAGGAAGAGCGCGATCAAAAGTAATCCTTTAGGAACGACGTACCTGAACATCTCAAAAATCTCATCCACAGGGTCAGAAGGTAAGGGATATTGGTCTCCATATTCAAGAGGAGGCCAAACAACTCCTTGAGAATGCTCTACCTTTCAATTTAATCATGGCTGATATGCAGCTCAGCTCCTGTTTTTGCATGTGAAAGCTTGAATTGACTCCCAGCATCCACAGTCTTTATTTTACTCACTAATCCTTTGTAACCCTGCTCAAAGTCAGTCCATAAGGACTGGAACATTACACAAAGGTAAGAAAGGCTTTCATTTCTATAGTGCTTTTCACAACCTTAGGATGTCCCAAAGCACTTTACAGCCAATGCACTACTTCCTGAAGAGCAATCACTGTAGTAGGAAACAGGGCAGCCAACTTGCGCACAGCAAGCTCCCACAGCAGGGAGATGAATGGCCAACTTGACTACATTTGGCATTAGTTAGGGGTGAATATTGGCCAGGACACTGGGAGAATTCCCCAGAGCTTCTGTTGGGATCTTTTGTGTCCACCTGAGAGAGCAGATGGGGTCTCAGTTTAATCCGAAAGACACCACCTCTGACAGTGCAGTACTGGACTGTGAATGCCCACCTAGATTTTTGCACTCAAGTCTCTAGAGTAGGATTCGAACCCACGGCCCATTGACTGAGATTAGATCCATAACTACCTAACATAATCACGATCCCTAACTGCCCACATCTATGGTCTTTCTCAGCTGGGTTCAGGATCTCTCTTCTGATGAGTGACACTGGGAGCTTTTCTGCTGATCCTTTGTATATGACTTTGGACAGTATTAAGATATTAAAATTGAAGAATCGTGCATCTGTCCTTTGTTACCTTATGGATATTTTCATACTTTTTGAAACATCTGATGACAAATCCGTCTTCCAAAAAGGCTGATGTAGTCACGGATGCCTCCTTCTGTGGAACATATTCGCTAATTAAAGTACATGGTGGAATAACTTTTAATGAGGTTTATTGTCTAAACTGTCACAGCTTTAATGTCAGTCTTAATACAATAGTTCAGTGGTCACTGCATCTAACTTGCCTTTTACTTCCTCACTATACATAAGAACATAAGGAATAGGAGCAGGAGTAGGCCATTCAGCCCATTGAGCCTGCTCTGCCAGTTAATAAGATCATGGCTGATCTGATGTGGCCTTTACTCTACTTTCCTTCTGCTCCCCCCCAACCCCCCCACACCCCAGACTTCCTTGTCAATCAAAAATCTGCCTAACTCAGCCTTGAATACATTCAAAGTTCCAGCCTCCACTGCTTGCTGGGGAAGAGAATTCCAACACTAATGTCCCTCTGAGAGAAAAAATGTCTCCCCCTCTCCATCTTAAATGGGAGACCCCTTATTTTGAAACAGTGCCCCCTAGCTCTAGATTCCCCCACGAGGGGAAACATCCTCTCAGCATCTACCCTTTCAAGCTCCCTCAGAATCTTATATGTTTCAATAATATCACCTCTCATTCTTCTAAACCCCAATGAGTACAGACCCAACCTGCTCAACCTTTCCTCATAAAACAAACCCCTCATTCCAGGAATCAGCCGAATGAATCTTCTCTGAACTGTCTCCAATGCCAGTATGTCTCTCCTTAAGCAAGGAGACCAAAACTGTACACAGGTAAAAGTTGTGATTACTACATTACAAAGAGAAATGAATAGCAGTATAACATTCACAGACTTCAGGACAGATTAATGAACACTTACGTAGAATTTACAGCGTAGAAACAGTTCACTCAGCCCTCCTGGTCTATGCCAGTGTTAAATCTCTGTCCTCTCATCGAACTGCATCAACATGTCCTATTTCTTTCTCCCTCATGTACTTGTCGAACTTTCCTATTGATGCTATTCACAATGTGTTAGTAGATTCCGCATTCCAACCACGTTCTGGGCACAGAAGTTTCTCCTGAGTTCCCGTATTGGATTTATTAGTGAGAATTGTGTGTTAATGACCCTTACCCCCCCGGTTCAGATTGTACCTGCTCACACTTTATACCAGACCTCCTGCCTGCATCTCACATGTCTGTCGGTTAGTTGGTAATTTTGCACATTGTTTTCTAACCAAACAGATGATGAAATACCCGGCTTCCTGCCAACGTTTGGACCGTGCTTTTTAAACCTCTACGGGAGCCCCCGGGAAGGCTTGGACGGCATCGATAAACATGATGAGCTCAACCTCGGAAAGGTGACTGACTTCATTTCCTTACTGACCAACATTGAGCAAGGTTTCACGGTCCATTGTGTAGGCAACTTTAAAAAGAGAAAAGGCAAATGAAATTGAGAGGTGGTGAGGGGAACTCGAGTAGGATTACAGCACAGAAGGTGTCTGTATGGCTTATTGTGCCTGTGCTGGCTCGTTCAAAGAGCCATCAAATTAATCCCACCTCCCCCGACTCTTTCCCCATAGTCCTGCAGATGATTTTTTTTTAAGCATTTATCCAATTCTGAATTTGCTTCCACCTCCTCATCGGGTAGTGAATTCCAGTTCATAACTTGCTGTTTAAACATAAACCCCTCATCTTTATCTCCCCTGGCTTTTTTGATAGTTCTCTGTCACCTCTAGTCACTGACCATACCCACCAACCACTCCCCCCACCACACACCCCCACCCTCCTCCGCACCATTGTTTGGAATGGTTTTTCCCTATCTACTCTGAACCCTTCATATGATCATTTCTCAGTCTCCTTTGTCTGAAGGGGAAAATTTCATTGTGGGTGCCAACTGCATGTAGCAAGTCCTGGGCAATGTTCAGTCTTCGACTGATATGTGGCAAGTAGCATTTGTGCCACACAAGTGCCAGGCAATAACCAGCACCAAGAAGGGAGGGTCTAACCACCACCTAATATTCAAAAGCATTGCCGTCACAGAATCCCCCACCATCAACATCCTGAGGGTTAACTTTGACCAGAAACTTTGGTGGTACAGGACTTGAGTATTGATTGAAAAAAAAGACATATCTAAGCTTTTCGTCTTGCACTCATCAGGACACTCACAAGAATACCAACATAAGGGGGAAAACCACCAATTTATACTGTATGAAGAGAGTGCTGATTGGTTGGAAAGGGCATTGCCAAGGAGAATGCACCACTGATGGTGACTGACAGTTAACTGCCAAGCATTGTTTGAAATTTAAACCAGGCAGCTAGGCCCTGATTGGTCAAGGCATTGCCCTGAGGAATGAGTCAGCGAATGGCTGTCACTCATTTTGTATAGCTGAAACAGGTGCAGTATATGTACATGTTCTTTCTGTCTGCAAAGAACAGGGCCCTGTGTATTAATATATGTAGCTCCCAGTACACACACACACACGCGCCACATTGTGAGCCTGACTTTTAACTGGTTGTCAGTGTAATTCTTAACACACTGAGGATTATTTAGCAAATGCTAAATATTTTGCAATTTATTTTTTTAAGCATTTATCCAATGTGCTAAGAATTACGCTGACAACCAATTTAAGATCATCAGTCGGGCTCACAATGTGGCGCGTGTGTGTGTACTGGAAGCTACATATATTAATACACAGGGCCCTGGTCCTTGCAGACAGAAAGAACATGTACATATACTGCGCCTGTTTCAGCTAAACAAAATAAGTGACAGCTATTCACTGACTCATTCCTCAGGGCAATGCCTTGATCAATCAGGGTCAAGCTGCCTGGTTTAAATTTCAAACAATGCTTGGCAGTTAACTGTCAGCCACGATCAATGGTGCATTCTCCATGACAATGCCACTTGCCAACCAATCAGCACTCTCTTCACACACAATATAAGTTGTTGGTTTTCCCCCTTATATTGGCATTCTTGTGAATGTCCTGATGAGTGCAAGATGAAAAGATTAGACATATCTCTTTCTTCCAGCAAAGTCCCATAAATACTATGCCTACAACAACAACAATAGGCTGGCAATTCTGCAGTGAGTAACTCGTCTTTAAACTCCCCAGAGGCTATCCACCATCTACAAGGTATAAGTCAGGAGTGTGATGGAATGCGCTCCATTTGCCTGGATGAGTGCGGCTCCAACAGCACTCAAGAAGCTTGACACCATCTAGGACAAAGCAGCCCGCTTGATTGACACCACATCCACCACCTTCCCCATTCCCTTCACCACCAACACACAGTAGCAGCAGTGTGTACTATCTACAAGATGCATTGCAGCAACTCACCAAGGCTCCTTCGACAGCACCTTCCAAACCCACAACCACTACCATCTAGAAAGACAAGAGCATCAGATGCATGGGAACACCACCGCCTTTAAGTTCTCATCTTAAGTTCTCACCACCCTCACTTGGAACCTTATCATCGTTCCTTCACTGCCGCTGGGTCAAAATCGTGGAACTCCCTTCCAAACAACACTGAGGGGATATCGACACCACATGGACTGCAGCAGTTGAGAAAACAGCTCACCACCACCTTCTCAAAGGCAATTAGGGATGGGCAGCAAATGTTGGCCTTGCCAGCAATGTCCAAATCCCAAGTATGAATGGATAAAAAAAATCAGGATTGTGTTTTAAAAATCTGTTGGCTTGTGGGAGTTGGTGGAGACTGAGGAAAGTGAGGATAGACACAAGTGTAGGAGATGAGCCTTCACCTCAACATGGTGAGGGTGGAGAGAAGAGGCAGAGTGGAGGAAGTTTCTGTATTAGGAGGTTTGAGAGAATACAACAGCATAAAGTATGAACTTAATTGAGAGAGGCTGGGGGTTAAGTAGGGAAAGAGGGATTGCCATGACAGAAGTGTTCGCTTGATCTTGTTCAGTGTAAGGAGAAGCAAGTGAGTATTCGGATATGGTAAAAGCTATTAAAGGAGACAAGAGATGCAGTGGTTTCAGAGGAGCAGATGTGGAAAGAGATCAGTTTGAGGACAGAGGGGAGTGAGTCCAGCAATGGCAAGGGACATGCAGAATGGGAAGTGGTTCAATGGTAGTTGGGTTATCCTGCTTGTGTGTTCCCCTGTTGTATTTTTAACAAAATCAGAACAGTGTACCCTGGTTGAATAAACCTCCCTGCAGTTTATTTTTCCAATTTTCTCCCTTCCTTATTCCAAGGTGTTAATTCTTCTTGAGATAGAGTTCCATTGGCACTAACTACCATCCAGTACCTAGTGCAATTAGTGATACTTACAGCTATGAGTTAAGCATAGAAGGATCCAGGAATGTTAAGCACGCCCAACTCTCCAACTTAACAAGCTATCTTGTTCTTCCAAGTTGCGCAGAATGAAGTATTGAAATGGGAAAGACTGAAATCTGCCACATTATCTTGGTAGAGCATTTTGATTTTTCTCCTTGCTCTTTCCCTCAGAGTGAAGGAGTCTCTTATCGAGGACGGATTTTGATAGAGTTGATCACAAGGATGGACGAAAATTTGGGGAAAAGCATTGACAGCTTGTCTAGTGAAGATTATTTAATTGTACAGGTATTTATGCAATAAATTTGCACTGTTCCACACACGCCAAAATGGCCCGTGGTTTGATTCCTGGTATCAGGAATTGTGGATTGCTTGTGTAGAAGAGCAAGTGTTTGTCTGAGTGTTCTCATTTCTGTGTTTGAAATGCCTGGTATAAATTAGACCACTCTCAAATTGCTAATGGCAGCATATGATGTAGACAGGATTAAATTCCCACGTTCTACAGGAGGACCCTTCAAATCTCATTTTCTTCAGTCTCGAAGAGTTCTTTATCTGTACTTGGCTGAACTGTGTGCATACATAGGAGCTTAATCATATGAAGCCCACTCACTGGCCCTGCCTCTTATAACTGGTGTTGTACCTTCCCATTCACCCATCATCCCTATGTTTGTTGACCTACATTGGATCAATTTTAAAGTTCTCATTCTTGGTTTCAAATCCTTCTGTGACCTCGCACCCTCCCTATCTCTGTAACCCCCTTCACCATTAATGGTAGCAGAGTGGTTATGTTACTGGACAAGAGGCCTGGAGCAATACTCCGGAGACATGAGTTCAAATCCCACCATGGCAGCTGGGGGAATTTAAATTCAATTAATTAATAAACCTGGAATATAAATGAGCCTCATTAATAACGATCATTAAACCACCAGATTGGTTGCAAAAACCCATCTGGTTCACTAATTCCTTCAGGGAAGGAAATCTGCCGTTCCTACCCGTTCTGGCCTACACGTGACTCCAGACCCACAGCAATGTGGTTGATTCTTAACTGCCCCCTAAAATGGCCCCAGCAAGCCACTCAGTTGAGTCAAACCGCTACAGAAAAAGCACTCTGAGTGTACCTACACCACCTGGATTGCAGTGGTCAAGAAGACAGCTCACAGCCCACCTTCTCAAGGGCAATTAGGGATGGGCAACATGCTGACCCTGTCAGCGACTCCACAAGCCGAGAATGAATTTAAAAAAAACATTGTGCCTTCATCTGCCTGAGCCCCTAGCTCTGAAGTTCCCTCCCTAAACCTCCCCTCTCTCTTTCCTCCTTTAAGATGCCCCTTAAACGTAGCTTTTCTACTGACTTTTTCAGTCCATTGTCCTAATATGTCTATAGGTGGCTCGGTGCCAGATGTTGTCTGATTAGGCCTTTGTGACGTTAAAGGTACTATAGAAATGAAAGCTATTGTTAGTGTAAGAAGACATGACAACGTCTCTTTGATTGCATGGTTTCAGAAATACTTGCAGAGGCGGAGGTACAGCCTCTGCGTGGTGTTCTATTCGGCTACGCAAATGCAGGACGTCAAGGAGCCGATCCAGTTCGAGGTCAGCGTGGGGAATTATGGCAACAAGTTTGACAAGTCATGTAAACTTCATGCGTCCACCACGCAGTACAGCCAAGCCATGTTTGATGGTAAGAGGCTGCATCAGGTGGTATGAAAGCAGATTACACACCTGCTGAACAAGAAGGGTTAAAATAGGCTGGCGGTGAATTCTTTTCAAATTCCCTTCTTCCGGTAGGCAATTCTTGTGAGCCAAGCCTACAAAATGCTTGCAGTGAAATTAGTGTCTTTATAGCAAAGTACTTCTTCAAATCCCCCCCTTCCATCCTACCCATGCCATCCCCACCCCCAAAACTAAGGGTCATATGGTGGTGGTCTGTTACAGGTCACTCAGAGTTGTTGTGGCAACAGGTACTCTTACGTGCATGTTGTAGACTGGAGCTATGGATAGTGATGGTAGAGACCCCAACATTCTTTCCATCACATGGTTGACAAGGAATCTCTTCCACTCTTACCACCTGCCGTTGGCGTGTGTTGGAAGGATTTTCAGGTTGATACTCAACCTGTTTGGCTGCATTATGAGCATACCTTCCTTGGCCATCAAGTCCTGGAGTGGAATTTGAACCTAGAGCTTCTGGCTCGGAGGCTGGGTCACTGCCCACTGCGCCACAAGACTTCCCAGATATAAGGTGGCCACTAATTAATCTAATAGGGATTTCAGTAGAAAGGTTTTTTACCGAGAGAGCGGTGGGATTGTGGAACCCACTACCAGGTGGAATGGTTGAGGTGAATAGGATAGATACATTTAAGAGGAAGCAAGATAAACACACAAGGGGGAAAGGAATAGAAAGATATGGTGATTGGGTGAGATGAAGAGGGGTGGGAAGTGGATTGTGTGGAATGGGATCACTGTTGGGCCAAATGGCCTGTTTCTGTTCTGTTAATACTTTCTAATATATCATCACTATAAGCTCTCACTTGCATGAGGTAAACAAAGATGTCCCTTGTAGTAATTTCACTTGAACCTGAAGTTTGTTTCCTGGTGACTTTAGGCATTTCCAAAGCAGCAATTTGAGACAGCCCATGAACAAAATATACAAATTAGGGGCAGGAGTAGGCAACTTGACCCTTTGAGCCTGCTCCACCATTCAATGAGATCATGGCTGATTGATTGTAACCTCAACCCCACATTCCCAGCTAGCCCCAATAACCTTTCACCCCCTTGCTTATCAAGAATCTACCGACCCCTGCCTTAAAAATATTCAAAGGCTCTGCATCTTTCGAGGAAGAGAGTTCCAAGCACTCAAGACACTCTTAGAGAAAAAAATTCTCCCCATCACTGTCCTAAATGCGTGACCTCTTATTTTTAAACAGTGGTGAATGAACATCGCCGCTACTTTCAGGGAGCACTAATCTCTTCACAGGTTTGGTGAAGATTTAACTCACCATGTCTTCGCAGGTAACTACTATTACTACCTCCCCTGGTGTGACACCAAGCCGGTGGTGGCTCTGACATCGTACTGGGAAAACATCGACCACAGACTCGATAGGTTAAACATTCTCCTTAAAATCATTGACAAACTGGTGAGTATTTTGTGGCAGCTTAAAGCAGCAAGTGTTGAAGGCAGGTCTGGCGGCCTCTGTGACGAGAGGAGCACGCTAATGTTTTCAGAACAGTCCTGACAAGAGGTCGTTGACCTGAAGTGTTAACTCTGTTTCTACCCCCCCACCCTCCCACCACCCCCACCACAGACGATGCCAGACCCGCCGACTGTTTTCCCGCCTTTCATTTCATGATTTCCCCGGGTTCTCTCGCTGTCGCCTCCACTCCAAAGCTGCAGATCCTCAGGATTTTTCTACTGTGCAGAAGCTGAAACAAAAGCAGAAATTGCTGGGGGCTGTGGAATGGAGGATTCGATCAATGCATCGATATTTGATTCGTTATTGCGCTTTGTTAATTAATTCGCGAATAATCACCTCCAGGCTTTGCTCGATCACCACCTTAATCAGTTCTACACCATCATATTTCTCCAGCTATACGCCACTTTGTAGGGATGGCATAGAAATGGGAGGTGATGCTTCAGCCCCTCGAGCCTGTTCCGCCATTCAAATAATTGATCTGCACCTTAGCTCCATTTGCCCACCTTGGTTCCGTAACCCTTGCCCAGCAAAAATCTATCCATCTGTGTCCTGAAGAAATTCAATTGGCCCACCAGCCTCAAGAGCATTTTTTTTTTGGTGGGGTAGAGTTGCAGAATTCCCTGACTTTCATTTCCATGACGTTCAGTTCTCCCTTTTTACCCTTGCTTGGGGAAAGTGAATCAACCCTAAGCTCCAGGGAGGAGGGCGTGAAACGGCCACATGGAAAATTAGCCTGGGTCTTCCACCCTGTGCCGTGCCAGGGAGGTAGTGCCAGTCACCTGTGTTGTCACTGTGCCCTGATTGGAACTTTTGGCTGAAAGGAAGTTGAAGAAAGAATCTCATCTGTGCATGGCATTCAAATGAGGAGGACAGGAAGACAATCAGTCGCTGAAGCATGTTGCTGCTGCAGTTGAACAGGCTTCTGACACCAAGGGTGGAACCTTGCTGTCTTAAAGATTTCCAGAGGTCAAAAGCAGGTCACGACCCCACTGGTGATGCCTGCCTACCCTCTTACTGGAGGCGGCCAATTAAAAAGCCGTCTGCGAGTGTCCATCCAATTAAGGACGGCAAGCAGGTTTCACCAGGTTTTGTCCGCAGTATGGGGCCTGTCCGCAGCTGGTAAGATCCCGGTGACATCCTCAAATTGGCCCCAGTTGATCAGGTAATTGGCACTCATTCTCTACCTGCTCACCCACTCCTGGCATTATTGGCAGAGGTGGGAATGCTTCGGGTGGGCAACCTGATGGGCAATTCTCGAGCATTCTCTGACCCCCACCACCTGAGCCACCTCCAAGCAGCTGGTAAGAATCCGCCCCTCAATGTCCAGACTTGAAAGTGGAAAATGGGCACTTAAAGAAGGTATGGAGGGTTCCCTCAGGAAGGGTCAGTGGGGCAGAAGTTCCTCACAATGGGCACTAAAAGGGTATTAGCAGATTGGGTGCCCGCTACCTGCAGTGCTTGATGTTCCAATGGAATGCAATCTCAGGCCCTGTGTTAAACTGGCACCAATCCGCTCATGCTCTCAACTCTCGTGGGGATTAACTGCCCCAGTGATGCCTGACTAGCAGGGTGGATATAAACATCACATTCACTGAGATGGTAATGTCTTTGATGCCACACTGTGTTATAGTTTTCATGTTTTTTAGAGAATCAATATAGAAGACATCAGGACAACGTTGCCATCTGAAGGGACTCGCCTCACTGGAATGTGGGTGAAGATGCTCGATCGGATCGTGAAGGATTGCAGGTAGGTGGCACATGAAACCAAGCCCCCAAAAATCCAATGGTGTGCTCAACAATTGCCATTAGGCACCAAAGGGCATCACCGATTGATCAGATGAAGGTCTGCCCTGTCTGCTCCCTCACCTGCCCCTCTGGTGACCTTCAGTGTGCCTTTCAATCTCAACTATCTGCCATTTTTGTTTAATGCTATTCAGTCTGTTTGCTTTATTTATTCTTTCATGGGATGTGGACGTCGCTGGCTAGCCCAGCATTTATTGCCCATCCCTATTGCCCTTGAGAAGGTGGTGGAGCTGCCTTGTTGAACTGTTGCAGTCCATGTGGTGTAGGTACACCCACAGTGCTTTTATGAAGGGAGTTCCAGGATTTTGTCCCAGTGACAGTGAACAAATGGTGATATATTTCCAAGTCAGGATGGTGAGTGGCTTGGAGGGGGTGTTCCCCTCTATCTGCTGCCCTTGTCCTTGTAGATGGTAGAGGTCATGGGTTTGGAAGGTGCTGTCTAAGGAGGCTTGGTGAATTCCTGCAGTGCATCTTGTAGATGGTACACACACTGCTGCTACTGTGCGTCAGTGGTGGAGGGAGTGAATGTTTGTGGATATGGTGCCAATCAAGCGGGCTGCTTTGTCTGGGTGCTGATGAAGCTGCACTCATCCAGGCAAGCGGAGAGTATTCCATCACACTCCTGACTTGTGCCTTGTAGATGGTGGACAGGCTTTGGGGAGTCAGGAGGTGAGATATTTGCTGCAGGATTCCTAGCCTCTGACCTGCTCTTGTAACCACAGTATGTATATGGCTAGTCCAGTTCAGTTTCTGGTCAATGGTAACCCCCCAGGATGTCGACAGTGGATAATTCAGCGAAGGTAATGCCATTGAATGTCAAAGATAGATGGTTAGATTCTCTCTTGTTGGAAATGGTCAATGCCTGGCACTTGTGTGGCGTGAATGTTACTGGCTACTAGTCAGTCCAAGCCTGGATATTGTCCAGGGCTTGCTGCATTTGGACATGGACTGCTTCAGTATCTGAGGAGTCACGAATGGTGCTGAACATTGTGCAATCATCAACGAACATTCCCACTTCTGACCTTATGATGGAAGGAAGGTCATTCATGAAGCAGCTGAAGATGGTGAGGCCTAGAACATTATCCTGAGGAACTCCTGCAGTGATGTCCTGGAACTGAGATGATCTTCCTTTGTACTTGGTATGACTCCAACCAGTGGATAGTTTTCTCCCTGATTCCAATTGACTCCAATTTTACTAGGGCTCCTTGATGCCACACTCGGTCAAATGCTGTTTGATGTCAAGGGCAGTCACTCTCACCTCAGCTCGGAAGTTCAGCTCTTTTGTCCATGTTTGAACCAAGGCTGTAATAAGGTTAGGAGCTGAGTGGCCCTGGTGGAACCCAAACTGAGCATCAGTGAGCAGGTTATTGCTAAGCAAGTACCTCCTGATAACGCTGTTCATGACCCCTTTCATCACTTTATTGATGATGGAGAGTAGACTGATGGGGTGGTAATTGGCTGGGTTGGAATTGTCCTGCCTTTTGTGTACAGGATGTTCCACATAGCCGGGTAGATGCCAGTGTTGTAGCTGCACTGGAACAGATTGGCTAGGGGCGTGACAAGTTCAAGAGCACAAGTCTTCAGCACTATTGCCGGAATATTGTCAGGGCCCATAGCCTTTGCGGTATCCAGTGCTTTCAGCCGTTTCTTGATATCATGTGGAGTGAATCGAATTGACTGAAGACTGGCATCTGTGATGCTGGGGACCCCCCGGAGGAGGCAACCAATGCCATTGACCGAGCGTGGCATACGCAAAAATAAGGAAATACTTAGTTGATTGAGTGAGTGAAAATTGGCAGAGATAAAATGGAAACCCTTGTGCATTCTTTGTCACAAAATCAAGGACCCATGATGTATTTTACATTGTAGATATGAGATTTGATATAAATATTTGATATAAATATCTTTTGCGCTGTGGACATTTTGTGCACACCATTGTATGTTTACCACATATGCACTGTAATCAGCCTGCTTGATTTAGTTGGGTTGGAGTGGTGATAATTGGTTGTTTGGTCAAGGAACCACCTGGACCACTCGCCACCGTTGTACGGCTTGGATAACTTGACTCCGAACTTGAAAGTTTTAATGGGTTCAATTCAATTCAGTTCAAAGATGGAGGTTGTAAGAGGAATGCAGTCTTGTGAGAGGGCAGTTTCACACTCAGTTTGAGTCTTGTCTTTCAGGTAGTCTCTTGGGATTGAGGATGACTTGCTTCCATCCCAGTTTGATGGGCTCTGAAATGGCTGATAACTTCAATGCACGATCTGCAGACTCTGCCACATGCGGGCAGGTGGTGTTTGAAGGGTTGGGTAGATGGGTTGTTTGGAGGCCTGTGAGCTCCCTCTGACACCTTGACGTCATTTCTGCACATTCCTGATGAAGTCTCTCGATGTGTTCACTGCCTCCCCGAATGAGCCTTCTCTATTTTGGTCGGTCACAAGCGAGGTTTCCCATGAGTCGGCCATGTTTGACCTCTTCAGGGACGCTTTGAGGACACCCTGAAAGCATTTCCGCTGTCCTCCTGGGGCTCTCCTGCTGTGACCAAGTTCTGAGTAGAGCAGTTGCTTCGGGAGTCTGGTGTCAGGCACATGAACGACATGTCCAGCCCAGCTGGTTTTGAGTGATTAGCGCCTCGATGCTGGACAGAGTGGGAGGGGACGCTGCTGTTGGACTGCTTTTCTTGCCATTGGAATTGAAGGATGTTGCAAAGGCACCGCTGATGGGACTTCTCCAGTGCTTTGAGGTACCTGCTGTAGGTCATCCAAGCCTACGAAGGTATAGGAGCGAGAGACTTACTGCTGCCCGGTAAACCATGACTTTAATCTCAGGTTTGAGATCCTGGTCCTCAAATACTGTTTGAGCGCTTAGAGCATGGCAGCTATCCTATTCCAATGAGACACGCCTCTTACTGTTGGCTGTAGCAACCCATGGTAAAATGAGCCTGGTTCCCGGTGGGTATGAATGCACAGTGGGGAAATGACCCAAAGTTCACCTCTGTAAGGTGGCTGTCCCAGTGTGTGTACCTGGCAAATGGAAACACTGCCCAGAGGCTTGTGATGGGGAAGGCCCTGCTTACAGCCTAGCTGATGCTATAACTAACCTGGGGGCATTGTGTTAATTGGATATGAACTGAGTGTTGGGCATTAACTGGGGATTCACTTGACCATCTATGAATAGGAGCAGACTAAACTGTTGAGTTTGGAGGTACATGTTTATAATGCATATCTCTATAAGTAAATGCGATAAAAGTGTGTAAAGATCGGCTGCGGTTCAGTCTTTCACTGCCTGGCTACCTGAATTTGAACATGTTGGATACTAGAATTTGGGACATAAAGCGGAAGAGTTTCAATCCTCCATGATGCCCGTCTCTTACTTTGTACTTTTATGGCCCATATTCCCTCTGCCACACTAACGTAAGGAAAAGAAATGCCTTGGCTTCGTAAATATCAACGCTTGGCTGTTACATCTCGCTCAGGTGAGGAACCAAAGTTGAATGACTGTACTGATTTTTTTATTCCTTTGTTGCTCCTTTGTTGTAGCCGCTCACTCCCACAGTTGAAAAGGCTTCCCCAAGTGACTGTCCTTGATCAGCACATGCATGAGCAGCAGACTGCACTTCTGAAGAAGATCAGAAAGTCAGCGGAGAAACTGAGGGACAAAAACGTCAGTGTGGAGGACAAGCTGCCTGAAGTTGAAGAGTGGTTCGAGAGGCTCTCGTCAGTAGCCGAGGAGGTTTGCTTTTTGATGCCGAAGGGAGGGGAATATTCCAGAGGGAGGCACTGTTGTTCAAAGAAGGACTTGCCTTTCTACAGTGCTTTCTACGACCATAGGACATCCCAAAGAACTTCACAGCCTCCTGAGTCCTTGAGAAGTGTTGTAATGTAGGAAATGCAGCAAGCTTCCATAAACAGTAAAGCAATGACCAGATAATCTTGTTTTTGCAATGTTAATTGAGGGGTAAATAGTGGCCGGGGCACCTGGGAGAACTGCCCATTTCTTCTTCGAACTGGTGCCATGGGATTTTTTTATGTCCACCTGAGAGGGTGAACAGGACCCCTGGTTTTACTTTGCATCTGAAAGGTGGCATCATCAACACTGCAGTGCTCCCTCAGTACAACCCCCAACAGTGCAGCTCTCCCTCAGCACTGACCCTCCGACAGTCCAGCACTCTCCTCAGTACTGGTGCTCCAACAGTACAGCACTCCCTCCATACTGACCCTCCAACAGTGCAGCACTCACTCAGTACTGACCCTCCGACAGTGCAGCACTCACTCGGTGCTGATCCTCCGACAGTGCAGCACTCACTTTTGCTGACCCTCCGACAGTGCAGCACTCACTCGGTGCTGACCCTCGGACAGTGGAACGCTCCCTCGGTGCTGACCCTCGGACAGTGGAGCGCTCCCTCGGTGCTGACCCTCAAACAGTGGAGTGCTCCCTTGGTGCTGACCCTCGGACAGTGGAGCGCTCCCTCGGTACTGACCCTCGGACAGTGGAGCGCTCCCTCGGTACTGACCCTCGGACAGTGGAGCGCTCCCTCGGTGCTGACCCGCAGATATTGGGGCACTCCTTCGGTACTGACCCTCGGACAGTGGAGTACACCCTCGGTACTGACCCTTGGACAGTGGAGTGCACCACTTGCAGGTCAACAGCCTTCCATCAGATCGTTTGATCATACCCATTTCCGTACAGCCTAGTTATAACTTGCCCTAAGTTGCTGACAGTCACTTGAGAAGGAAGGTAGCATCCCTGTGTTTTTTAAAATTTATTCTTTCGTGGGATGTGAGCGTCGCTGGCAAGGCCAGAATTTGGTGCCCATCCCGATTCGCCCTAGAACTGAGTGGCGAGGCCATTTCAAAGGGCAGTCAAGAGTCAACCGCATTACTGTGGGTATGGAGTCACATGTAGGCCAGGCCAAGTAAGGACAACAGGTTTCCTTCCCTAAAAGACACGAGTGAACCAGATTTGTTGCAGTATTTTGTCGTTCATTCAGGTCTGGGGGTTTGCATCAGAAGGGAGTGATGAAGACTTCTCAGTTCGGGGCAGGGTTTAAGGCAAGGTTGGGGCTTCTTTCCCTGTGCACAATCCATTTGCTGTGGCTGGAAAGCTCACGTTCCAACACCTAACATGCCTACCAGTTCTCCCACTGCGTGCACGGTGAAAGACCAGCTGCCAGTTGGTCAGAGCGAGCGGGTGGTGGGGTGGAAGTTGGCAAATTTTAAGCCCAGCAGCAGCAGCGATCGGCAGCTCACATGTTCTCCACCCTTTCTGATCCTCGCAGCCTCAGAACAGCCTGCCTGACGTGATTCTGTGGATGCTATCCGGCGAGAAGCGGGTCGCTTACTCACGGATTAAAGCGCACTCGGTCCTGTTTTCCAGGGACAGCGAGAAATCCTGCGGGAAATTCTGTGGGAAGCTCCAAACGGTGTTTATGAAGGTAGGTCCAAGCTCCCTTCAGGTGGTTGTTGGTGCCAGAGATGTGACTTTGTTCTGCATTTCAAACTCCAAGTGCTCCCCCAGTCCATAAACGATACTCCACCCCCCCCCCCCCCCCCCCCCCCCCCCCCCCCGCCCCCCGCCCCCCGCCCCCCTGCATCTTTACCACTTCCAAACACACGAGTGTGCTGGGGTACATATCCATATATGTATGCATGTGACAGTTAGAAAATATCAATGGGATTAGACAAAGTGAACATGGATTTATGAAAGGGAAATCATATTTGACAAACCTACTGGAGTTTTTTGAGGACTTAACTAGCAGAATAAAGGAGAACCAGTGGATGTGGTGCATTTAGATTTTCAGAAAGCTTTTGATAAAGTCCCACATAAGAGGTCAATGTGTAAAATTAAAGCACATGGGATTAGGGGTAATATATTGGCATGGATTGAGAATTTCTAACTGTCACCTGCATACATGTACATGCATACATATATAGATACATATTCCAGCGCACCCCTGTGTTCGGAAGCAGTAAAGATGCAGGGAGGGAGTATCGTTCATGGTCTGGAGAATTGGTTAGCAGAAGGAAAGAGGGTAGGAATAAAAGGGTCTTTTTCGGAGTTAGGATACCGCAGGGATCAGTGCTTGGACCTCAGCTATTCACAATATATAACAATGATTTGGACGAGGGAACCAAATGTAATATTTCCAAGTTTGCTGACGACATGAAACTTGGTGGGAATGTGAGCGGTGAGGAGGGTGGTAAGAGGCTTCAAGGCGATTTAGACAGGTTGAGTGAGTGGGCAAATACATGGCAGATGCAGTGTAACATGGATACGTGTGAAGTTATCCACTTTGGTAGGAAAAACAGAATTGTAGAATATTATTTAAATGGTGATAGATTGGGAAATGTTGATGTACAAAGGGACCTGAGTGTCCTTGTACACCAACTGCTGAAATCAAGCACGCAGGTGCAGCAAGCGGTTAAGGAGGCAAATAGTATGTTGGCCTTCATTGTGAGAAGACTTGAGTACAGGAGCAAGGATGTCTTACTGCAGCTGTACAGGGCCTTGGTGAGACCACACCTGGAGTATCGTGTGCAATTTTGGTCTCCTTACCTCAGAAAGGATATACTTGCCATAACTACCTGGGTAGTTGCCATAGAGGGAGTGCAGCGAATGTTCACCAGATTTATTCCTGGATTGGCAGGATTGTCGAATGAGGAAAGATTGGGTCCACGAGGCCTGTATTCACTGCAGAGGGGATCTCATTGAAACATATAAAATCCTGACAGAGATGGACAGACTTTATGTGGGGATTATGTTTCCTCTGACTGGGGGGTCTAGAACAAGGGGTCACAGTCTCAGGATAGGGGGTAGGCCATTTAGGACTGAGTTGAGGAGAAACCTCTTCACTCAGATGGTGGTGAACCTATGGAATTCTCTACCACAGAAGGTTGTGGAGGCCGTTTTCCGTTTCAGAGAACAAGAGATAATCACATTTAAATGTATAAGGTTCTCAGAGGGCTTGACAGGGTCGATGCTCGACAGGGTCGATGCTCGACAGGGTCGATGCTGACAGGGTCGATGCTCGACAGGGTCGATGCTCGACAGGGTCGATGCTCGACAGGGTCGATGCTCGACAGGGTCGATGCTCGACAGGGTCGATGCTCGACAGGGTCGATGCTCGACAGGGTCGATGCTCGACAGGGTCGATGCTCGACAGGGTCGATGCTCGACAGGGTCGATGCTGACAGGGTCGATGCTGACAGGGTCGATGCTGACAGGCTGTTTTTCCCCTGGCTGGAGAGTCTAGAACTGGGGAGAATAGGAATAATTGAATAGATTTCAAAGAGCCAGCAAAGGCACGATGGGCCGGATGGCCTCCTTCTGTGCTGTACGATTCTATCATGGCCTAGTAGCCTTATAGCAGAGTCTGTACTGCAGCTGCTAGCTTTGCAATCAGGTGGGGTGTTTTGTTAAGAGTGTCGCAGTGGCAAGTCTTATGATAGGGATGAGATACACAGTCAAAGTTATCCTGCTTTAAAATCTCCATTGTGATTAACAGCATATCATTTTGACAATGGTTTCATTTACATTTTGACTATTGGCATGCCGCCTGCTGAATATTTGCCTGAACGTTTCCAAAGTATCTCCCAGAGGTGATGAAAGTTGACTGCTTTGTGTATTAATTGCTGTGATACCTGCCAGACCACTGCAGACTTCATGATTTTCAATGGCTCAATTCTTGTACTCATGTTGATAGCAACCGTTGGACAGGTCCCAAGACATGAGGAGTGTCGCTCAGCTCCGTGTACGGATGTGGATGGGGCTGTCTTCCGACGAAGAGGAGTTTGAAAAGTACATTGATGGAAAAATTTTGGTCGCTGCAGAGAGAGTGAGTTAAGCCAGTAGGGGCCGGCGTTTAATGTGTATTTCTTTTTAAAATATGCTTTGTGGAACAGCGTAGCAGCCATAGGGTTCAGACACGCCGTCCAAGGCAACTTACCCATTTAATTCACTGACAGAGACTTGCCTCATCCCCAACATGGTTGTCAGCTTGAAACGCCGCTGATCTCTGAAGGCGTACTGTGTGATCGAATAGCAAGCATTGTGTTCAGCCCCGGTAGCTTCCAGCTCACCTTATACATCTTGCCTTCTGAAGAAACTCTCTGGAGTGTCTCCCGTTAAAGGCAGGGTGATTTTCCAGCGAAAAACATGAGCGGAATATAGTTACAGTAAGCGGAATATAGTTACAGTAAGCGGAATATAGTTACAGTAAGCGGAATATAGTTACAGTGAGTGGGAGGATAGTTACAGTGAGTGGAATATAGTTACAGTGAGCAGGGGTGTAGTTACAGTGAGCAGGAGGATAGTTACAGTGAGTGGAATATAGTTACAGTGAGCAGGGGTGTAGTTACAGTGAGCAGGAGGGTAGTTACAGTGAGTGGAATATAGTTACAGTGAGCAGGAGGGTAGTAACAGTGAGCAGAATATAGTTACAGTGAGTGGAATATAGTTACAGTGAGCAGGGGTGTAGTTACAGTGAGCGGGAGGGTAGTTACAGTGAGTGGAATATAGTTACAGTGAGTGGAATATAGTTACAGTGAGCAGGGGTGTAGTTACAGTGAGCAGGAGGGTAGTTACAGTGAGTGGAATATAGTTACAGTGAGCAGGAGGGTAGTTACAGTGAGTGGAATATAGTTACAGTGAGCAGGGGTGTAGTTACAGTGAGCAGGAGGGTAGTTACAGTGAGTGGAATATAGTTAGTGAGTGGAATATAGTTACAGTGAGCAGGAGGGTAGTTACAGTGAGTGGAATATAGTTACAGTGAGCAGGAGGGTAGTTACAGTGAGTGGAATATAGTTACAGTGAGCAGGAGGGTAGTTACAGTGAGTGGAATATAGTTACAGTGAGCAGGGGTGTAGTTACAGCAAGCAGGAGGATAGTTACAGTGAGTGGAATATAGTTACAGTGAGCAGGAGGGTAGTTACAGTGAGTGGAATATAGTTACAGTGAGTGGAATATAGTTACAGTGAGTGGAATATAGTTACAGTGAGCAGGGGTGTAGTTACAGCGAGCAGGAGGGTAGTTACAGTGAGTGGAATATAGTTACAGTGAGCAGGGGTGTAGTTACAGCGAGCAGGAGGGTAGTTACAGTGAGTGGAATATAGTTACAGTGAGCAGGGGTGTAGTTACAGCGAGCAGGAGGGTAGTTACAGTGAGTGGAATATAGTTACAGTGAGTGGGAGGATAGTTACAGTGAGTGGGACTAACATCATTGCGGGCGTGTTTGCTAGTGCTGTTGGGAGGAGTTTAAACTAATTCGGCGGGGGAGGGGACAAGGAATGTTAGCAGAATAGGGACACATCATAATACAGTAAAACAATCAAGTCAGAGGGAGTACAGCTGCAATAAGCGTCAGAGGAGTAAGGCAAGGCTGGATGGTCTCTACTTTAATGCCAGGAGTATTACAAGTAAAACGGATGAGTTAAGGGTGAGGATTGACATGTGGAATTGTGATATAGTAGCCATCACTGAGACATGGTTGAGGGAAGGGCAAGATTAGCAGCTCAACATTCCGGGATATAGAATCTTCAGGCGAGACATGGTAGGGGGTAAAAGAGGAGGAGGCGTTGAATTATTAGTTAAGGAGTCAGTTACTGCAGTAAGGAGAGATGATATCTTGGAGGGGGCATCGAATGAAGCTTTGTGGGTAGAGCTTAGGAATAAAAAAGAGACAACCACATTATTAGGTGTTTATTATAGACCCCCAGATAGTCAGCGGGAAATTGAGGAGCAAATATGTGCACAATTTGTGGAGGTGTGTAAAAACAATAACAATAGGGTAATTATAATAGGTGATTTCAACTTTCCCAACATTAACTGGGATAGACATAGTGTTAAGGACTTGGATGGAGTGGATTTCTTGAAATGTGTACAGGAGAACTTTTTAGGTTAATATGTAGAGGGTCCAACAAGGGATGGTGCATTGCTGGACTTAATTCTGGGAAATGAAACCAGACAGGTGGCTGAGGTGGTGGTGGGCGAGCATTTTAGTGATAGCGACCACAACATGGTACAGTTTAAGTTTATTATGGACAAAGAAATTCACAAGTTGCAAAAAAATGTTTTGGATTGGGGGAGAGTGGATTTTAGTAAAATAAGGCAGGATCTGGCCAAGGTAGACTGGGAACAGCTACTTGTGGAGAAATCTACAGAGGAGCAGTGGGAGGTGTTCAAAAAGGAAATGGGGAGGGTACAGGCTCAACATGTTTCCTCTAGGGTGATAGGAAGGAGTAACAAGCCCAGAGAACCATGGATGACCAGAGATATTCAGGATACGATGAGAAGGAAAAGAGAGGCTTTTAGCAGGTACAAGGGAAGCAAATCAGAGGCATTAGTGGAGTACAGAAAGTGCAGGGTGGAACTTAAGAAAGCAATTAGGAGAGCAAAGAGGAGATATGAGAAAGCTCTGGCTGGTAAAAGTAGGGAAAATCCCAAGATATTCTATAAGTATATCAATGGGAAGAGGATAACCAAGGAAAGAGTACGGCCCATAAGGGACCAAGGGGGCAATCTATGGGTGGAGCCAGAGGACATCACTAGAGTGTTGAATGAATACTTCACCCAAGAGAATGAGGATGAAGGTATCGAATTCAGGGAGAGAGACTGCGAGGTTCTTAAGCAAATTGATATAGGGAGTGACAAAGTATTGGAGATGTTGACAGGCTTAAAAGTGGACAAATCCCCAGGTCCAGATGATTTGTGTCCCAGACTGCTGAGGGAGGCAAGGGAGGAGATTGCAGGGGCTCTGATCCAAATTTTTAATTCCTCTCTGGCCACGGGGGAGGTGCCAGAGGACTGGAGAACAGCTAATGTGGTTCCGCTATTTAAGAAGGGTTGTAGAGATAAGCCAGGGAACTACAGGCCAGTGAGTCTCATGTTAGTGTTAGGGAAACTATTGGAGAAATTTCTGAAGGAGAGTATCTATCTCCACTTAGAGAGGCAAGGTTTGATCAGGGCTAGTCAGCACGGCTTTGTCAGAGGGAGGTCATGCCTAACAAATTTGATTGAACTTTTTGAGAAGGTGACCAGGTGTGTAGATGAGGGTAGTGCAGTTAATGTCATTTATATGGATTTCAGCAAAGCCTTTGACAAGGTCCCACATGGGAGACTTATAAAGAAGGCAAAGGCACATGGGATACAGGGTAATTTGATAAGGTGGATTCAAAATTGGCTTAGTTGTAGGAGGCAGAGGGTGATGACAGAAGGATGCTTTAGTGACTGGAAGCCAGTGGTGTACCACAGTGATCTGTGCTCGGTCCCCGATTATTTGTCATTTATATAAACGACATAGATGACTATGTGGGGGGGTAGGATTAGTAAGTTTGCGGATGACACAAAGATTGGCCAGGCGGTTAACAATGAGGTTGAGTGTCTTGGGCTACAGGAAGATATAGATGGGATGGTCAAATGGGCAGATAAGTGGCAGATGGAATTTAACCCTGAAATGTGTGAGGTGATACATTTTGGAAGGAGTAATTTGACAAGGAAGTATTCAATGAACGGCATGGCACTAGGAAGTTCTGAGGAACAAAGGGACCTTGGTGTGTGTGTCCATAGATCTCTGAAGGCGGAGGGGCATGTTAGTGGGGTGGTGAAAAAGGCATAGGGGACATTTGCCTTTATCAATCGAGGCATAGATTACAAAAGTAGGGACGTCATGTTGGTGTTGTATAGAACCTTGGTGAGGCCACAGCTGGAGTACTGTGTGCAGTTCTGGTCGCCACATTATAGGAAGGATATGATTGCACTGGAGGGGGTGCAGAGGAGATTCACCAGGATGTTGCCTGGGCTGAAACATTTAAGTTATGAAGAGAGGTTGGATTGACATGGGTTGTTTTCGTTGGAGCAGAGAAGACTGAGGGGCGACCTAATTGAGGTGTACAAGATTATGAGGGGCATGGACAGGGTGGATAGGGAGCAGCTGTTCCCCTTAGTTGAAGGGTCAGTCACAAGGGGGCATAAGTTCAAGATGAGGGGCAGGAGGTTTAGGGGGGATGTGAGGAAAAACTTTTTTACCCAGAGGGTGGTGACGGTCTGGAATGCACTGCCTGGGAAGGTGGTGGAGGCGGGTTGCCTCACATCCTTTAAAAAGTACCTGGATGAGCACTTGGCACATCATAACATTCAAGGCTATGGGCCAAGTGCTGGTAAATGGGATTAGGTAGGTAGGTCAGGTGTTTCTCACGTGTCAGCGCAGACTCGATGGGCTGAAGGGCCTCTTCTGCACTGTGATTCTGAGTGGAATATAGATACAGTGAACGGGAGGGTAGTAACAGTGAGTGGAATATAGTTACAGTGAGTGGGAGGATAGTTACAGTGAGTGGAATATAGTTACAGTGAGTGGGAGGGTAGTTACAGTGAGTGGAATATAGTTAGTGAGTGGAATATAGATACAGTGAGTGGGAGGGTAGTTACAGTGAGTGGAATATAGTTACAGTGAGTGGGAGGGTAGTTACAGTGAGTGGAATATAGATACAGTGAGTGGGAGGGTAGTTACAGTGAGTGGAATATAGTTACAGTGAGTGGGAGGGTAGTTACAGTGAGTGGAATATAGTTACAGTGAGCAGGAGGGTAGTTACAGTGAGTGGAATATAGTTACAGTGAGTGGGAGGGTAGTTACAGTGAGTGGAATATAGTTACAGTGAGCAGGAGGGTAGTTACAGTGAGTGGAATATAGTTACAGTGAGTGGGAGGGTAGTTACAGTGAGTGGAATATAGTTATAGTGCACGGGAGGATAGCTACAGTGAGCGGCAGGGTAGTTAGAGTGAGTGGGAGGGTAGTTACAGTGAACAGGAGGGTAGTTACAGTGAGTGGGAGGGTAGTTACAGTGAACAGGAGCGTAGTTACAGTGAGCCGGAGGGTAGTTACAGTGAGCATATGATACAACTAAGCCTTCATGAGAGCTGCAATGCATCTATTTAATGTTTGCTGTTTCTGGTTTTATTTGTAGTATGAAAACCAGGCGAAGGTCATGGGCCACTGGGGCACCAGTGGGTTGCTGCAGCATCCGACATTCTCCGATGCGATGGGTAAAATCCGCCTGTCAAAAAAGGACTTCTATCCTCTAAAGGGCTGGCAGTGGGATGGAAAATGGACCATCGATCCTGAGCGGTGGTGAGTTTGCTTTGTGCCTTATTAGGCCTAGGGGAGGGGAAGGGTTCCAAAACGTTTTCACTGGCGTGAATTTTGGTTTAAAATTGAGAAACTCCAAATAAAGAAAGACTTGCGATTTTACAGCACCCTTCATAATTTCAGGACATCGCAACCACTTTATAGCTAATTAAATATTTTTAAAATTTACAATTGTAATGTAGGAAACGTGGCAGCCAAATTTGCACACAGCAAGCTCCCACAAAAAGCAATGCGGTAAATGACAGGATAATCTATTTTAGCAATGTTGGTTGAGGGATAAATTTTGGTCAGGACACCAAGGAGACCTCCATTGCTCTTCCTTAACTAGAGCCTTGGGTTCTCCTACTCCAGTACTGATCTTGGTTTAACATGTCATTCGAAAGATAGTACTTCTGACAGTGCTGCATTCTATAGTACTGGAGTGGGACTTGAACCCTTAACCTTCTGACTCGAGGAATGCATGCTATCCACTGAGCTACAGTTGACAATGCAATGGTCAAGCCTGCTTGTCCATTATGGAGCTGGTGATGGAGATGGGTGCTGAAAGCCTGTGCACCAGAGGAGTAAAGAACGATTGAGAGAGGGCAGCGAGTTCCATGTTCTTGAGGTTCTGGAAAAGAATGAGTTAGTGAGGGACTTAAAACAGAGAGAGTTGAGGATGATTCCCTTTGTTTGAGATGTCGCTGATGGCCTCTTACTGGTTTTCCCTCTTTTTAACAGCTTGTTGTTTGGCGCTGATGCAGGTCACAATGAATATACCGATGATGTTTTTGAAAACGAAACCTATTTGGCCGGAGGAGAATGGAGCCCAGCTTTGGAACAGTACACAGATATAGTGGGTATTTCACAACTCTGTCTTTGTAGAAATCAAATCGAAATGTGTTCAGCAGTTGAAAGTTGCACAGCGTGGAAATAGCACCATCAGGGTCCTCAGGAAGAGCCAAGAAGAAAGACTTGCACCATATAGGACTGGACTGGGTTCCAGTCCAGATCCCAGAGATAAAAGGACAGACTATCATAGAGTCATTCCAGCACAGAAAGAGGCCATTTGGCCCATTGAGTCTATGCTGTCTCTCTGTAGGTCAATCCAGACAGTCCCATTCCCCCGGACTACCCCTGTAACCCTGCAAGCTTATTCCTCAGGTGCCCATCCAATTTCCTTTTAAAATCATTCACCGTCTCCACTTGGACCACCCTCATAGGCAGCGAGTTCCACTCATTCCCACTCATGTAAAAATGTTCTTCCTCACATTCCCCCCACCCCGTATCTCTTGCCCAAAACTTTAAATCTGTGTTCCCCTAATCCTTGCACCATCAGCCAATGGGAACAGCTTCTCTTTGTCTACCTTTTCCAAACCTGTCAGAATCTTGTCCACCTCTATCAAATCTCCCCTCAATCTCCTTTGCTCCAAAGGGAACAACCCCAGCTTCTCCGACCCAACCTTGTAGCTAAAACCCCTCATCCCTGGAACCATTCTGGTAAATCCCCTCCGCACCCTCTCAAGGACCCTCACATTTCTTCCTTTAAATGACTAGAACTGGATCAGTTGTGGCCTTAACCAGAACTTTACAACATGGTGTCCACCATTTAATTTTTTTGTTGTGCTTTAGAAGTGTTATAGGAAGAAGCTTCAATTCTGCATCACTGTTTGGTTTCTTTTGTGTCTCTCAGAAAGGGAATAGACACATCCCGATGGAAGATATTGAATGTCCTGTTGGGTGGGAATGGAAGGAGGAATGGAGCCTGGACTTCTATCGGGCAGTAGATGAGCAAGGTAAGTTGGTACGCGCCATTGAATCTGACCAAACACATTTCTCTGTTGAACTATTAACTAGTCTTCATTCATTTACCTCTGAACCTTTCTGAATTATTGATGAACGCGGCTCTCTTTATGACAACCTCTCTTGCCTCTTTTTCTATCAGTGCCACAAAACTCGGTGATCCTCTGAGCTTCCCTCTCATTCCTCCAAAGCTGCCACTATCCATCCTTTGTCTGTTCTGTCCCTCTGCATACTAATTATCAGCCATGGCTCATTGCGTAGCACTCTGGCTGAAGATTGTCGGTTTGCATCTCATTTCATGCAGTTGAGCACAAGATCCAGGCTGGCACTCCACTGCAGTACTGAGGGAGTGCTGCACTGTGTCACAACTCACTGGATATAGTGCACTGTAATATCAAGCCTCACTGTTCCTCGAGCTGTGACAAATATGAAAAGCTTGACCAAACCACCAGATTGCCCCAATTCTACCTAACTGTTTAATTTAGGTTAACATAATATGAGCACCAGGTTTGTAAACTTAACAAGTAAATAACTATTTATTGAACAAATTGTCTTTAACTGGTGGCAAAAGAAAGAAATATGAACTGCTAACTTCTAAAATCCCTATATACACACACACACACACACACACACACACACACACAGCCACCCCGGAGTACAGTATTCAATGGGTTGATTGTGATCGATGTCTTCCAAATTCCTTTCAATTCTTATTTTTTTTTATTTTCATTCACGGGACGTGGGTGTCCCTGGCTCAGCCAGCATTTATTGCCCATCCCCAATTGCCCTTGTTCAGAGGCCGTTTAAGAGTCAGCCACATTGCTGTGGGTCTGGAGTCACTTGTAGGCCAGACCAGGTAAGGACAGCAGATTTCCTTCCCTAAAGGCCATTAGTGAACCAGATGGGTTTTTATGACAATCGGCAATGGTTTCACAGTCATCATTAGACTTTTTAATTCCAGATTTTTATTGGATTCAAATCCCACCATCTGCGTGGTGGGATTCAAACCCAGATCCTCAGAACATTACCCCTGGATTTCAGGCTTACCGGTCCAGTGACAATACCACTACGCCATTGCCTCCCCCTTGTTGACGCAAGGTGGTCTTCCAATACTTTCAGTATTTAGTTCACTGGTCGAGAACTTGCTTTTCAATGTCTTTAACAGTGGTTTTCCCCTTTTCCTTTTTACAGGGGTTGCCTCAGAGAGAGCAGGTTATAGAGATATGAGGAAAAGAGATTTTAGATGTTTTCTCTTTGCAAGCCAGGAGCTTTCTGCTGCATTGCTACCACACAAAACCCTGGTCACCTGGTCCGGAGCCAATTAAAATGCTGTTGCCAGGCAGCTCCCTTGGTCCAGGTCTCCTTTTCAGCACCATCCTGTCTTTCATGGCACACTCTGTTCCAGGACTGCAACACTTTATATATCTCTAATCCTGTTCCAGTGGACATTTCCTTTAAACTGCAGCCATTGTAATTCTAACCCACAATCCAACAGAAATAAAAAGATATGTTCCTTACAACTGTCAGAGGGTCAGTACTGAAAGAGTGCTGCACTGTCAGAAGGTCAGTACTGAGGGAGTGGTGCACTGTCAGAGGGACAATACTGAGGGAGTGCTGCACTGTTGAAAGGACAGTACTGAGGAAGCACTTCACTGCTGGAGGGGTAGCAATGAGGGAGTGCTGCCCTGTCAGTGTGGTGGTACTGAGGGAATGCTGCACAATCTGCGGTTCTGCATTGTAAGAGCAGGGCACTATTGGAGCGACTGCACTATAGAAGCATTACACTGTTGGGCAGTATTGAGGGACTACAGCACAGTCGGAGGTGGCACTTTTCAGACAAAGGGCCCATTTTCCCCCCTCAAGTGAATACAAAAGGTTCCATGGTACTATTTCACAGAAGAGCTGGGAGTTCTCCCCTGTGTCCTGGCCAATATTTATCCCTGAACCAACATCATGAAAATGGATTATCTGATCATTATCACATTGCTGTTTGTGAGACCTTGTTGTGTCCTACATTACAACAGTGACTGAACTTCAAAAGAACCTCACTGGCTATGAAGGGGGCATCCTAAGGTTGTGAAAGGTACTATAGAAATGCAAAGCTTTCTCTAAGTCTTTTTGCCTTATAAGTCATTCTCTCCCAGGATCTCCAGACTGTTTTTGCTCTTAATCCTTCTTAGTCGTGCCTTCCTCCCAAACTGCAGACTTTAATTACATCCAAGCTCGACACCAGGATCACTTTCCCGCCCCCCATCGATCCCACCTCCTGTTTGCTAATGTGCCACTACAGGAACCATGGCACCTCAGCTCCTGAGAGACGATTTGCTGAATATCATCGTAACATGTTTTCTGCTTCACTTGAAGGATGGGAGTATGGAAAAGCTGTCCCACCAGACAATACCCCAAAGCACTGGAACCCCACTGAGAAAGCCTACCACACGCATCGGCGGCGCCGGTGGATACGGAAACGCACCAGAAAGCCTGATAGGCAACGTCAAGTTAAGGTGTGGTATCACCAGCACTGGTGCTGGATTTCAAATCTTGCAGGCCGCATTAGTCACTGTGAACCAAAATTTTTCAGTGGGTTCTGGAGGTGGATTTTGGATTGTGGGGTCCTGTCTTTCGTTTGAAACATTAAACAAGGGCTCAGTCTGCTCTCTCAGGTGGATGCTATTCCAGCGCACTCCCACTGGTCTCCCACATTCCACACTCTGCTACCCGTGCCTTAACTTGCAGCAAGCTCCATTCCCTTATCAGCCCCTGTGCTCGCTGACCTACACTGGCTCCCAATCAAGCAACAACTTGAATTTTAAAATTCTCATCCTTGTTTTCAAATCCCTCCATGGCCCTGCTTCTCCCTATCTCTGTAATCTCCTCCAGCCCCACAACCCTCTGAGATATCTGCACTCCTCTAATTCTGGCCTCCTGTGATTTCCCAATTATAATCGCTCCACCATTGGTGGCTGTGTCTTCAGTGCTGCCTGGGCCCAAGCTCTGGAATTCCTTTCCTATGCCTCTCTGCCTCACTTTGCACCTTTAAGACATTCCTTAAAACCTACCTCTTTGATCAAGCTTTTGGCCATTTGACCTAATATCTCCTTATGTGGCTCGGGGTCATATTTTGTTTCATAATGTTCCTGTGAATGCACTAAATATAAGTTGCCATTGTAAATTCACTTCAGAAGTACTCTGTTGGTTGTTAAGTATTTCAGGACATCCTGAGGGATTTCCTTCAGGGGGGCGAGGCATTCTTCATCCCTTGAGCATATCTCCGGAACGTTTATACTTCTTCTCCAATGCTTGATTTACTGGCTTGTGAGTGCTCCCATGGTCTATTTTTCAATATTTTTAAGAGCATTACATCCAGTCCATGCTTTTTTTGGAAGTTAGGATGAGCGGACCTTCAGACGTACGCCAATATTTGCAATAGGTGACTTGCTCGAAAACCTTGAAACAACACTGTTGCAAACATTTCTGGGAGGAAAGCTTCAAAGATGCAACTTAACATTTTCTCCTTTTCCCAACATGTTGAGCAAGTCTTTAAACAAAATGACCTTGTCATGGTTTCTATAATATGATGCCTTTTTCTTCGCTCATTCTTGGCTTTATGTTTTTTTGTTTATTATCTCCATCTCTTTCTTTCTCATTTCACTTTTTTTGACTTTTCTCATCTTCATTTATTTCCTCCTTTATTGTTCATTTGGCTCCCTAGATGTTCTCTCTCTTTCAGCCCCAACCCCTCCCTCCAGAATCACCACAGGCTCTGCATTTCCACATTGGTTGTGTAGATGTTCATTACTAATCTCCTAACCAGGTCAATAAATTGTCTTCAGCTTTAGACAACAGTCCCTCTTATGTGGAACCTTATCACATGCCTCCTTGAAGTCCGTGTAAACTGCATCCAAAGCGATTCCCCTCTGTACTGCTTGAGTTACTTCCTTAAAAAATTCAGTTAGGTTCATTAGACATCATGTACCCTTGACAAGAGGAAGTCTTTTGGTGCAGTGGGTCCCTGCTTTTGAGCCAGAAGCTCTGGGTTCGAGACCTACCTCAGGCCTCGAAAGTCAAGGAAGTTGCTCAAACTTAATTTTGATTGCACTAACATCCACACGTACATGCGAGGCAAACAGGTCGATAATTTCCTGATTGAATTCTCTCTCTCACTCCCTTTCTCTCTCACTCTCTTTTTCTCTCTTGCTCTCTTTCTCTCTCTCTCGCTCTCTTTTTCTCTCTCTCTTTCTCTCTCTTCTCTTTCTCACTCACTCTCTTTCTCTCTCTCGCTTGCTCATTTTCCCTCACTCACTCTCTTTCACTTACTCGCTCACTCTCTTCCTCTCGCTCGCTTGCTCTCTTCCTCTCGCTCATGCTCTCTTTCTCTTTTCTCTTCCCTTTCTGAAGTAATGGCATTGCAGTTTTATCAAATAAAATTTGACACTGAACCACATAAGGGGATATTAGGACCAGAATCCGAAATCTCGTCAAAGAGGTGCATTTTAAAAAGCATCTTCAAGGAGGCAAGAGAGGCCGAGAGGGGTAGGGAGGGAATTCCAGAGCTTAGAGGCCTTGACAGCTGAAGGTAATTGGTGGAGCAATTAAACTTGGGGATGTGCAAGAGGATTGCCGAAATTAGAGAACTCGCAGCCAAGACTGTACATTCATATGGACCATAGGGACAGAACTAGAGTACTCGGTCCCTCAAACACTGGAACCTTCAATTCAACTGTGGGTGACCTGCACCTTAACTCCACTTAAACCGCCTTTGCTGCATATCTCTTTAGAGCCTTGCTTAACAAAAATCGATCGCACCTTCTGTCTTGAAAACTCAGGTTGTCCCTCAGCATCTGCAGCCTTTTGAGGTGGGGTTGGGGACAGAGAGTTCCCCAATTCCACTACCCACGTGTCAATGAAGTGCTTTCCAATTTTGATTCTGAATGACCTAGTCCTCATGTTAAGATTGCGCCTGCCCATTGTGAATTAAACCACCAGAGGAAATAGTTTCCCTGAACCTGTCTTGTTCCTGAAGCGGCTTTTGATTAAAACGGGGATTTGTAGAACAAATTGTGACCTTTTTATCTGCAAGAATTCTGAGTCGTGTACCAAAATAACCCCATGCGCACCTCGAAATGGAGGCCTTTTCAATTTGTGTCTGATGTTCCACAGAGAGAAGAGTTTGATCCTGAAGGCTGGGAATATGCCCCTCTATTTGGTTGGAAGTTTCATGTAAAACCGAGCAAGGGAGACACTTATCGGCGTAGGCGCTGGAGGAGAAGGATGATCCCGAGGGATCAACTAGGCCCAGCGGCCATCTTCAGACTGGAAGGCTCTTTGGTATGTACCACTGTTGGTAAAGGTCGCCTTCCAGTCAAACACTCAAGATATTTTCAAAAACATGATTATCTAAAGCTTTTCATCACGAAGAGTGAAGCAGATGCAGCAGCAGCAGCGGTTTAGTGTCTGACGCCAGTTCTAAAGGCATGATAACATCAACTGTGTTGTTAAACTAACTAATTCTCGATGCTATGATAGCACTACAATGCAGTGATTAGGTATAGATTCAGCACAGAAGGAAGCCATTCAGACCATCATGCATGTGTAGAGCTTTACTCTAACCCCGTGCTGTACCTGTCCTGGGTGTGTTTGATGGGGACAGCGGAGAGGGAGCTTTACTCTGTATCTAACCCCGTGCTGTACCTGTCCTGGGAGTGTTTGATGGGGACAGTGTAGAGGGAACTTTACTCTGTATCTAGCCCCGTGCTGTACCTGTCCTGGGAGCGTTTGATGGGACAGTGTAGAGGGAACTTTACTCTGTATCTAACCCGTGCTTACCTGCCCTGGAAATGTTTAGTGCCCTCACAGGCTGCCCAAAATGCAGAAGTATTTCAGTTCTCCAACACAAAATTTCCTTACTTGATGACTGCAGAATTGACGCAGAAAGGAGTGAAAGCGCACTGAAAATCTGAGCAGAGAAATGGTGCTTACTGAGTGTTCATAATGGCAGTGCTGTGTGTGATAGTGTACCTGCTCTCTTTCAGTGTCGGGAAAACAGTAATGAACAACTGGACGACCTTGAGCAACAAGAGAAGACACTTGGGCACCAAGACCTTTATGGGATGACTGCCCCCTTTGTATCTTGTATTCTGGACCGTAAGTTTAAAGTGGTCTATGAGAACAGTGACACTCTCACCTCAGGTTATGGGTTCAAGTCCCACTTCAGAGACTAGAGCACAGATATCTAGGCTGAGACTGCAGTGCGGTACTGAGGGACTGTCGCACTGCCTTTTGGATTAAATATTGACCCAAGGCCCCAACTAGCCCCTCAAGTGGTCGTAAAAGATCCCATGACACTATTTGAAGAAGAGCAGAGGAGTTACCTCCTCTGTCCTAACCAATATTTATCCAATCTTGAGGAATAGAAGCAGAGGAATGAAGAAGAATGATTTAAAAAAACAGGGTATTCAGTTCACATTTTAAGACCGGTGTTTAAGAGAAGAAAAGCTGAATTTTGCTGAAAAGAGAGATATGTTGGTGAAGCTTTTCATCTTGCATTCATCAGGACAAATGCAAGAATGCCAAATTTCAAACGATCACAACAATTTATACTGCAGGGGATAAGGGTGCTGATTGGTTGGCAAGTCAGCCCTGGAGAAAGCAATGGTCAATGCCATGGCTAATCGGAGTTGACTTGCCAACCAATCAGCCCCCCCTTTCTTCTGTGTTATAATTATTGAGATTGTTTGAAATTTGGCATTCTTGCATTTGTCTTGATGAGTGCAAGACAGAAAGCTTAGGCAATATGTCTCTTTTAGGAACATAAGATTTAGGAGCAGGAGAGGGTCATTTGGCCCTTCAAGTCTGCTCTGTCTCCTGTCTGGCCTCCATAACCTTAGACTCCTCTATCTATCAAAAACTTATCCCATTCAGCTTGGAATAAATTCGTTAACCCAGCCTGCACTGCTTTCCGGGGAAGAGAATTACATAGATTAATGACCCTCTGAGAGGAAATTTCTTCTCATCTCTATCTTGGAAGGAAGAACTCTTAATCAATATTTTTAAAACTCATCTTTGTTCAAACAGTGGCAATGCTTTGCAATATTCTACCCGGTTAACGTGGTGGGTTCAGAGGAATTGAGCCAGTCACGGTGTAGTTGCATCAGCAGTATTTAAAGTTTGCTGTTGGTATGTTAATCTCAGTAGTGTTTAAGGATTGACATGTTTGCACTGTGGTGAGCGATCCTCCTGACCAGCACTGTCATTTTCTCTTCCTCTGCACAGCACCCAATGCTTTCCAGTTTCGCGGCTACATCTACCAGGCGAGAGGTTTAGTTCCCACTGATAGCAGTAGCTCCGCAGGTTAGTACGTTGACAACAGATGCAGCTCTCGCATCAGTTTGAAGGCAGATGCACAGGGGGTGCGCTTGTATGGGGTGGGGTGGTAACTGTGCACATGAGTGTATACAGAAATGTGCGAACATGTTGTGTACAAGAGTGTGTCTGAAGTGGGGGAGTGGCAGCTGCAAAGGGAAGGAATTAAGTTATAGGGAGGGGAGGTGGTTTACTCTGTAACTAGCCCCATGTTGTACCTGTCCTGGGAGTGTTTAATGGGGACAGTATAGAGGGAGCTTTACTCTGTATCTAACCCTGTGCTGTACCAGTCCTGAGAGTGTTTGATGGGGATAATGTAGAGGGAACTTTACTCTGTATCTAACCCCACACCGTACCTGTCCTGGGTGTGTTTAATGAGGCTGTGGGATCCTGCACTCAGCCTGCTGTCAGTGAGTAAACAGAGCTCTGGCTCCTGATTTGAACTTAGCATGCCAATCCCAGGCACGTTGTGTACCGGGGTTTCATTAGCTGCAAGTTTCCTCACTTTTCCTGTGATATGCCGGGGACGCTAAAATCAGCCACGGTTCTCGCCCTTGGAGGCACCAGGAGGGGGTGGCATTAGCACACCATTCTGGGTGCAGACTGGATTTGATTCTGTGATACCTCCCGCAGCCAAACAGGGATGAATTTCCAGGTTTCTGCCCCAGTGGCGCATTGGACAGCGAGGAACCATTGGCACCGCAAACATCCAAATGAGGGCCAGGGGCATGGAGAGGGGAGAGAACACTTACCTTATCCCTAATGTGGGTCTCGGAATTTTGCTTACCCTTCCTTGAGGGTTGAACTGGAATTCTCCTCCTCTTGTTTCAGATCCTTACATCCAGGTATCCTTCCTGTACCAGAGCAAGCATACCGAGGTTATCAAAGGGACTGTGAATCCTACCTGGGACCAAACCCTGATTTTTGAGGAGATCGAAATCTATGGCAGCCTCAGGGAAATAGTTGAGATACCGCCTTTTGTCTTGCTGGAGTTGTTCGACAGTAATCGTGCTGTACGTTTCCTTGCCAAGATTTTTTTGAAAATTAAAATCCTATGCGTGATTCCATCTACTCGGTGGCCCGGTGTTATTTCCCCAGTCCCAATACGTGCAACTGAGGGCCTGCCCATTCATAAGGGAGGATATCCTGTGAAGGCACCCACAGTTAGCCAGCAGATACAATATTGTATAACAATGGGAAAGTTGCACCATGTGTTCTACCATGTGTTTCTGACATGTTCTCACCACTCGTGCATTTCAAGGTCATACATCTGTGCAATTTCATTTGCAGGTCATTCCCTGCTGATGGAAGTGGGCATTCTCCTGTTTGATGTCCCCTTAAAGAGGAATTTAAACCAATCTCAGAGCCTGGAATGCATGCCATGGATTATTGGTGGCTATAAATTTCAGTCTCAATGATTAAAGTGGAAGTGAGCGATCCACAGACGCGAAGAGGCCATTTGGCCCATTGTGCCTGTGCCAACCCATTGCCACAGCAATTTTCTTTCCATTATTTGTTCATGGGGTGTGAGCGTCGCTGCCAAGGCTGGCATTTAGTGCCCACTCCTAATTGCCCCTTGAGTGAGTGATGTTGAGCTGCCACCTTGAACTGCTGGCAGTCCCTTCGGTTGCTGTTCTGTAATGGTTTGACACAATTGAGTGGCTCACTCGGCCATTTCATTGTCAAGAGCCAACCCCATTAATGTGGGTCTGGAGTCACAAGTAGACCAGTCTGGGTAGATTTCCTCTCCTGAAGGACCAAATAGGTTTTTATGACAATCATGATCATTGTTAATGAGGCTAGTATTTTATTCCAGATTTATTCGTTAATTGAATTTAAATTATTTCAGTTGCCATGGTGAGATTTGAACTCATGTCTCTGCGTTATTGGTTCAGGCCCCTGGACACTCGTCCAGTAGCTTTACCACTATGCTACTGCCCGCTCCCAATCCTGATCTAATCCCCTGTCTGATGAAAACAAAAAACTACTGCGGATGCTGGAAATCCAAAACAAAAACAAAAACAGAATTACCTGGAAAAACTCAGCAAGTCTGGCAGCATCATTGGAGAAGAGAAGAGTTGACGTTTCGAGTCCAATGACCCTTCAACAGACTGAGTGTAGTTAGGAGAGAGGTGAAATATAAGCTGGTTTAGGGTGGGGTGTGGGGTGGGGGGAGAGAAGTTGAGGGTGGGGTGGTTGTAGGGATAAGCAAGCAGTGATAGGAGCAGAGAATCAAAAGATGTCACAGACAAAAGGATCAAAGAGGTGTTGAAGGTGGTGATATTATCTAAGAGAATGTGCTAATTAAGAATGGATGGCAGGACACTCAAGGTACAGCTCTAGTGGGGGTGGGGTGGAAAGATTGACAAGGTATTAGTTGTAGATTTAAAAATAATGGAAATAGGTGGGACAAGAAAAATCTATATAAATTATTGAAAAAAACAAAAGGGAGGGGGAAGAAACGGGGTGGGGATGGGGGGAGGGAGTTTAAGATCTAAAGTTGTTGAATTCAATATTCAGCCCGGAAGACTGTAAAGTGCCTAGTCGGAAGATGAGGTGCTGTTCCTCCAGTTTGCTTTGGGCTTCACTGGAACAATGCAGCAAGCCAAGGACAGACATATGGGCAAGAGAACAGGGTGGAGTGTTAAAATGGCAAGCGACAGGGAGGTTTGGGTCTTTCTTGCAGACAGACCGCAGGTGTTCTGCAAAGCGGTCGCCCAGTTTGCATTTGGTCTCTCCAATGTAGAGGAGACCGCATTGGGAGCAACGAATGCAGTAAACTAAGTTAGGGGAAATGCAAGTGAAATGCTGCTTCACTTGAAAGGAGTGTTTGGGCCCTTGGACGGTGAGGAGAGAGGAAGTGAAGGGGCAGGTGTTGCATCTTCTGCGTGGGCATGGGGAGGTGCCATAGGTGGGGGTTGAGAAGTAGGGGGTGATGGAGGAGTGGACCAGGATGTCCCGGAGGGAACGATCCCTACGGAATGCCACCAGGGGGGGTGAAGGGAAGATGTGTTTGGTGGTGGCATCATGCTGGAGTTGGCGGAAATGGCGGAGGATGATCCTTTGAATGTGGAGGCTGGTGGGGTGATAAGTGAGGACAAGGGGGACCCTATCATGTTTCTGGGAGGGAGGAGAAGGCGTGAGAGCGGATGCGCGGGAGATGGGCCGGACACGGTTGAGGGCCCTGTCAACGACCGTGGGTGGAAAACCTCGGTTAAAGAAGAAGGAGGACATGTCAGAGGAACTGTTTTTGAAGGTAGCGTCATCAGAACAGATGCGACGGAGGCGAAGGAACTGAGAGAATGGGATGGAGTCCTTACAGGAAGCGGGGTGTGAGGAGCTGTAGTCGAGGTAGCTGTGGGAGTCGGTAGGCTTGTAATGGATATTGGTGGACAGTCTATCATCAGAAATTGAGACAGAGAGGTCAAGGAAGGGAAGAGAAGTGTCAGAGATGGACCATGTGAAAATGATGGAGGGGTGGAGATTGGAAGCAAAATTAATAAATTTTTCCAGGTCCCGACGAGAGCATGAAGCAGCACCGAAGTAATCATCGATGTACCGGAGAAAGAGTTGTGGGAGGGGGCCGGAGTAGGACTGGAACAAGGAATGTTCCACATACCCCATAAAGGGACAGGCATAGCTAGGGCCCATGCGGGTACCCATAGCCACACCTTTTATTTGGAGGAAGTGAGAGGAGTTAAAGGAGAAATTGTTCAGTGTGAGAACAAGTTCAGCCAGACGGAGGAGAGTAGTGGTGGATGGGGATTGTTCGGGCCTCTGTTCAAGAAGCTAAGGGCCCTTAGACCATCCTGGTGGGGGATGGAGGTGTAGAGGGATTGGACGTCCATGGTGAAGAGGACTCGGTCTGCCAGGACAGTTCTGTTTGTGGATTTTGGGTAGGAGGTAGAAGCGGGCCGTCCGAGTATTCACTATACTCCCTGACCTTCCCCTCTCCGATGCTGAACGTTCAGTGCTCAGCAAAGGACTTAGTTTCATACCCTTACGCCCTCATCTCAATGAATTTCTGGCTCGGCACGATGCTGAACTCTTCTTCCGCCGTCTTCGTCTCCATGCTCACTTCTTTGGGCAGGAGTCCTCTCCCCGTTCAACGGATCCTTTTACCCACCTCCAATATTCTCCCTCCACCTGGACCCTCCCTCTGGTTTCTTACCTTCTCTTGATCTTTTCATTGAGAACTGTCGGCGTGACATTAGCCGTCTCAATTTCTCTGCTCCTCTCACCCATTCTAATCTGTCTGTCTCTGAGCTTGCTGCACTCCGTTCTCTCAGGTCCAACGCCAACATTGTCATCAAACCCGCTGACAAGGGTGGTGCTGTTGTTGTCTGGCGCACTGACCTCTACCTCGCGGAGGCTGAGCGTCAACTCGCAGACACTTCCTCCTACCTCTCCCTGGACCATGACCCCACCACTGAACATCAAGCCATTGTTTCCAGGACTGTCACTGACCTCATCTCCTCTGGAGATCTTCCTCCCACAGCTTCCAACCTGATAGTCGCCCAACCTCGGACGGCCCACTTCTACCTCCTACCCAAAATCCACAAACAGAACTGTCCTGGCAGACCGATCGTGTCAGCCTGTTCCTGCCCCACGGAACTCATTTCTCGTTATCTTGACTCCCTTCTCTCTCCCCTTGTCCAGTCCCTTCCCATCTACATCCGTGATTCCTCTGACACCTTACGTCACATCAACAATTTCCAGTTCCCTGGACCCAACCGCTTCCTCTTCACCATGGACGTCCAATCCCTCTACACCTCCATCCCCCACCAGGATGGTCTGAGGGCCCTTAGCTTCTTGAACAGAGGCCCGAACAATCCCCATCCACCACTACTCTCCTCCGTCTGGCTGAACTTGTTCTCACACTGAACAATTTCTCCTTTAACTCCTCTCACTTCCTCCAAATAAAAGGTGTGGCTATGGGTACCCGCATGGGCCCTAGCTATGCCTGTCCCTTTATGGGGTATGTGGAACATTCCTTGTTCCAGTCCTACTCCGGCCCCCTCCCACAACTCTTTCTCCGGTACATCGATGATTACTTCGGTGCTGCTTCATGCTCTCGTCGGGACCTGGAAAAATTTATTAATTTTGCTTCCAATCTCCACCCCTCCATCATTTTCACATGGTCCATCTCTGACACTTCTCTTCCCTTCCTTGACCTCTCTGTCTCAATTTCTGATGATAGACTGTCCACCAATATCCATTACAAGCCTACCGACTCCCACAGCTACCTCGACTACAGCTCCTCACACCCCGCTTCCTGTAAGGACTCCATCCCATTCTCTCAGTTCCTTCGCCTCCGTCGCATCTGTTCTGATGACGCTACCTTCAAAAACAGTTCCTCTGACATGTCCTCCTTCTTCTTTAACCGAGGTTTTCCACCCACGGTCGTTGACAGGGCCCTCAACCGTGTCCGGCCCATCTCCCGCGCATCCGCTCTCACGCCTTCTCCTCCCTCCCAGAAACATGATAGGGTCCCCCTTGTCCTCACTTATCACCCCACCAGCCTCCGCATTCAAAGGATCATCCTCCGCCATTTCCGCCAACTCCAGCATGATGCCACCACCAAACACATCTTCCCTTCACCCCCCCTGGTGGCATTCCGTAGGGATCGTTCCCTCCGGGACATCCTGGTCCACTCCTCCATCACCCCCTACTTCTCAACCCCCACCTATGGCACCTCCCCATGCCCACGCAGAAGATGCAACACCTGCCCCTTCACTTCCTCTCTCCTCACCGTCCAAGGGCCCAAACACTCCTTTCAAGTGAAGCAGCATTTCACTTGCATTTCCCCTAACTTAGTTTACTGCATTCGTTGCTCCCAATGCGGTCTCCTCTACATTGGAGAGACCAAACGCAAACTGGGCGACCGCTTTGCAGAACACCTGCAGTCTGTCTGCAAGAAAGACCCAAACCTCCCTGTCGCTTGCCATTTTAACACTCCACCCTGATCTCTTGCCCACGTGTCTGTCCTTGGCTTGCTGCATTGTTCCAGTGAAGCCCAAAGCAAACTGGAGGAACAGCACCTCATCTTCCGACTAGGCACTTTACAGTCTTCCGGGCTGAATATTGAATTCAACAACTTTAGATCTTAAACTCCCTCCCCCCATCCCCACCCCGTTTCTTCCCTCTCCCTTTTGTTTTTTTCAATAATTTATATAGATTTTTCTTGTCCCACCTATTTCCATTATTTTTAAATCTACAACTAATACCTTGTCAATCTTTCCACCCCACCCCCACTAGAGCTGTACCTTGAGTGTCCTGCCATCCATTCTTAATTAGCACATTCTCTTAGATAATATCACCACCTTCAACACCTCTTTGATCCTTTTGTCTGTGACATCCTTTGATTCTCTGCTCCTATCACTGCTTGCTTATCCCTACAACCACCCCACCCTCAACTTCTCTCCCCCCACCCCACACCCCACCCTAAACCAGCTTATATTTCACCCCTCTCCTAACTACACTCAGTTCTGTTGAAGGGTCATTGGACTCGAAACGTCAACTCTTCTCTTCTCCAACGATGCTGCCAGACCTGCTGAGTTTTTCCAAGTAATTCTGTTTTTTCCCCTGTCTGATGATTTGACTCAATCTGGCTGCCCACAGGAGATCGTGGAGATAATTGGTGCTTTGAATAAAGTGAAGATTGCCTCTCGGTGAGGAGATGTGCTGATGTTTCTCCACTGTTTTCCTAGAGCAAGCACGAGTATATGGGTGCTGCCCTGTGCTACCCGAGTGTGAAGCTGGATTCGACAACGCAGTACGTCTCCGTGCTACAGTGGCATCCGGTCTTTCAAGGACAGCGGTTCAGTGGCGAGCTTCTGGTGTCCTTTGAACTACTTATGAAACAGAGAGTAATAGATTTTTCTTACATCGTTAGAAATTCATGTATTGATTCACTTGATAGGTAGCTTGAAGGTTGCTCAAGCTATGTGGAGAGTTTGCCAGCACTGCGAGGATTTGCCTCAGCAGTCAGCGTTAAAAGGTGATTGGTTAGAGGTGTTCTGAATTATGAAGGGTTTTGAGTGAGTAAGTAAGGAGAAACTGTTTCCAGTGGCAGGAAGGTCAGCGATTTTAAGATTTAAGATATTTCTTATTGGCAAAAGAATCAGGGGGGAGAACATTTTTTTATGCAGTGAATACACTACCTGAAAGAACAGTGGAAGCAGATTCAGTCTTAACTTTCAAAAGGGAAGTGAATAATTACCTAAAAGAGAAAAGCTTGCTGGGCTACGGGGGAAAGGGCTCGGGGAGTGGGACTAATTGGACAGCACTTTCAGAGAGCTGGCAAAGGCACAATGGGCTGAATGGCCTCCTTCTGTGCTGTATGACTCTAGGTAATAAAGTGAAAGGATGGGTATTTTTCAATGTCACATCCTGGTTCGTGATCTGGCAGAGTAGCCTGACCAACAATGTGAACGGGACGAGAACATAAGAAATGGGAGCAGGAGTTGACCATTCGGCCCCTCGAGCCTGCTCCGCCATTCAATACAATCATGGCTGACCTTGAGCTTCAACTCCACTTTCCTAGCCGCTCCCCATATCCGTTAATTCCCTGGGAGACCAAAAACCTACCTATCCCAGCCTTAAGTGTATTCAACGATGGAGCATCCACAACCCTCTGGGGGTGAGAATTCCAAAGACTTGCAACCCTCTGAGTGAATAATTTCAGACTGTAATCCTTGCCTCCATTTTGTTTTCTTTCCTTTACTTGTTTCAATTTTTTTTTCTGTCAGCAGCGCACTTGCTCTCCACACATCTTTTGTTTCTTTGTTTCCTTTCTTGCCTCATCCCCATTCCCTTTGGCCCTGGCAGACTAACTCTGCTGTCTTCCACTCTACCACAGACCTTCCTTTCGTCCTTGTCCCACCAACCTCTTGCTGAAAACCTATTAACCTTTCTAACTTTATCCCGGCTCTGCTGAAAGGTCACAGACCCGGAACATGAACCTAGTTTCTCTCTCCACCGATGCTGCTTGACCTACTGAGTGTTTCCAGCACTTTACTGCTTCTATTTCAGACTTCCAGCATCTGCAGTATTCTGCCTCTCGCCAGGAAAAAGGATCGTGGTTTCCTCTGGGTGAGGACATGAGGCCATTCCCACAAACTAGGGATGGGAGAAAACTGGAGGGGGTGGCCCGGTTATGTTTGGAGGCAAGCATCTTAACGTCACTAGGAGAGGATAGTGTTACCGATGCTCAGAGACCAGTTGATCCAAGCAAAGCTGGAGCAGAGTGCAGCAGTTAGTAGGAACCAAAAGAGCGGAGGGAAGGTTTTAGACGTTGCAAAGGTAGCTCTTGTGAGATTATGATGTTGCATTTTTGTTTGCAATTGCACAGGACGAGGATCAGAATTTACCTCCACGGCCACCAATGAAAGATTCTGAAACGTACATGGTGCCACTGGGAGTGAGACCACAGCTGCAGATGACCACGATTGAGGTGAGGTATCCCGAGTATATATTCTCCTCCCACACCCTTCCCTCCCAGTCGCAGCTGAAGAAATCCCTCTGGAGCCCCCCTTTGCTACGAAATCTGGTCGCCATCACATTGCTGTTTGTGGGAGCTTGCTGTGCACAATTCGGCTGTCACACTTCCTCCATTGCAACAGTGGCTGCGTGTACTTCATTGGCTGCAAAGTGTTTGTGGAAGGCACCCGGTATAACACGAGTCTATCTCTTTCTCAGATTCTTGCCTGGGGATTGAGAAATATCAAAAACTACAACATGCTGAGGGTGACGAGCCCTAGCCTGGTGGTGGAGTGCAGCGGAGAGATGATCCAAACAGCACCCATCAAGAACTACAAGAAGAACCCAAATTTCTTGATCCCCATCTACTTCATCACAGTGGTTGGTTCAAATGTTAATTCTCCTGATATTCCCAGCCGCCTAATTTGGAGTCTTTGCCCTGTCCCCTGCAGTTGCTGCAATAGACGATGGATACTCCAGACTACATCATCTGAGCAACTGACCACAAGCTGGTTCACAGCGAGAGGTGTCATGTTGAACTGAAGTTTATCCTCAGCTGTCTCTAACATGGGCTTTCCAGCAGTGGTTGGGGGCAGGGGGGGATGAGTTCAATGGACAGTGATCAGGAGCAGGAACCATGGCTGATTTCCCCCACTCTCTCCAATCCAAGGGTCAGTGCACAGTGATCAGGAGCAGGAACCCTGGCTGATTCCTCCCTCTCTCTCTCTAATCCAGGGTTCTGTGGACAGTGATCAGGAGCAGGAACCCTGGCTGATTGCTCCTTCTCTCTCTAATCCAGGGTCAGTGGACAGTGATCAGGAGCAGGAACCCTGGCTGATTGCTCCTTCTCTCTCTAATCCAGGGGTCAGTGGACAGTGATCAGGAGCGGGAACCCTGGCTGATTGCTCCTTCTCTCTCTAATCCAGGGTCAGTGGACAGTGATCAGGAGCGGGAACCCTGGCTGATTGCTCCTTCTCTCTCTAATCCAGGGTCAGTGGACAGTGATCAAGAGCAGGAACCCTGGCTGATTGCTCCTTCTCTCTCTCATCCAGGGGTCAGTGGGCAGTGATCAGGAGCAGGAGCCCTGGTTGATTTCCCCTCTCTAACTCAGGGGTCTCTGAACTATGATTAGGAGCTACAGCCCTGTCTGGATTCTGCCCTCTCCCTAACCCAGGGGTCACTGGATGTGATCAGTAGCAGGATACCTGGATGATTCCCCCACTCTTTCTCTCTAACCCAAGGCTCTGTGGACAGTGGTCAGAAGCAGGAACCCTGGCTGATTCCCCCAACTCTTTCTAACACAGGGCTCAGTGAACAGGGATCAGGAACAGGAACCCTGGCTGAATCTCCTTTCTCTCTACCCCAGAGTCAGGGGACAGCGATCAGAAGCAGGAACCCTGGCTAGTTTCTCCCTCTCTCTAACCCAGAAGTTACTGGGCAGTGACCAGGAGCAGGAACCCTGGCTGATTCCCCCTCGCTAACACCCAGGGTGATCTAGCCACCTTCATGCCAGTATTCTTGCTGGTGGAAGGAGAGACTCTTAAAGGCTGTATATCGATTAGAGTTTTAATCGCTCCACCTTTGGCAACGCTGCCTTCAATTGCCTGGGTCTGTAGCTCTGGAATACCTACCCTAAACCTCTAGCCTCTCTCTCTTCTGTTAATATGCTCTTTAAAACCAACCTTTTTGAGTTGGATCCACCTGTCCTAATATTTCCTTATGTGGCTTGATGTCAAATTTCACCTGATAGCCCCCCTGGGAAGTATGTTTAACTAGGCTTAATGGCACAATGGGAATGTAAGCTCTTGACTTGACAAGAATTAACTGACAGGTAACTTTCTGCTTAGTTAAAAGAACATAAAAAAAGGTTTCCAGTTATTCCAATCCCTAAACTTTGCTTCTCAAGTGTTGTTGTTAATTCTCTGTCCTTTTTTCAGTCTTTTGTGGGATGTGGGTGTCGCTAGTAAGGCCAGCATTTGTCACCCATCCCTAATTGCCTCTGAACTGAGTGGCTTGCTCAGCCATTTTTGAGGGCAGTTAAGAGTCAACCACATTTCAGAGGGTCTGGAGTCACATGTAGGCCAGACTGGGCAAGGATGGCAGATTTCCCTCCCTGAAGGACATTTTTCATCAATGATAGCTACAGTCACCGTTACTGAGACTAGCTTTCAATTCAGGAGTTTTATTAATTCAGTTTAAATTCCAACAGCCGCAATGATGGGATTTGAACCCATGTCCCCAGTGTATTAGCCCTGAGCGTCTGGGTTATTAGTCCAGTGACATCACTACACCACCGTCCCCCCTTGAATTCAAGTCAAGCATCCTCACAGTTCCTGTGGTGACAAATGAGAGAACCTGCTTGCCTTGTGATTGTCATTAGTTGTTTTATGTGATACTGTGATTTATGATCATCACCTTGCCTCAGTTTCTACCTGTAGATGCTTCCTACAGCCCTCCCATTGTGCTGAAGGTGCTAGATTTTCGAGCGTTCGGATACAAGCCAGTGGTGGGGCAGACGACGGTGAAATCCCTCAGCCAGTTCATGTGCGACCCTTTCGCTGGCTTGGCTGAAGCTGAAGGTAACCAGCAGATACTTAACAAATTTGCGTTTATGCTTTATGTCTGTCACACATCCTGCCCCTTCTGAGTTCTGATGAAAGGTCACTTGACTGGAAACATTAACTCTGTCTCTCTCCGCAGATGCTGCCAGAACTGCTGAGCTTGACCAGCACTTTTGTTTTTATTTCAGATTTCCAGCATCTGCAGTATTTTGATTTTGTATTAAACCTTATCACAGACCTTCCTTTTTGTTCTTTACTCCACCCCCTTCCCCTTTTCCTGCCTCTGTACTTACTTAAACCTCTTAACTCTTCCCAGTTCTGATGAAAGGTCATTGACCTGAAACGTTAGGTCTGTTCCTCTCTCTGCAGACCTGGCCTAATGAGTATCTCCAGCGCTTTCGGCTTTTGCATACAAACTAAATGTTTGCCGCCTCCCCTTGTCAATCTCAAGCCACTGACTCCGATTGGTTACGGTCCTCAAAGGAAAGTCAGCTGTGACTCAGTGGGTGTAACACTCTTGCCTCTGAATCGCAAGGCTCCTGGTTCATCCCATTCCAGGGCTTGAGTGCAAAAATCAAATTAACACTCCAGTGCAGCACTGAGAGGGAGCTGCACTAGAGTGTCAGCTTTGATTTTTGCACTGAGGGAGTGCTGCACTGTCAGAGGTGCCATCTTTCGGATGAAACATTAAACTTAGTCCTTGGGTGGGTGTGAAAGAATCCGTGGTACTATTTCGAAGAAGAGCACGGAATTTATCCCTGGTGTCCTACCTTGATCAACATTACAAAAGACGAATTATCTGGTCATCATCACATTGCTGTTTGTGGGAGCTTGCTGTGCGAACATTAGCTGCTGTGTTTTCTACATTACCACGGCGACTATATTTCCAAAGTACTTCATTGGCTGTAAAGCACTTTGAGGGCTCCTGAGGTTGTGAAAGCCAATTCATAAATGCGTGTATTCTTTTCTTTTTATAACCTTTTCAAAGAATTTAGCATCGTAACTAGAATCATAGAATGGTTACAGCACTGAAAGAGGCCGCTCAGCCTGTCATGTCGGTTGCCAGCATTCTGCAAGAGCAAATCACTTAGACCCACTCCTCTGCCTGTTCCCCATTGCCCTGCAAAAAAACTTTTTGAGGAATGAATGCGTTTTGCATCTGCAAGACCGAAACCCACAAAATAACCTTGGAGATACCTTGTCTTACACAGTGTGACTGTATTATATGCTGCACTACAGAACTGAAAGGTTATAACTATCAGGAAAGGCTGAACAGGCTGGGCTCTTTTCTCTAGGAAAGAGAAGACCAAGGGATGACCTGAGAGAGATCTTTAAAATGATGAAGGGGTTTGGTAGGGTAGACATAGAGAACATGTTTCCACTTGTGGGGGAGACTAGAACTAGGGGCTACAAATAAGAACATAAGAACTAGGAGCAGGAGTAGGCAATTCAGCCCCTCGAGCCTGCCCCGCCATTCATTACGATCATGGCTGATCTCATTTTGGCCTCAACTCCAATTTCCCGCCCTCTCCCCATAACCTTTCGACCCATTACTTATTAAAAATCTGTCTATCTCCTCCTTAAATTTATTCAGCGTCCCGGCATCCACTGCACTCTGAGGTAGTGAATTCCACAGATTCACGACCCTTTGAGAAAAGTAATTCCCCCTCATCTCCGATTTAAGTCTACCACCCCTTAGCCTAAAACTATGGTCTCTCATTCTAGAATGCCCCAGAAGGGGAAAAATCTGCTCCACGCCTACTTTGTCTATCCCCTTTAGCGTCTTATATACCTCAATTAGATCTCCTCTTATCCTCCTAAACTCTAGCAAGTATAGGCCTAAACTGCTCAATCTCTCCTCATAAGACAAGCCCCGCATCTCTGGAATCAATCTAGTGATCCTCCTCTGAACCACCTCCAGTGCAACTACATCCTTCCTCAAGTAAGGGGACCAAAACTGTGCACAGTACTCCAGGTGCGGTCTCACCAATGCCTTGTACAGTTGCAACAACACTTCCTTATTTTTATAATCTATTCCTTTAGCAATAAATGCCAAAATTCCATTTGCCTTCCTTATTACCTGCCGTACCTGCATACTAGCTTTCAGCGATTCATGCACGAGGACACCCAGATCCTTCTGCACTGAAGCATTCTGAAGTTTCTCTCCATTTAAATAATGTCGCCTTTTTATTCTTCCAACCAAAATGGATAACCTCACACTTATCCACGTTAAACTCCATCTGCCAAATTTTGGCCCATTCACCTAACCTGTCCATACCCATTTGTAAATTTCTTATTTCTTCATTACATCTTACTTTTCCAACTATTTTGGTGTCCTCTGCAAATTTAGCTATAGTGCCTCCTATCCCTGAATCCAAGTCATTAATATAGATTGTAAATAGTTGGGGCCCAAGGACCAAACCCTGTGGTGACTAGTTACAGCTTGCAATCCAGAAAAAGGCCCATTTATCCCGACTCTCTGTTCTCTGTTGGTTTGCCAATCCTCTATCCAAGCTAATATACTACCCCTAAATCCGTGTGATCTTATCTTGGTGTATTAATCTTTTGTGCGGCACCTTATCAAAGGCCTTCTGGAAGTCCAGATATACTACATCTACAGGATTCCTATTATCCACTTTGCTTGTCACATCTTCAAAAACTCTAGCAAATTAGCCAAACACGATTTACTCTTCATAAAACCATGCTGACTCTGATTGCATTTTGACTTCCAAATGCCCCATTACTACTTCCTTAATAATGGATTCCAACAATTTCCTAACGACAGACGTTAAACTAACTGGCCTATAGTTTCCTACTTTCTGCCTTCCCCCACCCCTTTTGAATAAAGGCATTATATGACCATTTTTCCAATCCACTAGAACCTTTCCAGAATCCAAGGAATTTTGGAATATTATAGCCAATGCATCCACTATCTCCGCTGCCACTTCCTTTAAGACCCTGGGATGTAGGCCATCAGGTCCTGGGGAATTGTCACCCTTTAATAGTTAATAGTTACTAATAAATCCAACATAGAATTCAGGAGAAACATCTTTATCCAGAGAGTGGTGAGAATGTGGAACTCACTACCACAAGGAATGTTGAGGTGAATAGAATAGGTAAAGGAGAAACTGGATAAACTGGGAGAGACAAAGATAATGAAGGATCTATTGATAGGGTGAGATGAAGTGGGGTGGGAGGAGGCTTCCAGGGAGTATAGACATCAGCATAGACCAGTTGGGCCACATGGCCTGATTCTGTGCTGCAGACTCGATGCTCCATACACACATGGCCTCACCCTCACCAGCATATAAAAGGTGAGAAACTTAGCTAACAGTTCCTCCCGTCAACTAGGGGCCAGTGGTGAAGCTCAGTACCACGCAGTTCTCCAATGAGCCACTGGGGGCAGACCACTCAAACTAAGGACCAGGTTTTGTTGTTCTCCAAACTTAAATGAAACCAAAGTTTCTGCATCATTTTAATTGAAAGCTCTCTTCCTAAGATGCCAATATGACTTCTACCAAGAGTTTCAACGTTGAAGCGCCCAACATTGAGGTAAGATATTTTGTACAAAACTGTTGGAAAGTGTGAAGAAAAATAGATGATGAGAGACAGCAGTGATATGAGAGGCAAGAAATAGCTGCCAAGTTATTTTTGGCAGTGATTTCAGTCCCACCAGCCACCCCCAACCTGCCCCATTCTTATCTCGCATATTCCATAATGTGTTCCCACCTGCCAGCATCTAGGGAACAGGATTGAACAGGTGTAATTCAATGGGATTCTCAGAATGGCTTCAGCTGTCCTTGGGATTAACCTATGTTACATTCTTTGATGTATAAACCATGATAGATAATTCAAATTGCAACAAGTAACATTAGTAATACTCTCATTAATTAACATTGTACCTGCTCTGGGAATGCTGGATGGGGAAAGTGTAGAGGGAGCTTTGCTCAGTATCTAACCAACATTGTACTTGCCTGGTAAAGTTTGATGGGGCATTGTGTTGAGGTAGCTTTACTCTGTATTTAAGCCCATGATGTACCTGCCCTGGGAGTGTTTGATGGGGACAGTGTAGAGAGAGCTCCACTCTATATGTAACCCATACTGTACTTGCCATGGGAGTGTTTGATGGGACAGTGTAGAGGGAGCTTTAATCTGTATCTAGCCCCGTACTGTACCTACCCTGAGAGTGTTTGATGGGGATATTGTAGAGGGACCTTTACTTTATCTAACCATATGCTGTACCTGTCCTGGGAGTCTTTGATGGGGGCAGTGTAGAGGGAGCTCTACTCTGTATCTAACCCCGTGCTGTACTTGCCCTGGGAGTCTTTGATGGGGATCGTGTAGAGGGAGCTTTACTCTGTATCTAACCCCATGCTGTACCTACCTTGGGAGTGTTTGATGGGCCAGTGGAGAGAGAGCTTTACTCTGTATCTAACCCCGTGCTGTACCTGTCCTGGGAGTGTTTGATGGGGACAGTGTAGAGGGAGCTTTACTCTGTACCTAACCCCGTGCTATACCTGCCCTCGGAGCATTTGATGGGGACATTGTAGAGGGAAATTTACTCTGTATCTAACCCCATGCTGTACCTGCCCTGGGAGTGTTTGATGGACTGGATGCCATGATTTTAAATCTGATGAGTTGAAACGTGTTGTTCTTTAGAGTTCAGCTGCGGAAGATGAAAGGAAGTCAGACCTGGAAGCCACTGAAGGACAGCTGGTGAGTCAGCATGGGGCAATGCGTAAACTCTTGTCCTGGTTGCCTCTGTCTCGGGGCAGGTAGAAGTATTTTTCTGCCCTGCTATTTCTGGATCATATGCAAACTTCGAGACTCCTCTGCAGATCTGCTACCCTCCTAGGAGTTGGAAAGCACTTAGAAAATGGGAACAGTCCTCACTCTCCACCTATAAGCAAACTAAGTTGGCCTTCTTTTCGTAGTAGCAAAGCTATGTTGGGAAACCATGTTATAGAACTGGTGTTAGCTGCAAGGTTAGCGTTTGTTGCCCATCCCTAATTTCCCTTGGGAAGATGTGAGCCACCTTCTTGAACCACTGTAGGTACAGCTGAATGTGCTGTTAGTGAAGGAGCTCCAGGATCTTGATCCAGTGACGGTGAATGAGCAGTGAAATAATTCCAAGTCAGGATGGTGTGTGGCTTGGAGAGGAACTCGCAGGTGGTGATGTTCCCATACATCTGCAGCCCTTGTCCTTCTAAGTGGTAGAGGTCGTGTGTTTGGAAAGTGCTGCCGAAGGAGCCATGGTAAGTTCCATTTACAACTGTGCCATTCCCCTCTGTAACACCTGCCATTCCAGCATTTATGACTTATTTGGAGAGACTGGCGATACTGAAAATGTTCTCCTTAGAGCAGATTAAGATGAGATTTGACAGAAGTACTCAAAATCATGAGGGAATTTTGATCGAGTGGGTCATGAAAAACTGTTCCACTGGCAGAAGGGTTGATAGCCAGCGGATGCCGATTTAAGATAATTGACAAAAAAAAGCCAGGAGTAGGATGTGAATTCTCTTTAACGCAGTGAGTTATGATCTGGAATGCACTGCCTGAAGGGTGGTGGAAGCAGATTCAGTACTAATTTTCAAAAGGCTAATTGGAGAAATAATTGAAAAGGGAAATTTTGCAGGGCTCCTAGGAGAGTGGGACTAATAGGAGAGCTGTCTCAAAGAGCTGGCACAGGCATGATGGGCCGAAGGGTCTCCTCCTGTGCTCTGAAATTCTCTGAGAATGGAATCTGACAACTTCGTTCTATAATCAAACCCTGCTTTGGAAAATCTTTGCCGCAAACACATTACTGATAATATATTCCTGTTTGCTTTCTTCAAGGAAGATAACGCCATTGATTGGTGGTGTAAGTTCTACGCCTCATCTGGGGAGCATGATTACACGGATTACCTGTTGCAGGGGTACGACACGATAAAGGTAAGGGGCTTCTTCATCTCTGGGCCACCCTATTCCTCTGACTATTAGACATTACAATGGCCTGGCCCAAACACAGCCCCTTGGCCTTGTCTGCTGACTTAGATTTTTAAAAAATTAATTCATGGGATGTGGGCTTCCATGCCTGGGCCAACATTTATTGCCCATCCCTAGTTGCCCTTGAGAAGGTGGTGGTGAGTTGCCTTCTTGAACCGCTGCAGTCCATGTGGCGTAGGTACACCCACAGTGCTGTTAGGGAGGGAGTTCCAGGATTTTGACCCAGCAACAGTGAAGGAACGGCGATATATTTCCAAGTCAGGATGGTGAGTGACTTGGAGGGGAACTTGTAGGTGATGGTGCTCCCATCCATCTGCTGCCCTTGTCCTTCTAGCTGGAAGTGGTCGTGGGTTTGGAAGGTGCTGTTGAAGGAGCCTTGGTGAATTGTAGATGGTACACTTACTGTGCGTCGGTGATGGAGGGAGTGAATGTTTGTGGATGGGGTGCCAATTAAACGGGCTGCCTTGTCCTGGACGGTGTCAAGCTTCTTGAGTGTTGTGGGAGCTGCACTCATCCAGGCAAGCGGAGAGTATTCCATCACACTCCTGACTTGTGCCTTGTAGATGGTGGACAGGCTTTGAAGAGTCAGGAGGTGGGTTACTTGTCGCACTATTCTTAGCCTCTGACCTGCTCTTGTAGCCACATATGGCTATTATATGGCTAGTCCAGTTCAGTTTCTGGTCAATGGTAACCCCCAGGATGTTGATAGTGGGGGATTCAGTGGTGGTAATGCCATTGAACATCAAGATTGGCTCCTGATCCAGCAATGCTTTGATTTTTGAAATCCTTATACTTGATTTCAAATCCCTCCATGTCTTTCCCCAGCCTAGCTCAGTAAATGACAATGAGATTTAACAGAATCATTTCAGGTACCAGCTCCTGTACTGATAGAAAAATGACCATACATGGGACTCAAGGGTGTCTGGAGAGAGGGATGGGTGGAGGGACGACCTGCTGAAGGTGAGAAATATCGAACTCTTTTTTTTTGCCTCAGTAACTCTTAGTTTTCAGTTTTTATAGGCCTATCAGTTTTTAACATCAACCCTTGTGAGCATTGATAAACCCTGTATAAAACAGGTTCGGCCTCAACTGGAGTATTGTGTCCAGTTCTGGGCAGCACGCTTTAGGAAGGATGTTAAGGCACTAGAGAGGGTTCAGAAAAGATTCACAAGAATGGTCCCTGAGATGAGGGATTTCAGTTATGTAGATAGATTGGAGAAGTTGGGATTGTTCTCTTTAGAGAAGAGAAGAATAAGAGGAGATTTGATAGAGGTGTTCAAAATCACGGGGGGTCTGGACAGAATGTTCCCATTGGCGGAAGGATCGAGAACCAGAGGACACAGATTTAAGATGATTGGCAAAAGAAGCAATGTGACATGAGGAAAAACCTTTTTATGCAGCGAGTGGTTAGGATCTGGAATGCGCTACCTGAGAGTGTGGTGGAGGCAGGTTCAATCGCGGTTTTCAAAAGAGAATTAGACCATTATCTGAAGAGGAAAGATTTGCAGGGATGCAGGGGGAAGGCAGGGAAGTGGGACTAGGTCAGTTGCTCTTATGGAGGGCCGGCATGACATGATGGGCTGAACGGCCTCTTTCTGTGCTGTATCCATTCTATGATTCATTGGGGTGCTTATAATGCTGCATCAATGCCAATCAGTTACTGATCTGCAAGACCCATAGAATGATAAAATTTTCCCCATGTGCGCTATAGTGGTGCCTGGTATTCTCCTGAGACTTTCTAGTTGCTGTATGCACACAGAAACCCCTCCCTTTGTGAGTGAGTAGGGCCATGTATCCTGAGATTTGAGTGGGGGGGGGTGCAGGGGACTATACTTTGGGCACCAGGCTCATGGAGTATTCGATCCCCACTAGCTGAGGTCATTAGAGATGCTCACAGTGATTTTTTTTTCTCTTCCCCCCTCTCTCCGTCTCTATGCCTCTCTTTTTCTTTCTGCCAACTCTGCTTCCTCTTTCTCTCTGCATCTCTATCCCTCTCTTTTCCACTGCCCCTCTTTTTCTGTTGGCCTCCACTCTGCTCTCACTCTTTCTCTCTCTCTCTCACTCACACTCTCTTTTTCGCTTTCTTTCTGCCTCTCTTCCCTGCCCCCACCCCACCTTTCCTGTTTCTTCTGACTCTCTCGTTCCCTCTACCTTTCCCGTTCCCTCTACCTTTCCCATTCCCTCTGCCTCTCTCTCATACAGATTTATCCATGCCCTCTAGAAGATGTGCCTCACTTTAAGGGGCTACAAGATTTCTGCCACACCTTCAAACTTTACCGAGGAAAAGTGTATGGGGACATCGAGGATCCGATCGTTGTGGGCGAATTTAAGGTAATCAATAAAGGAGTTATTCGGGTGATAGTTCAGTCACCCCTTTCGGCTGCTGACAGTTCAAGGGAATCTCCTGTGTCAGCCACTCTGAATGTTTTTCATCTAATTTCCATTGGTGGCCACGCCTCAGCTGCTTGGGCTCCAAGCTCTGGAATTCCCACCCTAAACTTTTAGGATGCTCCTTAAAACCTACCTCTTTGACCAAGCTTTTGCTCGTCTGTTTTAATACCTCGTTGAGCCTTCCTGAGTCCAATTGGTCTGTTAGAATGCTTTAATATGTCGAAGGCGCTACATAAATGCAGCTGAATGTTTGTACCTTAAGGCTACAACATATGACACCTCAACTTAGTCAGCTCCTCTGACCAGACATTTAATTTTGTTCCATTTTTCTCCCCTCAGCTATTCTAACATGTCTCAGAGTTTGGCAGTTGCTGCTGAGAGTAATTAACTCATCAAGCATACGATACAGATCTACGATACAGATCAGTTCCATTGTATTTATTGGATTGGGAAGCCTTGGGTACCTCCTGCTATTATCCAAGACTCAGCGGGTAACTCTCCCACCTCGCAGTCAGAAGATTGTGGGTTCAAGTCCCACAGCCCAAAATCCAAGCTGACATAATAGTCTAGTACCGAGGGAGTGCTGCACTTTTGCCAGTGCTGTCTTTCAGACGAGATGTCAAATGAGAGCTCCGCCTGCCCTCTCAGGTGGGCATAAGAATCCTGTGGCCACTATTTCAGCATCACAGAAACAGATTATTGCTCGCAATTGCATTGGTGTTTGTGGACCTTGCTGTGCACAAATTGGCTGCCGTGTTCCCTACATTACAGCAGTGGCGATGCTTCATTGGCTATAAAAGTGCTCTTAAACATCTTGAGGTCGTGAAAGGTACTTAATAAATGCAAGTTCATTTTATGCTGTGTTTGATACCTGCCAATTTCCTGTTAACAGGCTTGTATGCTGGTTGAATGAGCTCTTTGCATACTTAGGTTCAGGGAAATTGTGCGGCACTAATTGTACACAAAGCCAAGCAACATCTTGGTTGTAACATTTGGTGCTTTGAAATCCTGTGCACCAGGAGCACGATGCAAGATAATGGGTGAAAGGCTCTCGCACTGGTTCCCTGACCTACATTCCTGTTAATGAGGCTTCACATTGGGGGCACAGCTTCACTAAGCTCTTCCTGAATTGTTCAGTGCCTGAAAATTTTGACACTTGCCAAGGGATAGCTTCGGTTTGCTGTCAGAAATCCTGTAGATAAAATAAATGATTGTCATTAGGTCTGTCAATGGTAATTTTTCAAAAATAAAATTGATATGTGAAACACTTGTTCCGCCTTGCAGTTGAAGTGCTGCATCCAGGTCTGGGGCCCACACTTTAGGAGGGTCGTAAAGGCTTTGCAGAGGATACAGAAGAGATTTTACAAGAATTGTTCTGCGGGGTGAGGGATTACAATGGCCTGGATAGACTGGAGGAGCTGGTGTTGTCCTATAGAGCAGAGAAGGAGATTTAATAGAGGTGTTCAAAATCATGAAGAATTTTAATAGAGTAAATAAGGAGAAACTGTTTCCCATGGCTGAAGGGTCGAGAGCCAGAGGGCACAGCTTCAGTTGACAAAAGAACCAGAGGTGACATGAGGATTTGGAAATTGATAGTCTTTTGGGGGTTCAAATGTTTGCCTCTATCCTGGGAATGTTGGAGGGTGAGCTTGATTTCATAAAATTCTTTCACAGGATGTGGGTGTTTCTGGCTAGGCCAGGATTTGTTACCCTTCCCTAATTGCCCTCCAGAAGTTGGTGATGAGCTACCACCTTGAACCGCTGCAGTCCATCTGGTAGGTACGCCCAGAGGGCTGTATTAGAAGGAAGTTCCGGGATTTTGACCCATTGACAGTGATGAAACGGCAATATAGCTCCGTGTCAGGATGGTGTGTGGAGGGAACTTGCAGGTGCTGGTGTTCCCATGCGTATGCAGTCCTTGTCCTTCCAGGTGGTAGAGATCACGGGTTTGGAAGGTGCTTCAAAGGAGTCTTGGTGAGTTGCTGCAGTGATTCTTGTAGAATAAATGGTACACACTGCTGCCACTGTGTGTCAGTGGAGGGAGTGGTGTAAGGTGGCGAATGGGGTGCCAATCAAGCAGGCTGCTTTGCCCTGGGTGGTGTCGAGCTTCTTGAGTGCTGTTGGAGCTGCACTCATCCAGGCAAGTGGAGAGTATTCCATCACACTCCTGACTTGTGTCATGTAGATGGTTACAGGCTTTGGGGAATCTGGAGGTGAGTTACTTACTGCAGAATTCCCAACCTCTGACCTGCTCTTGCAGCCACAGTATTTTTATGGCTAATCCAGTTCAGTTTCTGGTCAATGGTAACCCTCAGGATGTTGATAGTGGGGGGATCCAGTGACAGTAATGTCATTGAATGTCAAGGGGCAATGGTTAGATTCTCTCTTGTTGGAGATGGTCCTTGCCTGGCACTTGTGTGACGCGAATGGGCCACTGACGGGCTTGATGGGCTGAATAATCTTTTTTTGTCCCATAATGTCCTTGGGAATCCTATGTCATCCTGCATTGTCATTTTATTTTCTTCTCATTTTAATTTTTTTAGGGGTCATTTCGAATCTACCCCCTGCCAGAAGATCCGACGAAACCTCTCCCTCCATCTCAGTTCCGTCAACTGCCTTCCAGTGAGCCACAGATCTGCTTAGTGAGAGTTTACATCGTCCGTGCCCTTAGCCTCCAGCCTAAGGATCGGAGCGGGACGGTATGTATTTGCTGCTTTCATGAGCAAGGAAAAATTTGCACGGAGCGAGAAAAATATCAAACGCGACAAATTCACGATGGGCCCATCAGCTTCTGAAAGGGGAAAAATACGAGCCAACATTTTATCTGGGATTTATTTTTAACACGGCAAGTTGCTGTGATCTGGAATGCACTGCCTGAAAGGGCAGTGGAAGCAGATTCAGTGGCAACTCTCAAAAGGGAATTGGATAAATGTTTGAAGGAAAACACTTTTGCAGGGCTCTGTGGAAAGAGCAAGAGGAGTGGGACTAATTGGCTAGCTCTTTCACAGGGCTGAATGGCCTCCTCTGCTGTATTATTCTCTGAATTTATAGCACAGAGACAAGCCATTCATCCCAACAGGTCTATATCAATATCAGAAAGAAAATGCTGGAAATACACAACAGGTCTGGCAGCATCTGTGGTGAGAGAAACAGGGTTAACATTTCAGTTTGATGACCTTTCATCAGAGCTGGCAAAAGTTCGAAATGTAATAGGTTTTAAGCAGGTGAAAGGGAGGAGGGTGGTGCAAAAAATAACAGAAGGAAAGGTCTGTGATATGGTGGAGGGCAGGAGAGATTAAATGGCAAACGCATTCATGGTACAACAGGGACATAATGGGACAGGGAAAGAAACAAAAGATGGATCTAGAAGAGGTGTGAATGGCAGGAGGACGAGCAGCTGTCATCTGTAAGCAAAAACAAGAGTGACACCGAAATATGCAAAGAAAAGGACACAAAATGAAGGCAGGGGTTATGATCTGATATTGTTGAACTCAGTTTAGAGTCAGGAACGCTGTAAAGTGCTCAATCGAAAGATGCAGTGCTACTCCTGAAGCTTAAGTTGAGCTTCATTGGAACACTGCAGGAGGCCAAGGATGGAGAGGTCAGTATGGGGAGCAAGGTGGAGAATTAAAATGACAGGTGACCGGAGGCTGATGATGCTCCACACAAGCCTCCTCCCACCCTACTTCATCTAACCCTGTCAGCATATCTTGCTATTCCTTTCTCCTCCATGCGTTTGTCTAGCTTCCCCTTAAAGGTATTTATGCCATTATGCATTCCCAAGTTACAGAAAATTAACGGATTTTTGACAGGGGTGGATCTTCACATAACATGTCAGCTTGGAAGATGCCAAATTGTATGGAATATGTGGGTTTTACCTCGCCTGATTTGCTCTGCGTGAAGCGCAGTGTAAAATCAGTATCGCATCCAAGCCCCCTTAGTTTCTCAAGGGTTAGGATGAGGGTACAATTAGCCCCTGGATCTCAACTCTTTTTTGTTCTGTGAATTTAGTACTAATTGGGATGAAGTGTGACTCAGATGGGGAATGGATCCATTTTCATTTCAGGAATCTAGTGTTGCCATCGAGCTCTCCTGAGGCAGGTAGATCTTGGATCAAAGTGAAGCTGTCGTCTGCTCTGCACCAGCCATTGGCCTCTACTCTCTAAGCAGGAGAGTGTGACACTTTGTACATTCCCCATGTTATCTACCCTAGGCCTGTCAAGTTAATTCTGTTTTCCTTTGATTCTGGCCTCTTAACGTCTGCACCACCCCACCATTGGCCTCCAGCTCCTTGGGCCCTAAGCTCCCAAATTCTCCCCTTAAACCTCTCCGCCTCTCTCCCATCCTTTAAGATACTTCTTAAAACCTTTGACCAAGCTTTTGGTCACCTGCCCTATTATCTCCTTATAGATTCGGCATCAAACTTTGGTTAACATTCCTCTGACACGCTTTGGGGCACAAGACCACTGGAGTTGGATCGATGGAATAATCTGTTTGTGTTTGCAGGTTGAGGGAACTTCAAAGAAGGAGGAGAGTGCTCAACAAGAATAACTTGTCAAACATGTTTCACATTGACTGTACCTCTTCTTTTGGTAGTGTGATCCCTACATTAAAATCTCGCTGGGAAAGGTGTTCATCGATGATCACGAGCATTTCATTGCCAATACCCTCAATCCTGTGTTTGGCAAGTAAGTTTCTTCTACAATTTAAATCCACAAACCAAGCTGTGAGAGGATGTGATGATTCTCTCTGTTCTCTGCCATTTTCTTTTCCAGTTTTACAGCCAGCCCTGTCACAGTCTCGCAGGCAGTGCCAGTCTCCTGGTGCCTCTCCTAACTTGCCATCCTCCCTGGATGCCAGCTGTGGCTCAGAATTCCAGAATTTCTGGTTGGATTTACGAGTGACCATTACGTTTGTAACTCTGAGCTTGTAACTCCGTCTACTCTGTCAAACCCTGTGATAGTCTCAATGAACTCTTCACAGGTCACCCCTCAGCCTTTTCTTTTCTAGGGAGATATCAATTCCAAGCCAGTTGGTAAAGTATGAGATTAGAAACAAATATTTTTCTTGATAATAGGTTTATTTACGGAATGCAGCATTACCTATGTCTGCTTCCTACCTACCACTCCCTCATCTCAGTGGTCCCTCTTTATAACCTCAACTTGTGTATCTTATCATAATTAACATGCCATTGACAGAGAGGCCCAGCCTGTTCAATCTATCGTGAATCTGTTGGGGTCGATTTCAAGGGAATGTGAGAAAGAACACTTTTACACAGCGAGTGGTAATTACCAGGTGATTTCAAAGGAAATTGGATGGGTAGTTTAAGGAAATAAACCTACAGGCTAAAGTGGGGGAATGGGACTGACTGGATTGCCCTATAGAGAGAGAACTGGCATGGATTTAAGAACAAAGAAAAGTGCCGAATGGCCTCCTTCTGAGCTGTAAATGACTCTACTCTCAGCCGCCAGTTTACTTGCCCTTTGCTGCACCCTCTCCAAGACCTGAGTGTGTTTCTCCTGGTAGGGAGCCAGCTTAAATCATCAAGTTAACTGGTCTTGTGCAAAAGTTGGGAGTAGCATCTCAACACTGGGCGAAACTAACCAAGGGCAGGCCTAAATCGTGTTTAACTAATCTGTTAGAGTTTTTTGTTGAAGTAACATTCAAGTGGGATGAAGGGGAACAGGTAGATGTGGTGTACTTGGGTTTCCAAAAGACATTTGATAAGGTACCACATCAAAGGTTACTACACAGGAGCACATGGTGTAGGGGGTAACATATTAGAATGGATATAGGATTGGTTGGCTAACAGGAAGCAGAGAGTAGGGCTAAATGGATCTCCCTCGGATTGATAACCTATAACTAGTGGAGTGCCATAGGGATCAGTGCTGGGTCCTCGACTATTTAAAATTTATATCATTGACTTGGATGGAGGGACCGAATCTATGGTGGCTAAATTTGTCGATTACACCAAATAGGTAGGAAAGTAAGTTGTCAAGAGGAGGTAGAGAGTCTGCAGAGGAATATATATAAGTTAAGTGAGTAGGCAAAAATTTGGCAGATGGATTATAACATGGGTAGATGTGAACTTGTCCACTTCGGCAGGAAGAATAGAAAAACAGTATACTATTTAAATGGAGAGAGATTGCTGAACTCTGTGGTACAGAAGGATCTGGGTGTCTTGGTACATGAATCACATAAAGTTAGTATGCAGATATAGCAAGTAATTAGGAAGGCAAATGAAATGTTGGTGTTTATTGCAAGGGGAATGGAATATAAATATAGGGAAGTTTCACTATAGCTGCACAGAGCCTTGGTGAGGCCACATCTGGAATACTGTGTGCAATTTTAGTCTCCTTATTTGAAAAGATATAATCGCTTTAGAAGCAGTTCATAGAAGGTTCACTGGACTCATTCCTGGGTTGAAGGGGTTGTCTTATGGAGAAAGGTTGAACAGGTTGGTCTATACCCATTGGAGCTTAGAAGAATGAGAGGTGATCTTATTTAAACATATAAGATCCTGAGCAAACTTGATAGGGTGGACACCTGGAGGATGTTTCCTCCTGTGAGCAGGGTGGGGGCGGGGGGGTGGAAATCTGGGGGACATAGCTTAAAAATTAGAGGTTTCCCTTTTAAGATGGAGATGGGGAGAAACTTGTTCTCCCAAAGGATTGTTGGTGTGTGGAATTCTCTTCCCCAGAAAGTAGTGGAGGCTGGGTCTTTGAATTTATTTAAGGCAGAGTTAGACAGATATTTGTTAGGCAACGGAATCAAGGGTTATGGGGGGAAGACATGAAAGATGTGAGACCACTACCAGATCATCCATGATCTTATTGAATGGTGGAGCAGGCTCGAAGGGCCAAATGGCCTACTCCTGTTCCTATGTACTCTCCTGTTAACATAGAAAAACAGTATACTATTTAAATGGAGAGAGATTGCTGAACTCTGTGGTACAGAAGGATCTGGGTGTCTTGGTACATGAATCACATAAAGTTAGTATGCAGATATAGCAAGTAATTAGGAAGGCAAATGAAATGTTGGTGTTTATTGCAAGGGGAATGGAATATAAATATAGGGAAGTTGTGGATGTATGAGTTCGTGTATCTGTATGTTTGTGTGTGTGTGTGTGTGCGCGCGCGCAGTTATCATGAGAATCAAACTCAACTGTGATGACTCACATAGTGAAATAGCCTGCCAATTAAAAGTAGTTGGGTTGGGAGATGGACACTAGCTAATGGGACATATCGGGAGAGGGGCTGCTGGTGTCCATATGAAACTCGACCCCAGCAAGACTCAGGAGGGATGGGGAAAGGACGGATTTTTGGAGAAGTTGCTTCTAATGGTGGAAGTTCTTTCTCCAGAATGTTTCAACTTTATGCCACCATTCCACTGAATAAAGATCTCAAAGTTGCCGTGTACGACTACGATTTAATCAGCCAGGACGACAAAATCGGAGAAACAGTCGTTGACTTGGAAAACCGGTTCCTGTCACGGTTCGGAGCGCGTTGCGGCCTGCCTCGGACATACTGCATGTGAGTTGGTACAAATTGTGACATCTCGCAGTGGGCACAAGACCCATATACAGCAGGACAACAACAACTGGCATTTATATAAAAGAACGACTTGCATTAATATAGCACCTTTCATGACCACTAGACTCTTAACAGCCAGTTAAGTATTTCTGAAGTGTAGTCACTGTTGTAATGTAGGAAACGCAGCAGGCAAAATTGCACACAGCAAGCTCCCACAAACAGCAATGTGATTAAGAGCAGAAAATCTGTTTTTGTGATGTTGATTGAGGGATAAATACTGGCCCAGACGCCACAGAGAGCTCCCCTGCTCCCCTGCAAAAAAGTGCCATGGGATCTTTTACATCCACCTGAGAAGGCAGATGGGGCCTCGGTTTAACATCTCATTCGAAAGTCAGCACCTCCGAGAGTGCAGCACTGATTTTTGTGTTCAAGCTCTGGAGTGAGATTTGAACTCAGAACCCTGAGCCATGGCCAACATCTGTATAACGCCTTTAATATAGGATGACATCCCAAGACACTGCACAGCGATGACACTACTGTTTGACACTACTCAAACAAATGTTTAACACCAAGCCATGGAAAGAGATAGTAGGATTTCAAACTTGGTCAAAGAGGTAGGTTTTAAGGAGTGTCTTAAAAGAGAACAGAGGTTTCAAGAGGAAATCCCAGAGCTTAAGTTCTTGGCAGCTGAAGACACAGCCACCAATGGTGGAGCGATTTAAAGTTGAACAAGAGGCCCAAATGGGAGGAGCGCAGATACCTCGGAAGGTTTTGGGGCTGGAGGAGGTTATAGAGGTGGGGAGGAAAGCTCCAAGCTTGGAAACAGTACATGGGAGCGTGAAGTGGACTCGTCCAAAACGTTGTTGCCCATATCTTAACTCACACCAAGCCCTGTTCACCCATCACCCCTGCCTACTGACCCACATTGGCTCCAAGTCTGGAATTTCCACTCGAAACCAACACCTCAGTTTTTAAATTCTTGTCCACGTGTTCAAGTCTTCCTACGACCTTGTCCTTTCCCTAATCTTCTGCAGCCCTTCAACCCTCTGAGATAACTGAGCTCCTCTAATTCTGGCCTCTCGAGCATCCCCAATTTTAATCACTCCACTGAAGTGCCTTCAGCTGTCCAGGCTCTAAAGTCTGGAATTCCCTCCCTACACCTCTCTCCTCTTTCAACAAGCTTTTGGTCGCCTGCCCTAACATCTCCTTACATAGCTCAGTTGATAATAGTTGAGAGATGAGGGATAGGAGGTTGCATATTGGCAGTGCTCCTGGCATCATGAGATTAAGTCAGGTTCAATGGACCAGCTGTACATTTCCTGCCGCTTGGTTGTGTACATTCAGCTTGCAGCCCACAGTATAGCCCTGAGTCAGCAGAGAACCTCGACACACCAGTTCCTGGAATCTAGCTGGCAGTTACCGGGGAGCACAGTTCAACAGTAAGCTGCTGAGATTTTTTTTGCACTCGGTTGCATGGGTGAGAAATAGAGGTTGCGTACCTCCTGCAAAGTAAGTAATTATTTAACAGGCTTAATACTTTTGGAGGATAAAGAACCAGGAAGACGCAATGTCTGTACTGACACCCCTGACAGAGAGTCTGCTGTGTGAAGGTTCTCCACTGAGCTTAGGGACACATATTAAACATCTTCATCTTCATCTGTATGGGAAGATCACTGTTTTTGGCTAATATCAGATTGTCAGTCCTGAGGGAGCACTGTGCTGTCGGACTGCCAGTACTGAGGGAGCGCTGCGCTGTCGGAGTGTCAGTACTGAGGGAGTGCTGCACTGTCGGAGGGGCAGTACTGAGGGAGTGCTGCACTGTCGGAGGGGCAGTTCTGAGGGAGCATTTCGCTGTCGGAGGGGCAGTACTGAGGGAGCGCTGCACTGTCATTGGGGGCAGTAGTGAGGGAGCGCTGCGCTGTCGGAGGGGCAGTACCAACGGTGCATTGCCAGAGGAACAGTATCCAGGGAGCACTGCACTGTCATTGGGGGCAGTAGTGAGGGAGCGCTGCGCTGTCGGTGGGGCAGTACCAAGGGTGCATTGCCAGAGGAACAGTATCCAGGGAGCACTGCACTGTCGGAGGCGCAGTCATTTGAATGAGCCATTAGACTGCACTCTCAGTTGGAGGGAATTTTTCCTCTGAGTCCTGATCAATATTTATCCCTGAACCTAAACCACGAGTACAAATTATTTGGGCTACTATCACATTGCTGTTTGTGAGATCTTGCTGTGCAAAAATTGGCTGCTACATTTTCTACATTAAACAGTAACTACACTGTATTTCACTGGCTGTAAAGCAATTTGGGACATTGTGAGGTCCTGAAAGGCGCTATAGAAATTTCTATTCTGACTTACTTTCCTGCGGTGGGATATGAGATTGGAGGTGAGGGGAGTACAGCCGTGATGTGGTGAACCTTAGCATGGTGTGTCAAGCTGGGCTGAATGGCATCGCCTCTGAGGTGGTGGCTCAGGGCCTCCCGACAGGAAAGGGACAGTCCATGGTTGAAGATCATCTGCTTAATTGACATCTGGTACTGGATGAGCAGAAATTCCCTCCAATTCAATGTTGGGAAGACTGAAGCCATTGTTTTCTGAACCCACTCCAAACTCCACTTCCTAGCTACCAACTCCATTCCGCTCCCTGGCAACAGTCTGAGATTAAGCTAGGTTAAGAGATCGACCCCAAGATGAGTTTACAACCTCATGTTCACGCCAACACTAGGATCACCTATTTCCACCTCTGTGACATCACCCACTTTCACACCCGTTTCAACTCATCTGCTGTTAAAACCCTCATTCATGCCTTCATTATGTCTAGACTTGAATATTCCAAGGCATTTCTTGTTTTTTTGTTCGGAGGGCATTCTTAAGAGTCAACCCACATTGCTGTGGGCCTGGAGTTACATGTAGGCTATACCAGGTAAGAAAGGCAGATTTCCTTCCCTAAAGGGGCATTAGTGAACCAGGTGGGTTTTTGTGATGATCAGCAATGGTTTCATGGTCATCATCAGATTTTTATCGAATTCAAATTTCACCATTTGCCATGGTGGGATTCGAACCCAGGTCCCCAGAGTATTACCGTGGGTCTCTAGATTACTAGTCCAGCGACAATACCACTACGCCACCACCTCCCCTCCTCCTGGCTAGTCTTCCGCATTCTACCTACGCCACCACCTCCCCTCCTCCTGGCTAGTCTTCTGCATTCTACCCCCCCACCCCAGCCCCCCATAAACCTGAGGTCATCCAAAACTCTGCGGCCCATGTCTTAACTCGCAGCAAGTCCCATTCCCCTACCACCCCTGTGATCGCTGAGCTACACCGGCTCCCGATCAAGCAAAGTCTCAATTTTTAAATTCTCATCCTTGTTTTCAAATCCCTCCATGGCCTCGCCCCCTCCCTTCCTCTGTAATCTCTTCCCGCCCCCACAACCCTCCGAGATAACTGTGCTCCAATAATTCTGGCCTCTTGAGCATCCCTGGTTTCAATTACCCCACCGTTGATGGCCATGCCTTCAGCTGCCTGTGGGCCTCAAGCTCTGGAATTCCCTCCCTACACCTGTCTGCCTCATTTTCCTCCTTTTAAGTTAGGTCTTTTAAAACCTACCTCTTTGACCAAGCTTTTGTTCATCTGACCTTATATTTCCTGAGGTGGCTCGGGGTCACATTTTGTTTTGTAACATCCCTTTTGGGATGCTTCATTAAAGGTGCTACATAAATAAAAGTTGTTCTTGTTTTAGAGGATGCATCCAGGTCCCCTTACAAGTGTGCGACAGGAAGGATAGGAGGTTTAGGGCAGCCAAGTTGTCTGATATCTCTGTTTCTTCAGCCAAGTGTTGCAAAGTCAGGTTGAGGGAGAGAAGGAATGTGAAATAAACTTTTTAAACAAAAGGAGAAATGGCAGGAATTGTATTCGAGTTTTTATTTTCCCTCTCTCTGCAGAGCCGGTTCGACTCAGTGGCGCGATCAATTGACACCGTTAGAGCTGCTGAATAACTTGTGCAGCATGAAGAACTATGCCTTGCCTGTCGCTCGCAGTAACGGGCAAAAAATCTCCATCGGAGAGAGGGAGTTCTTGCTGGGTGACTTTGGTAAGGAAACTGGGCTGGGAGGAGGATGTGGTTGTTCGGGGGCTAATTACATGACAGAACTCGGGACCTGAGCTAATTTCAAACTAAACACGAGGAACAAGATATCGACTAGAGGCCAATTCTGTAACTAAACCTTTGGGGGACGTGTTCCATATTTCCTATTTTAGCTTCAGAGAATGTTACAAGAAGGCCTTGTGGCACAGTGGGTAGCATCCCTGCCCCTGAAGCCCTGGGTTCAATTCCCACTGCAGGACTTGATGGCCAAGGCAGGTGCATTCATGATGTGGCCCAACAGGTTAAATATCAGCCTGCAAATCCTTCCAACACATGCCAACGGCAGGAGGTAACAGTGTTAGAGAGTCCTGGTCAGCCATGTGATGGAAAGAAAGTGGAGCCTCTACTATCACTATTCCTAGCTCCAGACTACAACATGTGTGTTACCACAGCAGTTAGACTCTTTGAGGGGGCTGGGTGGCTTGTGTGGATCAGATTGGCATCAACAGCATGGGGTTTGATCCCTGTTCTGGCTGGGGTGTACTCAGGACCTGCCTCCTTGCCCTAACCATTGTGGAGATCGTGGTGCTGTGGGTCAGACTGAAGGTGAAGGACGTAACCTGTAGAATGAGGTCAATCTAGTAAATCTCTGCATCCTGTCTAAAGTCTTGACAAGTTTTCTAAAGTGTGGTGCCCAGAACTGAACACACTATTCCAAACTATGGCCTAACCAGTGTTTAATAAATATTTCACAAGATGCAACTCTTTGTTTCAACTTTTTTTTAAACAACAGATTTTCCTCCACAATTTAAAGAATTACTTGCACAGGATCATTCCCTATGAGAGTGCATTCAAGGCAGTGGTGGGCTACAGTTCACTTAGTGAGTCCGAGTTGCTGTGGCAACGCACACTTTTACATGCATGTTGTAGCCTGGAGCTATGGAAAGTGTCGGTAGAGGCTCCCACGTTCTTTCCATCACATGGCTGACCAGGAACCTCTCCCGCTGTTCCCCCCTGTCATTGGTGTGTGTTGGAAAGATTTACAGGTTGATACTCAACCTGTTTGCCTGCGTTATGAACATATCTTCCTTGGCCTTCAAGTCCTGGTTTGGAACTCAAACTTGGAGCTTCTGGCTCAGAGGCAGGGACATTACCTACTGCACAACAAGACCACCTCTACTTCCAGGCAGTAACCCATCTCACCAAGCGGCAAGATTTCTATTGTTCGCTGTTTTGAGGGAAGACACCAAATAACTGGTACAGCCAACAGTGTGGAGACACTTACAGCCACTTGGAAATTCAGCCAACTATCACTGCAGCTGATTAAATCCCCCCTCCGTTTTTTCCTACTGTGCAGAGGCGAAGAAGATTCCTTACAGCTCCCCAGGGCCCCCAGAAGAACGACTCGCTCTGCACGTTCTCCACCTGCAGAATCTGGTGCCAGAGCATGTGGAAACCAGGACTTTGTTCAATAGCACTCAACCAGGGATTGAACAGGTAAATGCCAGCAGAGTTTGCTGCTGTTTAAATGTCGGCTGTTTATGCAGAATTCACAATCTCAGAATTCACATTTCTTCCCTCAGAAACTCAAAGTACAAAGTCATAGAAGTCACAGAATGGTTACAGCACAGAAGGCAGCCATTTGGCCCATCGTGTCTGCACCAGATCTCTGAATGAGCACTTCATCTAGTGCCACTCCCCTTTCTTCTCCCTGTAACCCTTCACATTCTTCTTTTTCAGATAGTAGTCTAATTCCCTTTTGAATTCCTTGATTGACCCTGCCTCCACCACACACTCAGGCAGTGCATTCCAGATCCTAACTACTCGCTGCGTGATAAAGTTTCTCTTCATACCTCCATTGCTTCTTTTGCCAATTACCTTAAATCTGGGCCCTCTCATTCTCAATCCTTCCACCAATGGGAACAGTTTCCCTCTAGCTACACTGTCCAGACCCCTCATGATTTTGAACACCTCGATCAAATCTCCTCTCAACCTTCTCTTCTCCAAGGAGAACAGCCCCAGCTTTTCCAATCTATCCACATAACTGGAATTCCTCATCCCTGGAAAGTCTCGTAGAACCAAAATTCCAAGTCGTATAAAGTTAAACTTTGTATAGACCCTTGATTAGATCACACTTGGAGAACTGTGCACAGTTCTGGTTTCAATATTACAAAAAGGATCAAAGAGGCACTGGAGAATGTGGCCTGTTTCTGTGCTGTAAATTCTAAGTAAGATGGAGATGGGTCCTTTGGCTCAGTCTGGTTGAGTGGTTGTCCTAATCCCATGAATTCCATGGAGTTGGTCCGGAAAACCTATCTCTCTCCATTGTATCCCCTCCTGCTCCCCAACCCTGAACTTTCTGTGTATGCCTCCACAAGTTAGTCAGGGTTAGTTAACAACTCCACCACGCAATGGTCAGTTACAGGAGGATGGGGTGCAGGGGGCGAGGGCAGGGGAAGATGGACCTTGTTGTTTTATCATCTTCCCCTTGTGCCAGCCTCCTCAAGTGTGTGTGTGTGTGTGTGTGTGTGTGCAACTTAACATCTGCCTACCACACAAATTAATAATGTTATGTATGAATTTCAGTGCCAGTGCCATACCAGGTATGTGGACTAACGTCCCAATGACTAGCGGATTGTATCAAACAGCACGTCCATTTGACTGTTCACAATAGGCAGAGTACTGACTGCAAAACTCCGAACCTATGTGTCTAACATTAGATGTGATTCTGTGATGGACAACAGTTACTGAATGATCCTGAGTGTGTTAGGAATTACACTAACAACCAATTTCAGACTATTAGTCGGGCTCGCAATGTGGCTCACTTCGGCTTGCGAGAACATAAGAACTAGGAGCAGGAGTAGGCAATTCAGCCCCTCGAGCCTGCCCCGCCATTCATTACGATCATGGCTGATCTCATTTTGGCCTCAACTCCAATTTCCCACCCTCTCCCCATAACCTTTCAACCCATTACTAATTAAAAATCTGTCTATCCCCTCCTTAAATTTATTCAGCATCCCGGCATCTACTGCACTCTGAGGTAGTGAATTCCACAGATTCACGACCCTTTGAGAAAAGTAATTCCTCCTCAGGTCTGATTTAAATCTACCACCCCTTAGCTTAAAACTATGGCTTTTCATTCTAGAATGCCCCACAAGGGGAAACATCCACTTCACATCTACTTTGTCTATCCCCTTTATCATCTTGTATACCTCAATTAGATCTCCTCTCATCCTTCTAAACTCTAGCAAGTATAGGCCTAAACTGCTCAATCTCTCCTCATAAGACAAGCCCCGCATCTCTGCAATCATTCTAGTGAACCTCCTCTGAGCCGCTTCCAGTGCAACTACATTCCTTCCTCAAGTAAGGGGACCAAAACTGTGCACAGTACTCCAGGTGCAGTCTGACCAATGCCTTGTACAGTTGCAACAACACTTCTCTATTTTTATACTCTAAGCTACATATATTTATACACAAGGGCCTGTCCTCTGCAGGCAAAAGGAACATGTCCAGGCATTACATCTTTTTGAATTAAACAAAAGTGCAGGGCACAATAGTTCTCTGGCACATTCTCCATGGCAACACCTTGACCAATCAGAGTCAACTTTCCAACCAATCAGCACCCTTTTCTAATTGAATATAAATTGTTGCTCCCTTTGAAATTTGGCATTCTTGCATCTGTCCTGATGAGTGCCAGATGAAAAGCTTTGACAGCATGACTCTTTTTTTCAGCAATACTCAACTTAACTTTTTGTTCCTTGTGCAGGGGAAGCTGCAGATGTGGATCGACATCTTTCCTAAGAAGTTGGGTGCCCCTGGCCCACCCTTTGACATCACCCCTCGGGCCCCTATCCGGTGAGTGCACCTGCTAGCCAGTAATAATAACCTAGAGGGTTTGCATGTGACTGCTAACGCTGGTGATTCCACTGCAGGAGGCCTGAAGCCTTTACGTCCACGGCTTTGAATTTGTGATGCTTATTAGCGCTCTTTTCTGAGTCGAGAGGTCGTGGGTTCATGTCCCACTCTAGAGATGTGATTGCCTAATCCAGCCTGACATTCCAGTGCAATGCTGGGGATGCTGCATTGTTGGAGGTGCCATTTTTCAGGTGGGGTATTAACTGAGGCCCCCTCTTCCCTCTCAAGTGGTTGTAAAAAGATCCCTTGGCCACTATTTGAAGAAGAACAGGGAAGTTATCCCTGGCATCCTGGCCAATATTTAACCCTTACCCCTTTGCCCCTGAATCAGAAACAAAACAGATTATGGCCACAAAGCACTTTGAGACATCCTGCCATACTGAAAGGCAAATTCTTTCATCAATTTTCATCCATCCTCTCCCGAAGGTGCTGACTCATCCTGGGACAGGGTTTGCCTGACCCGTTGCTCAGGTCCCTAGTTTAGGCAAGACTCCTTCTGCCTTCCCCCAGAGCGCTGACTGGGCTCCAACCTAGAAATCTCAAGTGGTCTGTGTGGCTCAGGTAGGAGAGTTAGTGCAACAGGGCCATCGGGAGACTTAGTCACGTAATAGCCTTTAGTCTAATTACCATATCCTGCCTGGTAAACGGGGAAGAGTTGAGCAAGGGACAATTTACAATTGATCCAGCCCTACAGTGTTGTCTTGATTTCTGAATTTCCTGATTTTTCAGGTACGTTTTGCGCTGTATAATCTGGAACACAAATGATGTAATTCTGCAGGAAGCCAACATAATGGGGGAGAGGATGAGTGACATTTATATTAAAGGGTAAGGAGAATATCCCATATGAAATCCTTGTGTAACCCCCAATGACAAATTTCTTGAGCACATCAGCTAGACTCATGCTTCAATGTAGTCTGTTCTTATGGTCTTATCTTATGAAATGCCTCAGCATTGTCCATCCATCAAATAAGAGATTAACCCCTGCAACAAGGAGATCTGATGTCTGGCCAACATTCCTCCCTCCCAACACCATCAAAAACAGATTAACCAATCATTCATCTCGATGTTTGTGGGAGGTTTCTAGTGCAGAATGGCTGTTGTGTTTACTGGTGACACTCTGACAAAGGGTTTTCAATCTGAATTGTGAACTCTGTTTCGCTCTCTAGAGGTTCTGCTTGACCTGCTGAAGGTTTTTTTCTGGCATTTTCTATTTTTTAATGCTAATTTTAATCTCCCAAGTTATTTTAAGAAAATAAGTGTCGGGGGGATATGCAAACAAAAAGAGAACCATTGTCTTAATTCAGAATGTTGGTTACACATCTAGACAACAGCACTGTGCCAAGAACTCTTTGTAGAAAGACTAAGTAATTATCTCACTCACAATGCTTAAGACATAGGAACATAAAACATAGGAGCAGGAGTAGACCATATGGCCCCTCGCACATGCTATCCAAAATGACTGACCCCTTATTCTGAGACTGACTCCTAGTTCTTGAGTCTCCAGCTGGGGGAAACACCTCTCAGCATCTACCCTGTCAAACCCTCTCAGAATGTTATACCTTTCAATTGGATCACTTCTCAGTCTTCTATACTCCAGAGTATAAGCCCAGGCCACTCAATCTCTCCTCACAGGACAGCCTTCTCATGCTAGCAATCAATTTGGTGAACCTCTGTTGTGGTCCCTCTAAGGTATGGGGACCAAGATTGTTCTGCATAATCTAGATGTGGCCTCACCAAAGCCCAGTATAAGACTTCCTAGCTTTTATACTCCAAACCCTTTGCCATAAAAGCTAACATACCACCATGACTAAAGACTTCCTCCCTCTGCCCACACACCTCACCTTCTCCACCCATACTCTGCCCACGCACCCACCTCCTCCACCCATACTCTGCCCACGCACCCACCTCCTCCACCCATACAGTTACTCAAAGAAAACCAGGGCCTAGAAGGAAAAAGAATACTTTGGAAATTATTTCTGTAATCTCCAATTATTAACTGAACCTGTTGTTCCCTCATCAGGTGGATGGTTGGGTTGGAGGAACAGAAACAGAATACTGATGTGCATTACAGATCGCTGGATGGAGAGGGCAACTTTAACTGGAGGTTTATCTTCCAGTTTGAATATTTAACAATGGAGCGAGTTCTTATCGTCAACAAGAGGGTGAGGAACCAAGTTAAGGTGAAAAATGAGAATGATTTATTCCAGCAGTAAAGGCAGCCTAATGAATTTATACCTGATTCAGGGAGAATTCTACCACAAACAAATCCCAATAGATCAAACCCTTTCCCTTTCACTCCCATTGTGTACATCCCCATGGATCAAGCTCCTTCCCTTACACATGAATTTTATACAATCCCAATGGACCAAGCTCTTTCCCATTCACTTTCATTGTCTGCAATCCTAATGGACCAAGCACCTTCCCAGTCACTCCCATTTCATACAATCCCAATGGACTAAACCCCTTCCATTCACTTCCACTTCATACAATCCCAATGGACTAAACCCCTTCCATTCACTCCCATTTCATACAGTCCCAATGGACCAAACCCCTTCCCTTTCATACAATTGCAGTAAGACCTCTTTACTCCTGTGCTTCCAAAAAAAGTGCATCACACTTCTCCACATTACATTCCATCTGCTGTGCTTTTGCGCATTCACTTGAACCTGCCTATACCTCTTTGCAGTCTCCTTGCATCCCTACAGCTTAAATTCTCACCTAAGTTTATATCGCCAGCAAACTTGAATTCATTACACTTGGTCCCCTCCTCAAAGTCGTCGATACAGATTTTATCTCCGACCCAGGTTCGTTGGGCAGCTGGGCTGAAGGAATTTGCTAATGTTACGTTCGGTTTCTTTCATTGGAAGGTAGAAATTGCTGAATGTATCGATGAACATGTTTGACGTAAAATTGCCTTGTGTTGCTGTTTGTTAATTTTATTTCAGCTGCCAATTCTGTCAAAGTGCCAGCTGGGAATTTGACCCAAGCAAGTCAGCCGATTCATAAAATGTACCACATGTGTGTTCTTTCTTCGAAGTGATTCAAGGAGCAATTTTGAGAGAGTATTTCTGTTTCTTTTAGAACTATATTTGGAGCTTGGATGAGACCGAAATGAAAATGCCTCCTAAACTAATTCTCCAAGTTTGGGACAATGACAAAGTCTCCTTTGATGACTATTTAGGTAACGTTCAACAGACTCACTACTTGATCTTCCAGAACTTCCTAGATTCTAGAATGGACCCGGTGGATTGGAAGGTAGCAAACTTATTCAAGAAATGAGGGAGAGAGAAAACAGGGAACTATAGGCCAGTTAGCCTGATATCAGCAGTAGTAGTGCAAATGCTAGAATCTATTATTGGTGGTGTGGTAACAGGGCACTTAAAAAATTGCGATATGATTTGGCAGTGCCAACATGGATTTATGAAAGAGAAGGTCATGTTCAGCAAATCCTTGAGTTTTTTTGAGGCTGTAACTAGCAGGGTGGATAAAGAGCAACAAGGGGATGTAAAAGGTTAACATGATAGTTGAGCGAGCAATTAGGAAAGCCAAGGGTACAATGGCTTTTATTACAAAGGCATTCGAGTATTAGGGTGAAGAAGTCATAGTGAAGTATTTAGGGCCTTGGCGAGATCACACACCGGGATCACTTTATTCAGTTTTTGTTTCCCTACTTAAGGAAGGATATACTTGCCTTAGAGGGGCGTGTAACAAAGCTTTGATCCAACCTGATTCCTGGGATGAGGGGATTGTCCTATAAGGAGAGACTGAGTAGATGAGGCCTGTACTGTCTAGCGTTTAGAAGAATGAGAGGTGATCTCATTGAAACATATAAAATTCTTAAGGGGCTTGAGAGGGTAGATGCTGAGATGATGTTACCCCCACCAGTGGGAAATCGAAAACCCAAGGGCGCAGTCTCAGGATGAAACGTCAGCCATGTTGGACTGAGATGAAGAGAAATTTCTTCACTTAGAGGGTGGTGAATCCTTGCAATTCTCTACCCCAGAGGCCTGTGAATGCTCTGTCATTGAGTATATTCAAGACAAGAGATTTTTTGTACACTAATGGAATTAAGGGATACGGGGATAGTGGGAGAAAGTGGAGTTGAAGGACAAAATCAGCTATGATTTAGATTGGGAACTGATGCTAGGATTGAGAATTGGTTAACGGACAGAAAACAGAGAGGAGGAATAAACAGGTCATTCTCAGGTTGGCAGACTGTGACTAGTAGGGTACCGCAAGGATCCGTGCTTGGGCCCCAGCTATTCATAATCTATATCAATGATTTGGATGTGGGGACCAAATGTAATTCCAAGTTTGCTGATGACACAAAAATAGGTGGGAATGTGATTTGTGAGGAGGATGCAAAGAAACTTCATGGGGATTTAGACAGGCTAAGTGAGTGGACAAGAACATGACAGATGGAATATAATGTTGAAAAATGTGGAGTTATTCACTTTGGTGGGAGAGACAGAAATGCAGAGTATTTTTTAAATGGTGAGAGATTGGAAAGTGTTGATGTCCAAAGGGGCCTGGGTGTCCTTATTCATGAGCCACTGAAAGCTAACATGCAGGTGCAGCAAACAATTAGAAAGGCAAATGGTGTATTGGTCTTTATTGCAAGGGGATTTGAGTACAGGATTAAGGAAGTCTTGCTGCAATTGTATAGAGCCTTGATGAGATTGCATCTGGTGTATTGTGTACAGTTTTGGTCTCCATACCTAAGGGAGGATATACTGGCTATACAGGAAGTGCAACGAAGGTTCACCAGACTAATTCCTGGGATGATGGGACTGTCCTACGAGGAGAGATTGAGGAGACTGGACCTGTATTCTCTAGAGTTCAGAAGAATGAGAGGTGACCTCATTGAAACATACTGAATTTTTACAGGGCTCCACAGAGTGGACGCAGGATGGATGTTTCCCCTGGCTGGGGGTGGGGTGCGGGCAGGGTGGGGGTGTCTAGAATCAGGGCACACCGTCTCACAATAAGAGGTAGGCCATTTAGGACTGAGACGAGGAGGAATTTCTTCACTCACCAGAGGGCTATGGAGGCTCAGTCATTGAGTATGCTCAAGACAGAGATCAATAGATTTCTAGATATTAAAGATATCAAAATTTATAGGGATAGTGCAGGAAGATGTTGTTGTGGTAGAAGATCAGCCCTGATCTAGTTGAATGGCGGAGCAGGCTCGAGGGGCCTGTTCTTTATGTTCTTACGTTGCAGATTACATAGCACTTATACATTAATGGCGAGTCTTGGACATCCTCCAGATTGTATAGAACTGCTGAGGTTACTACTCAGTAAGGAGCTTAACCTGGTTAATGGGAGATCATAACAAAAACAGAATTACCTGGAAAAACTCAGCAGGTCTGGCAGCATCGGTGGAGAAGAAATCAGTTGACGTTTCGAGTCCTCATGACCCTTCGGCAGAACTGAGTATAGTTAGGAGAGAGGTGAAATATAAGCTGGTTTAAGGTGGGGGGCGGGGAGAGAGAGAAGTTGAGGGTGGGGTGGTTTAGGGATAAGCAAGCAGTGATAGGAGCAGAGAATCAAAAGATGTCACAGACAAAAGGATCAAAGAGGTGTTGAAGGTGGTGATAAGTCATTAGCTTTTAGCTAATGGGAGATCATTGTGCACTGGGTATGAAACAGGGCACAGTATGTGGAAGGACTGCAGGGAGCGGGAGCTGAGCAGGGCTGGGTGGAGAGGACAGTGCCAGTTGCCGTTTCATCGATAACAATCCCCTCATTAGGTTGTTCACATGTTTTTGTTCCAGACATTGTGGTTTTAAGTGTTGCAGTTGCAGTAACCAGCAGGTGCCAGTTGAGGGCAGAGGAGTGTTGTCAGACAGGGTTTGTGGGTGAAATTGTGCAGTGACCGAGACTAATTCCAATTGTTTTTGCTGTGGCAAAGCTCTGGACTAGAAGTGGGTTGGTAGATGTAGACAACCCCCTTTCAAGCCCTTGGGGGAAGTCACAGACCCTTGTCACATCATTGTGTGGGGGAAATCACAGGCCCACGTTCTGTCACTGGTCCAGCAGAGTTTCTGAGGGCCAGTTGGAACTTTCACTAAACAGCATTAACTGTGTGTGTGAGAGAGAGAGAAAGAGATATTGTCCTAAGTGAACTCATTTGTACAGGGAGGAGGTGGGGAGAGGTGTCCCCTATTTTAGGCACCTTTGCTTCAGTTACACATGGACCCTCGATTAGGCACAATGAGATAGGCACCCAGCTCATGTCAATTGACTGGGTAGCCAGCAGCGTCGGTGGGTTGTTCCGACTGTGGGAGGCATTACACCCACTATCGATCTCGGCCTCAGCACGGTGCGTTGATCGAGGACTGAGAATCCAAGCTAATTTCTCGCTCCCACGGGTCCAATCCACAACACTGATCCTTGCCTGGGATCTACTGCTCCAGCAGCACTGTGCTGGGTGCTGATTTGAATAAGCTGTCCTGGACAATTGCTGACCCTGACCCTCCCTCGGGTCTGAGGCTGCTGATTTATCCACGAGTCCCAGCTCCACGTTGACCCTGGAGTTTTTTTCCTCCCTGGCAGGATATCTGGAGATTAACCTGAATGCATTCCGGTGCCCAGCGAAATGGGCAGATCGTTGTACCTTGGAAAAGTTCTTTAAGCTGGAGGACTCCTCATCAGACAGCTTGCAGAAGATGATTTCGCTCTTCAAACAGAAAAGTATTAAGGGCTGGTGGCCATGCGTTACATACGAAGATGGAAAACCTTTTTTAACAGTAAGACCAAATTCTTTTCCAAAGCATTTGTTATTCTAAGGCCTGTTCTCCCTCACCCAAAATGTTTTGGTGTTGATCCAGATCCCTGAATATCCCCTGTTGTGCCTTTCCCCTAACTCTCTTCCCCCTCCACTCGCCAACTTGGTTCTGTACCCTTTAGTATCTATCAATCTCCATTTTGAATGTTTCGATTGACCCTCCCCAGCCTCAACAGTTTTTTTTTGAGGGAAGGATTGGAAGAGTTTCAAATCTCCACAACTTTGTGTGAAGAAATTCCTGTCATCACCCCTGAACCACCTAGCTCTAATTTTAAGGTTATGCCTCCTTGTTCCGTACTGCCCCTTACCAGAGGAAATAGTTTCTCTATATAGACCCTATCAATTCCTTCAACCATCTTAGACAGCTCAATTAGATCAACCCTTCATCTTCCATACTCGAGGCAATACAAGCCTAGTCTCAGCAGCCTTTCCTCATAATTTAATCCTTCTCACCCCAGTATCGTTCTAATGAATCATCAGAAGAAATCATTAAAGTCACTAGACCTAGCACATCTCTGACGGCTGTTCTTGAAGCTAAGTAGAAGTCCAGCAACTAAAGATTACATAACATAAGAAATAGGAACAGGAGTAGGCCATTCGGCTCATCGAATCTGCTCTGCCAGTCCATAAGATCATGGCTGATCTGATTGTGGCCTAAACTCCACTTTCCCGTTTTTACCCCCGCCACCCCATAACCCTTGACTCCTTTGTCATTAAAAATCTATCTAACTCAGCCTTGAATATATTCAATGATCCAGCCTCCACTGCTCTCTCTGGAAGAGAATTCCTAAGACTAACGACCCTCTGAGAGAAGAAATTCCTCCTCATCATCTTAAATGGGAGACCCCCTTATTTTGAAACCCCTAGTTCTAGATACTGCCACGAGGGCAAACATCCTCTCAGCATCTACCCTGTCAAGCCTCCTTAGAATCTTGTGTTTCAATAAGACTAACTTAATCAGATGGATCCCAGTCAATCCTTGATGGATCAAACCAACAAATTCATTTGTGTCCAGACAGTGTTGAGTTGACTAAAGTCTTGAGTTAATTCCACTGACTCATCCCCAGGGTGAATATTCCCTCCTGATCACAACGCTCGCTCAAGCTCTTCAGGAGACAATGGGAAGAAAGGAAAGAGAACATGAAAGATGAGGATATAAGACTGCCAATTCCCAATAGAGTGATTATTGGGGAGTCAGACACAATGTTGTCAGAATGAACAGAAACCTAAGTCTTTCCCTCAGTGGATGTGACCGGAAAAGCGTGCATCTTAGATATGGGGGTAATGTCTCATTTGGTCCTTTGCTGGTGATGCTGAAAGGCAACATAGAAAATGCAAACAAAAACAGAGAATGCTGGAAAAACTCAGCAGGTCTGACAGTATCGGCGGAGAGAGAAACAGAGTTGATGTTTTGAGTCCGTATGACTCTTCTTCAGAGCTACAGAGGAAGTAGAAATGTGATGAAATTTATACGGTTTAAGGGGGGTGGAGCAGGTGAAGCTGGATAGAAGGCCAGCATTTGGTGGAGGCAAAGGAGAGATTGACAAAGATGTCATGAACAAAAAGACAAAGGGAGTGTAAATGGAGTATAAAATGTAAGTTTGTCAATCTTTCACTTACTGCTGGGAGATAGATTACAGCAGCTGCACTGGAGTCTTGGTCTCTCCCTCTTTCTCTCTCTATGCCTCTCCCTCTCTCTCTTTCTTTCCCTCTGCCTCTCTCCTACTGTTTTCTCTCCCTCTCCCCTCTTTGTCTGTCTTGCCCTTTTTCTCTCCCCTACCCCCGCTCTCTCCCCCACTTCCCTCACTGTCTCCCCTACTGCCCATCATCTCCCCTACTCACCACCCCCCGTCTCCATATTCCCCCGTCTCCATACTCCCCCGTCTCCATACTCCCCCGTCTCCATACTCCCCCGTCTCCATACTCCCCCGTCTCCATACTCCCCCGTCTCCATACTCACCCGTCTCCATACTCCCGTCTCCATACTCCCCCATTTCCATACTCCCCCGTCTCCATACTCCCCCGTCTCCATACTCCCCCGTCTCCATACTCCCCCGTCTCCATACTCCCCCGTCTCCATACTCCCCCGTCTCCATACTCACCCGTCTCCATACTCCCGTCTCCATACTCCCCCATTTCCATACTCCCCCATTTCCATACTCCCCCGTCTCCATACTCCCCCGTCTCCATACTCACCCGTCTCCATACTCCCGTCTCCATACTCCCCCATTTCCATACTCACCCGTCTCCATACTCCCCTGTCTCCATACTCCCGTCTCCATACTCCCCCGTTTCCATACTCCCCCGTCTCCATACTCCCCCGTCTCCATACTCCCCGTCTCCCCTACTCCACCTGCCTCCCATACTCCCCACCCCACCCCTGTCTCCCCAACTCCCCTTCCCATCTCACCTACTCTCTCTCTCATTCTTCACTCTCCCACCCTTTCCACAGCTCATTTAGGTACTTGCACTGCCCACTGCATTAAACTATTACAGTCCATGTTGACACTGTGGGCAGTTGTTTCCACAAGCTGATGCCTCATTTACACTTTTTGTTTCTTATTTGGTCTGCTTAGGGTAAACTGGAATTGACTCTGGAACTGCTGACAGAACGGGAAGCTGAAGAGCGGCCAGCCGGGAAGGGAAGAGATGAGCCCAATATGAATCCCAAGCTGGAACCACCGAAGTATGTCCATAATACTGGGGTCAATCAAAACAAACCTCCAAGCTGTCAAGAACATTTAAGCCCCAAAGTTTGCACTGTGTCAATAACCTCAACCTGCTAACATAGGATATAAGGCACAGAAACAGGCCCAACTCAGAATATAATATCTAATGTTAGATGTGATTCTGCGATTGGACAGCACTTGCTGAACAATCCCGAACGTGCTCAGAATTACACTAACAACCAATTTAAGATTATCAGTCGGACTCGCAATGTGGCTAACTTACACTTGCTAGAAGCTACACAAGAACCTGTCCTCTGCAGGCAAAGGGAACAAGTGCAGGCATTGTGCCTTTTTTGAATTAAACAAAAAAAAGTAGGGTGGGGGGGGGCGCAATAGTTCCCTGGTGCATTCTCCATGGCAACACCTTGATCAATCACAGTTGATTTGCCAACCAACCAGCACCCTTTTCTCATGCAGTATAAATTGTTGCTCCCTTTGAAATTTGGCATTCTTGCATCTGTCCCGCAAGATTAAAAGCTTCAACAGCATGTCTCTTTTTTCAGCAATACGAAAACCTTTCTGTTACCTGCTTAATTAATGATAAATTGGATTGACATCTGTGCTTGAATGGCACATCAGTTTAAGATTTGAGCCCTTAATATATAACATTCTGTGGGGTAGGAAATAAAACAAATTAATCACGAAAATGCTGCCTCCATTTCCCCAACCATCACCCCCCCACCACACCAACCAGGCTGCCTCCATCTTCCACCACCACCACTGCCACCCCCCCACCACCACCCGCCCCACCACCACCTTCATATTCCTGAAAGAAATACTGGGTTGCAATAGCACTAAAAAGAACCACTTTAAAATTCGACAGCCACTTACAACAGAAATGGGGCCAGTTGTGATGTGGCTTCAATCCCAGTGCTGTACTCAGAGTATTGACATTATAGAACCATAGAAAAGTTACAGCACAGAAGGAGGCCATTCGGCCCATCTTGTCCATGCCAGCTCAAGGATACCCAGGTGTCCTTTCTAATCCCACCTTCCTGCACCCGGCCCATAGCCCTTCAGCTTACAGCACTTTAGGTGCAGATCCAGGTACTTTTTAAAAGAGTTTAGAGTTTCTGTCTCTATCACCAACTTTGGCAGTGAATTCCAGTCACCCACTACCCTCTGCGTAAAAAAAAGTTCTTCCTCATGTCCCCCCTACACCTTCTGCCACTTATCTTGAATCTATGTCCCCTGGTTCTAGAATTCTCCACCAAGGGAAACAATTTTATCCTGTCCACTCTATCTATTCCCCTCATAATTTTGTACACTATGTCGGCTGATTGAGAGGAGGTGGGTGGGATGGGATTTGTGGTTTTAACTTGCAGAGTCTCCGAGCTCATGACCTAAACTACAGCACACAGAATATTATTTCTGTAGAAGAATGCAGTGAAGCAAAATCTAAAATGGTGTGTGTAAAATCATTCCTGTTGGAAGGGGTTGAATTATTAAATGTTTTAAGTTATCGAATCATCTCCATTCTGGCCAGGACCTGTGCTGTCACTATTTTCTCTTTACTTGCTCTGTCAAAAGCCATTCATAATTTTGAACACCTCAATCAAAATCTCCCACTAACTTTCTGTGCTCTGAGGGGAAATGAGATGTGGTCCTGGGTACAGTCACCTGGTGCTTATGGTGCAAGCGACCCAGAGCTCATGAGTTCCAGCTTCTACATGGGCAAGGCATTGAAAACTTCCGTCACCCATCCAGACTATGAGCTGATATATATGTGACTCCACTCCAACACTGTGGCTAATTCTTTATTCTTTCATGGGTGTCACTGGCAAGGCCAGCATTTGCAGCCCAGCTTCTGTGCCATAAATGAGTCTAATCTCTAATTGTTCTTGAGCTTGGCTTGCTCAGCCACTGCAGAGGGCAGTTAAGAGTCAACCACATTGCTGTGGGCCTGGAGTCACATGTAAGCCAGACCAGGTAAGGATGGCAGGTTTCCTAAAGGGTATTGGTGCACCAGATGTGTTTTTACAAAAATCGATGATAGTTTCATGGTCACCATCTCTGAGACTAGCTTTCAATTCCAGATTCATTAATTGAATTTAAATTCCACCAGCTGCCGTGATGGGATTTGAAGCCCTATCCCCAGAGCATTAGCCTGGGCCTCTGGATTTCTCGTCCAGTGATGTTACCACTATGCCACCGTTTGCCCCTATAGCCTCATGGTGACTCTCGATGAGCATTAAATACAGCTCCCTTTGCCGATGCCATCCCCATTCTGGCCTGGGCTTGTGCCATCACCATGTGCAGTCAAAACTGATCCCCCTTGCAGGAGGGTCAGTAACCAGAGGAGACAGGTTCATGATAATTCTCAAAAGAACGAGAGAGGAGATGAGACTTCTTTTTCCTCAAATTGTTGTAATCTGGAATACAGGGAGTTGGAGGAAGATTTACTAACATTTTCCAAAAGGAAATTGTATAAATACCTTAAAGGGAAACATTTGCAAGACTATGAGGAATGAGCAGGGGAGTGGGACTTTCAAAGAGTGCCTTTGAAACAGGCACAATGGGCTGAATGGCCTCCTCCTGTGCTGTATTATTCTACATGATAACAATAGGGGATAGAACTCCAACAGTAGGATGTTAGGATGATGATGATGCTGATGCATTTGAATGTCAAGGGGAGATGGATGGATTCTCTCATGTTGGTGATGGTCACTTCTTGACACTGGTGTGGTGTGAATGTTACTTGGCACCAATCAGCCCTAACCCGAATGTTGTCCAGGTCTTGCTGCATGCGGGCACGGACTGCCTTAGTATCTAAGGAGTTGTGAATGGAACTGTACTCTGTGCAATCATCAGCGAACTTCCCCACTTCTGACCTTATGTTAGAGGGTGAGGCTGTTTATGTTGATGTGAATAGAACTGAGTTAAATCCACCCAATATCTGAACTAAGATTAAAGAAAAACAACTCCATTCCCCCAACTTGATAAACTCTTGGGATCACATTGTAGTGGAGAGGGAGTCCTGTAGTGGGCGAGAGCGTCAGCAAACATCCCCACCTTTGACCTTATGATGGAAGGAAGGTCAAAGGTGAAGCAGCTGAAGATGGTTGGGCCTAGGACACGACCCTGAGAAACTCCTCCAGCAATGTCCTGGGCCTGAGATGATTGGTCTCCAACAGCCACAACCATCTTTCTTTCTGCTAGGCGTGACTTTAACCAGTGGAAAGTTTACCCCCGATTCCCATTGACGTCAATTTTCCTAGGGCTCCTTGATATCCAAGGCAGAGTTGTTCACACGTAACTTAGTGTCCCTTGAGAATTCTTCCGTTGTACATTTTACCAATACCCTTAACCCTTCTTTCACTAGGTGTTACTCCTCAAATGGGAAGGTAAGCAGTAGTGTGCTAGAGACCTCTGATATCAATGCTGTGCGATCTGGTACCAGCAGAGGCTTCCTTATGTGGGGCACATTGTGTATTGAGACTAGACGCAGTACTTGAGTAACAGTTTTGGCCTTTTCTCCATCTGATTGCATTCCCTTTCTCCCTGTTGTGTAGCCGGCCGGACACCTCCTTCTTATGGTTCCGCTCTCCCTTTAAGGCGATGAAGCACATTGTCTGGCGCAAATACAGGTGGTGGGTTATCTGCGCGGTGCTGCTGGTGGTGCCAGTGATCTTCCTCGTGGCTCTCCTGCACGCGATTCCTGTAAGTATTCAGAAAGAGTCACAATACAAAACAGGTGCGCAATGAATTCTGTGCTGAAGAGACCCAGATAACCTGCGTGGTACAAGTACTTTTTAGCAACTTAACAAACCGGGGAGGTAAAAGAAATGGCTCTTGTGGGAAAAGGGGAGAACAATATCCCTGGGATCGAAATGTGATTGTGCGGAAATGCAGGTATCAGCTGCAATGGATGCTGGACAAAGGACTCCCCATTGTGCTGAAAAGTAAAGACACGTGCATATAAAGGACAGCTGATGCCAGTCCTTCCATGTCCTGGGAGCCCATTCCCCTCTTCCCAATTCCTCTGCCCTCCTATCCTTCCCCCCCAGCCCAATTGCTGTGTTCACTCCTGTCCTGAGTGCCCCACCTCACTTCTTCGTTCAATTGATTTTAGTTGGGGTGGGGTTGGATGAGACAGGGGTGGTGCACTGCAAAAAGCTTACATTACAACAGTCACAACACTTCCAAAGTACTTCATTAACTGTAAAGCACTTCGAGAAGTCATGAGGTTGTGAAAGGCGCTATAGAAATACAGGTCTTCCTTTCTTCTGTTTCCATTCCTGTACCGTTACCTCTGGTGTCTCTCAAGGATCAATCCTTCGCTTCCTCCTATTTCTCATCTACGTGCTGCCCCTCAGCAACATCATCCAAAAGCACAGCATTAGCTTTCGCATGTATTCTGACGACACCCAGCTCTACCTCATCACCACCTCTCTTGACGCCTGCACTGTTGCTAAATTATCAGACTGCTTATCCAACAGCCCATACTGGATGAACAGAAATTTCATCCAAATAAGTTCCCCGTTCCAAACTCCTTTCCCTAGCTACCCACTCCATCCCTCTGCCCAGCAATAGTCTGAGGCTGAACAAGGCTGTTTGCAAACTTGGTGTGATATTTGGCTCTGAGATGACCTTCCAACTACATGTCCGTGCCATCAGCAAGACTGCCTATTTCCATCTCCAACTCCACCCGTGCCTCAGCTCATCTGCTGCTGAAACCCTCATCTATTCCTTTATAACCTCTAGACTCAACTATTCCAATACACACCTGGCCAGCCTCCCTCATTCTACCCTCCATAAACTCATGCAGACCTCTACTGGACATACGCTAACTCGCACCAAGTCGTGTTCATCCATCAGCCAAGTGCCCGCTGACATACATTGGCTCCTGGTTGAATCGGTTTTAAAATTCTCGTCCTTGTTTTCAAACATCTCCATGGCCTCGCTCCTCTCTAACTCAGTGACCTCCTCCAGCCCTACAACACTGAGATCTCTGCACTCCTCTAATTATGCCCTCTTGCGTTTCCCCGATTTTATCGCTCCATCATTTGTGGCTGTGCCTTCAGCTGCCTGGAACCTAAACTCTGGAATTCCCACCTCTCTACCCCTGTTTGCTCTTTTAAGGCACTTGTTAACAGCTACCTCTCACCTTGCCTAATATCTTCACGTATGCTTCAGTGTCCAAGCTTCTGATGCACCTTGAAATGCTTTAAGAGTTGGTAATGATCAACCACACTGCTGTGGGTCTGGAGTCACATGTAGACCAGACTGGGTCAGGGTGGCAGATTTCCTTTACCAACAGACATAGAGTTGAACCTATTAGATTTTACGAAAATACATGCTCACTTTTACTGGTAGAAGCCTTTTGGTTCCAGAATTTAAAAAATTAAACTGAAATTCTCTGCATTATTAAACTTTTTGATTCTACTCCAGAAAACTAACCATCAGACTAATCTCTGCCTCTAAGCTGAAAGCTCACTGTTCTCCTGTCCTGTCCCAAATGCATTAGGAAACTTTGCTGGGACAATGTAGTGGAAGCATTGTTCTTTCTAACCCCGTGCTGTACCTGTCCTGGGAGTGTTTGATGGGGACAGTGTAGAGGGAGCTTTACTCTGTATCTAACCCCATGCTGTCCCTGCCCTGGGAGTGTTTGATGGCGACAGTGTAGAGGGAGCTTTACTCTGTATCTAACCCCGTGCTGTACCTGCCCTGGGAGTGTTTGATGGGGACAGTGTAGAGGGAGCTTTACTCTGTATCTAACCCTGTGCTGTACCTGCCCAATTTCATGCTCCCCAAAAAATATTTTCTCAGTGGATGCTGTGTTTCTCTTCCAACTTTTCATGGTATACAGAAATTAAACCCTCATTCAGAGAATGCTCATTGTTGTATTTAATAGTTTGACTTTTTTCTCGTACAATCAGTAAACTGGAACATGCAATGCTCCGGCACTGGTCTAAACTGAATTGTGTAAAGTATCATAACTCCCAAGCAGTATAGCCCTTGCCCCAGTGTATCGAAACCATGGGCTCGGTATCAAATGGTGCGCAGTTAACGTTATTACAAGGTCTCGGTTTATCATCCCCGTACTATGGCTGCTGGCACATCACATTAAGTATGGAAACCCTGACCTGTTCTGAGTCAGTTACAATCAGCTAAGGTGGTGCCAGAGAGACATCGTCTGGCCTCAATTCCAGGGTTAAAGACAGAGTGAAAAGAGAAATGCCCAATCTTCCCAGCTTCTCATTGCCATCCAACTAGTCCTGTTAGGAAGTCTGTGTGAGGGTAGGTTGAACTCAGTTTGAAGTCCCCCATAACCTGCCCACATTTGCTATACAGACTTCCACTTGCAGAATATAGGTCAGGAGAACGCGGAGCAGGAGTAGACCATTCAGCCCATCGAGCCTGCTCAGCCATTCGATAAGATCATGACTGGTCTGATTGTGACCTTAACTTCACTTTCCTGCCTGTCCCCCTTACCCTTACTCCCTTGTCAATCAAAAATCTGTCTTAACTCAGCCTTGAATATATTCAATGACCCAGCCTCCACCGCTCCCTGGGGAAGAGAACTACAAAGACTAACGACCCTCAGAGAGAAGAAATTCCCCCTCCCATCTGCATCTTAAAGGGGGAAGAGGCCCATTTTTAAACTGCATCCCTTAGTTCTAGGTTCCCCATGAGGGGAAAACATCTTCTCAGCATCTACCCTGTCAAGCCCCCTCAGAATCTTATATGTTTCAGTAAGATCACATCTCATTCTTCTAAACACCGATGGACATCACACCCATGCAAAGTTCCTTGTGGAATCACAAGGAACTGAAGGGAGGGAACTGATGTTGAAACATGAAAGTGACAAGATGTTGCGCACACTCCCATCGAGTCCATGAGTACTGCGGGGGTCTGTAATGGCAGCCCTGGGCAGCGGGCTGTGGAGTTTCCAGTTAGCAGGTTCCCACTGGCAGCTGAGTTGTGAATTGGGTTTTCGTTTTTGCATATTATGTGTTTTTTTTCTTTGAATTTGTTTTTTTAACAGAATGTTCTAGCAAACTTTTTGTTGCAGTCCACCAGATTTCACAGAAAGAAAAAGTGAGGAGAGGCCATCCGGACTCGGAAGGCAGCCAGCCCTGTGGCATAGAGGGGTCTCGGCACAGAGGAAGCGGCAACGAGGAAGCTCATTCTGCCTCATGGCTTATTTTGGTGTTGGCCGTGGCTGGGTGTGTGCGTGTGTGTGTGTCGGAGAGACAGGACTTCAGGGGGTATCCCATGTTTGTTTGTGAACATTCCAGAAAGGCTTCACCCAACCAAAAGAAAAACCCTCCCTTGAGGTTCCAACTTCCAAAGCTGCCTCCCGTTGACAAACAACATTTGATGCTGAAGGCTTTGAAGAACAAGTGTTTGAAATCTCAGGCATGCTACTTGGAATGTTAGATTTCCGTTTGCCAGCAGATCCTAGAATTGTTCCCCATTTACTTGCAATTTTTTTTTTCAAAAAACTGTTTTTAAAGGGGATTTTTTTTGTTTCGAGAGAACTTGTCGAAATAACCTATAAAAAATATTTTGTACTTGTTAAATATGTTTCAGCCCACTGTAAATAAAATGCCAAAAAATGCTCTGATTTCGCTTAATAGTTTCTTTGTGATCCGGAGATTGACTCTGGAAAAATTACAGGCTGAAATCTGATTGAGGGGTTTGGAAATCTTTTATGTTTTAGTAATGGATACCTTGGAGTAAGTTACAGGCTGGGTCCTAATGGAGGCTTTTGGATGGTTTATACTTGGAATCTATAATGGCTACCACACGGCCATCATTTGATCAAGGAGGTCAATGATTGAAGAATGGCTTCCGAGAAACGTCTAATCTTCAAAGGAGAGGTAAGGGGCCTTTAATTGTCTTCCCCAAAATGTTTTTTTTTTTAAACGTGATGTAAATAGTAAGATACAGGGGAACTGATTTCAAAGTTGTAATCTCAACCTTGGCAATCTTATGGTGGTTGTACAAGTCTCGAGATTTGCTCTTGTGGTTTTGACTTTGACTTCCTTGGATCTGGTATTTTTATTGACAGACTATGGACCATGATGTAGGACAACTTTTTAAAACGTATTCTTTCATGGGATATGGGTGCCGCTGGCAAGGCCAGCATTTGTTGCCCATCCCTAACTACCCTTGAACTGAGTGGCTTGCGTGGCCATTTCAGAGTTCGTTGCTGTGGCTCTGGAGTGACTTGTAGGCCAGACCAGGTTTCCTTCCCTAAAGGAATCAGATGGGTGTTTTAAACAACAATTCAGTCGTTTTTTGATCAATGTTAACAAGCCTAACTTTCAATTCCAGATTTACAAATTGAATTTAAAATCCACCCGCTGCCGTAGTGGGATTTGAATCCACGTCCCCCGAGCATTGGGACTCTGGATTACTAGTCTAGTGACATTACCACTACACCACCTGCACATGTTGAAAAGTGTTGGGAATGTTCGGATGTAAATGAAGTGCAGTTATTGGGTCACAGGGAGAAAGTTACAGGTAAATATTTACCTGTAACTTAAACAAAACTCAATTGATGAAATGCATAAACTTTATATAACCTTGGCCAGAATTTTCCAGCCCCCCACCCCCGCCACAGCAGTTTTACCTCTGGCAGTGACGGCGAGCCATTGAAATCTCCGTTCACATCGGTGGAACCAGAAGATCATGCCGTTACGATGGGCTGGAAAATTCCGGCCGTTGTTTTGTTCAGTTAGCTAGAGATGACAGCTGCAGCACGTGGGAGTTTATGGAGAGCATTGCAATCCCAGCAAACCCCATGTGCAATAAGTGTTTGTATCCCAAGGAACTTCAGCTCAGAGTTATTGCAGACACTGTGGGACATCAGGGGTGGAGAAGGAGTTCGTAACCTGGACATTTTGAACCCGGGGGCAGTCACACCCCTTGGGTTAGGAAGTGGCACTAGGTCTGGTTAGTAGTCAGGGGACAGGAAGATGTGACTGAGAGTCAGGCAGGTAAGGGGAACATGAGGTGCAGTGCTGGAAGAGCCTCAACCTTTCTCTATATCGAACAGGTACAAGGTTCTTGCTGCCTGTGTGGATGAGCAAATTGACCATGGTGCAGGCCATTCAAGTGGGGGGAGAGGGGGGAACAAAGAGGAACGTGGTAGTGATAGGGGACTGTAGTCAGGGGGATAGATACTGTTGTCTGCAGCCACAGCTGGGAGTTACGACGGTTGTGTTTCCTGCCTGGTGCCAAGGTTAAGGATATCTCCTCATAGCTGCTAAAGAAGTGGGAGGGGGAAGATTGAGTTGTCGTGGTCCATGTTGGTACAACGACATGGGTAGAACTAGGAATGAGGTTCTGCTGAGGGTGTTTGAGGAGCTGGAATCCAAATTAAAATGCAGAACCTCAAAGGTGATAATCTCTGGATCGATACCCTGCAAATTGGCAGAGGGACAAACAGATTAGGTTAAATATGTGGCTGATAGAGTGGTGTGGGAGTCCGGGGCACTGGCAGAAGTACTGGGCGAACGGGGAGCTGTTCCATTGGAATAGGCTCCACTTGAACCGGGTTGGGATCAGTGTCCAGGCAAAATGGAAGAGGAGGATTTGCACGAATGAAGGATGGAACAACGGGGAATAACGAAATGACGGAAGTATTAAACAAATACTTTGCATCTGTCTTCACAGCAAAAGACACAAAAACAATTCCATAAGTAATGGGGAACCCAAGTGCAAATGAGAAATATAAGATTTTATCAGTAAAGAAAATAATGGGATTAAAAGGCAACAAATCCTCTGGACTTGATGGTTATGTTCTAGGGTTTTAACAGAGCTGGCTACAGAGATAGTAACATATTGGTTTTGATCTTCCAGAATTCCTTAGATTCATGAATAGTCTCTGGATTTGGAAGGTAGCAAGTCTATTCAAGAAAGGAGAGAGAAGAAGGGGGAACTATAGATGAGTTAGTCTGACAGCATTTGTAGGAAAAATGCTAGAATCTAATCTTCAGGCTAAAAAAACATGATAGGGCAGTGTCAAAGCAGATTTGAGGGGGAAATTGGGTTTGACAAATCTGAGTTTTTTGAGGATGCAATTTATTAGGCGGATAAAGGGGAACCAGTCGATGTGGTGTATTTGGATTTTCAAAACGCATTCAATAAGATGCCACCCGAGGCTGTTAGATAAAATTAGGGAGAACATACTAGCATGGATTGGGAATTGGTTAAACACAGACAAAAAAAACAATGAGAATAAAATAGGTCATGTTCAGGCTGGTAGCTCTAACCAGCTGGGTACCACAAAGATCAGTGCTGGGGCCTCAATGATTTACAATGACTTAGATTAGTGGATTGAGTGTTACACATCCACGTTTTCTGACAATATAAAGTTAGATGGGAAGGTACGCTGTGGGGAGGACACAGGCTGAAAATAGATTTAGGCAGGTTATGTAAATGGACAAGGTGGCAGGCGGAGCCTCTGATAATGGAGAATCTAATATGGGGAAATCCACTTTGGTAGGAAAAATAGACAAGTGCTCAGAAACTGGGAAATGCCGACGTTCAGAAGAATGAGTGTTCCTGACAACGAATTACAGAAAGTTAACATGTAGGCACAGTAAGCAGTTGAGAAAGAAAATGCTATCAGTGCCTTCAGTGCAAAGGGATTTGAGTATGAGTGAAGAGGTTTTACTACAATTGTATAGGGCCTTGAGACCACAGCTGGAACACTGTGTAGTGTTGGTCTCCTTACCTGAGGAAGGATATACTTGCCACAGAGGGAGTGCAGCAAAAGTTCCATTAGATTGAGTCCTGGTATGAGGGGATTGTCCTATGAGGAGCGATTGGTAGACTAGGCCCATGGTCTCTGGAGTTTAGAAGAGAGGCGAGTTCATTGAAACATATCACATTTTTCAGGGACTTGACAGGGTAGATTCTGTGAGGATCTTCCCTCTGGCTGGGGAATCTAGAACACAGGGTCACAGTTTCAGAATAAGGGGAGTTAGGAGTTAAGATGAAGAGAAATTTGGCTTGTGAACCTTTCAAGTTAATACTTAGAGGTTGATAGATTCTTGTATACTAAGGGAATCGAGAGGGTGTGTGGGAAGGAGTAACTGAGATAGATCATCAGTTATAATCTTATTGTATGGTGCAGCAGGCTTGAGGGGCTGAATGGCCTAGTTCTGCTCTCACTTCTCATGTACCTGCCCTGGGAGTGCTGGATGGGGACAGTGTAGACGGAGCTTTACTCTGTCTAACCCCGTGCTGTACCTGTCCTGGGGGTGTTTGATGGGGACAGTGCAGAGGGAGCTTTACTCTGTATCTAGCCCCATACTGTACCTGCCCTGGGAGTGTTTGGTGGGGACGGTGTAGAGAGAGTTTTACTCTGTATCTAACCCCGTGCTGTACCTGTCCTGGGAGTGTTTGATGTGAAGCCTGAGTACTTCAAATGATGATTTTTATTCCCAGCAGCAACCACCCTTATCTTAGTTACTACAAACTTACTCTAAACAGCTAACGAGCAGATAAAACCAGGCTTAGCTTTCCTATAAATTTTCATGGATTTTATTTAATATTTAAACAGTAGCATGAAGAAACAGTAGTCTGGTAACACAGGTTGGATAATGAGAGCAGTCAGTCATTGATATTCCAGCCTGTTTAGATTCGTCATTTGTCTGTTTTTATTTCTAAAAAAAAGGATGATTCTGAACAAGCTTAAAAAGAAATCACAAAGTCAGTCAGTTGTTGTGCAAATCTGTCCCAATCAGGTGTGTACACCGTTTAAGTCGGATCAGTGCAGTGTGTTTAGACAGGTAGCACCGCTCACATCTGCCCACTTCATTTGATAAAAATACTTTTCAATCCAAAGACTAAACAAAAACAGTAGTTAAAAACACTTTAGTGCTGACATTTGCATCATCTTCAATTCCAGTGCAGTTTAAGTCAATGGTGCTTTGACTGACATTACCACTAAAATGGAGGGAAACCTTCACACTTCCAATTTTTCCCAACTTGTTGTGGAGGCAGTGTGGCGACAGAAATGTTCTACAGGCTGGTCAGTCGAAAATTTGAAACCTTATACTCAGCAAATGAGAAAGACACTGTAAATGGGATTAATGTCACACCCTTGTTTCTGCAACCTGTAGCAAGTGGTAACTCGAGCTGCTTTGTCATGGGTCTTGCAGGGATCTTACACTGGCTGTAAGCAAATCACAACTCCCCTTGCTCACTTGCCTTTATTTTGAACCCAGCAAACCTATCTTTAAATTCTACAAACCGATCCTTACCCACCCTCCCCTCTGCCCGGTGACATCACTGGGTTAACTTAAGGAAAACCACTTTAAATGTGGCTTAACAATTTAAATTTGTCATCTCATGCGGCTGCCAACCTCAGTGACTGCCCTGTCCCTACATGTAATTTACACCAATACTAGCCAGCTCCATTCTCCCTCCACCGGGACACACCGTGGTGAGTGCATGTGAGCATTTTCTGTTGCTCATTGGTGGCTTGAGCTGGAGACTTGCACCTTAAAAATTAGAGTGGCTTCCTGGTGGGGGCAGAGTGTCTGAGCTTCCAGAGCCACCCCATGGGATAAAATATTCACCCTCGTGCACAATTCTGCCTGTCCCCGAGGTATGGAGGCTGCATTCATACAATGCCTTGGCCAACACCTTATAAAAAAAGCCACGTTATCTGGTCATTATCACATTGCTGTTTGTGGGAGTTTACTGTGCACAAATTGGCTGCCACACCTGCATTTCAAGTGACTACACTTGAGTACTTAATTGCCTGTAAAGCGCTTTGGGACGCCGTGAGGTTGTGAGAGGTGCTATGTAAATGCAAATTCTTATTTTTAGGATGTGTGAAATGCAACACCATCAGCTTTGAATGTCAATGGTTGTTGAGGGAGGGATCACTTGACTATTGTAGGGTGGGGTTCTTTGAAAACTGCATTTGTTTTTCTATCTGTGGTGGAGTGACGGAACACTGCATAGAGTGGTGCAGAATGAATCCTTTTTTGTTGTTGTCAAGATCCCAAGTTTGTTGTCCTGCCCTCCACTCATTCATCCTTGAACAGACACTCCATTTCACAGCCACACTTCCATACTGTGCCATAAGTAATGCCCATTTGACCGTTTCACTCCATTCTGGCATGTTCATTGGACTAGTGTCCTCCTTGAGGATCGCGCACAGGGTGTGAAATAACCATGTAACGAGAAGACATGAAATACAGTTTCAAATAGCAGTTTGTCTAAATCACGGGGCAGTGGAGGGGTGTATGGCCTGCAAAAACCAAAGGGCAGGCAAAATGAGAGCGAGATATGCTGAGCAACTCGGTGTTTCAGTTTACGTTTTGTGTTATTATTCTCTTTCAGCCCCTTCTCCTCATGGTTTCACATTTTATTAAGATCAGTAGCCATTTCACAATGGGGTGTGGAGCCATTTCTTAACCCCCTTCACCTCGCCCCTCCCCAGCACAAACACATACTCAATACACCAGTGCAGCCTGGCAAAACCTGACTGGTCCCGTCTGCCCAGTTCTCAGCAGCATCACAAGTGGCAATCACCCACTGCTGGGCTAATAATAGATAAATTCAAGTTGCTAAACCCAGCAGCATAAAAAGAGGCCCAACCTTGTGAGGGTGAGAACGTCCATACTGCTCGGCATGAACTAAATACACAATCCCAGCACACGCGCGCACACACATCAAGACAGCAGCCTTGCCCTTGCAAGCGAGAGTAAAGTTCAGGAGAGACAACCACTCAAAGCAAAAAGCAGGAATCCCACAGCAGTTCCAAATGATTGCAGTTTCGGGTGCAGACTAGGGGACATCAATTCCAGTGCTCTTCAAAAGAGGAAGTGAAGTAAGGCCTTTTACAGCTCTCTTTCAGAAATAAGTCATCACCATTCCCCAAATCCCTCTGTGCCTTCCTTTTTTTTAAAAAAGACAAAAATCAGCTACTCATGAACACAAAAGTATAAACGTCCGTCCTAAACAACAAATACAGCTGAAAAGGACAAGACACACGCTCCAGAGAACGGCAACATCGATTCCACACTTCCAATTCTTCATGTTTATGTTATATAAAAAAAAGTGGGGGTGGGAGGGAAACAGTCACAAGATGGTTTTCTTCCTCACGTTGATTATTTTTCCTCGAGTGACTTGTGACAGCTGGCAGCGGTCCCGTTCATTAACTGGAAAAATCTGTTTTCGAAGCATATTCTAACTCTGCAACAGCCATCGTCTTTGTCTTCAGGAATACTGCGAGATTGTTGGGACTGTTAGGGAGTGAGACTGTGCTGGATGTGCAGAGTTGTCACAACACCCCCACCCTGCTGCACACTTCAGGCATAGCTAAATCAAATGTGTTTGGAAAGAGGAACGAAAACAGAAATGATGATAAAACTTTCACCACTGTTGGGTCTTTTCCCCCCTGTTAAATCCCTTCAGATGAGGTTTTTTTTCTCTCTAGCATTGACTGCAAGTCAGCCCCATGAGCTCAGAGTTAGAAGGAAACGAATTCCAATAAGCGAGATACAATTTTTCATCCTCAGTAGCGGTATGGTTGGAAATAAGATTGAAGAACCACAGTGCTGATGATCCCATCAGCGAGGTGAGAAGAGGAAAATAAACCTGTGCTGTGCCCGTTCCCCCACCCCCACCCTGCCCTCACCAATTGTGGGCTTTCGAGTCTGAAGTGCTTCCTCGTTGGCCGGGCCTCAGTAAAAGCGTTTGCGGCTCTGCTCTTGCCACTTCTGGAAGACGATGATCCCAATCACAGCCAGCACCATCAGGCCCATGAGCGAGAAGAAAACGATGAAGAATAATGTCAAACCACTCATCGGCTCGTAATCCAGATCATCTACTTAAAAAGAAAAAGCCAAAATAAATAAATAGCAACTGTGAAACCAGTGACGGATTCACATGGGAAGAGCAGTTGGACATCAAATCCATACCCACCCAATGCCTCAATTTTTTTTTTACAAAGCTCATAGTCGTGTTCAAATCCCTCAATGGCTCCACTCTTCCTCCCTCCCTCCCTCTCTCTCGAACCTCCTCCAGCCCGAGACCTCTGCGCTTTTCTAATTCCAGCCGCTTATCCATCCCCATGGCTCCATCAATGGCAGCTATGTTTTCAGCTGGCTGGACACAACGCCCTGGAATTCCCTCCTTAAACTTCTCCGCCTCTCTCTCTCCTCTTTTAAATGTACCTCGGGCCTGCAGTAATATTTCCTTTATGTGGCTCAGTACCATTTACCATATTAAGGGCACTATGTAAACACAAGTTGTCGTTGAAGGGATTGGCAAAAAATAAATTTTTCATTGACTGGGGTGTTAATCTTCCTGCTTAAAATCAATCCTTGTTCCTACTTTTCCATTCCTCATAACAAAATGATGGGGCACATTTACCCAGCCAATCCCAACATGTGTTAAGGCCCCCCCCCCCGCCTCTGCATTGGCCCACATATTAAATCTGTTCCTGCATCACAGGTGTATTTATATTCATCTAAAGACAGCGATTCTATCTCTTACGAACCTGAGTGATAGCACGGCTGAGAGCATTTCAGTTACACAGGCCCTGTCAAGGGGGCAAGGGCACGACAATGGCAAAGGTCACCAAGGGGAAACTACTTCTGTAGTGAATTCAGCTACAGATTCCCCATTTCCGCATTGCGACCAGTGACCACGATGCAATTAAGTGACTCCCGCTAAAAAGTGAAGAATTGCCTGCCCCACTTCCCTATCTCCTCCCAAGATCACTGCTCGTTTCTAAGCCGTGATCTTATTTCACGGCACAAGCTAAACCTGTCGGAAATAAAGACCAAGTTTATTTCCTTTGTAACCATGACTGCTTCAGGTCTGCTACAGGTAAACGACCTTGTATAATGTCGACATTCTGCAATTCCTGTCCAAGTTAATGTGTAGTGTTCTTCAGATCGGAATCAATTTTAGACAAGAGCTGATCACCGCCGTAGAGTTAGCCTCGCTCTGTTTGGGCTTCATACCAGCGTACAGTTTGAAAGCAGCTGGTGTCACAAGTCTCCTTGGTGGTTCCTCCTCACTCCAACACTGGGAATGAGCTGGAACTTGCTGCCTGCGAGGGTGGTGGAGGCAGCGACATGGAATGATTTCAAAAGGGAATTGGATGGACACGTGAGAGAAATAAACTTGCAGGGCTAAAGCGAGGGAATGGGACTGACCGGACTGCTCTCCAGAGAGCCAGCATGGACTCGATGGGCCAGATAACCTCCTTCTATACCACATTCACTGTCTGGTGTATAATAAGATGACCAGTATGGTAGAAGGTGAACTAGACAGACCTTGGCTGCTTTATGTTACAGCACAGGAGGCAGCCATTCATGTCTGCGCTGGCTATCCAAAGGCACAATTTACCACTCTCCTGCCTTATCCATGTAGCTCTGCACATTCTCCCTTTTCTGATAATTCAATTCCCTCATGAATGCCTCAACTGAACTTCCCTTCACCACAATCTCAGGCAGTGCACTCCAGATCCTAACCACTCGCTGTCTGGGTAAGTTTTTCCTCGTGTTTCCATTGCTGCTTTTGCCAATCACTTTAAATGTACTCTCTCATTCTCGATCCTTCCACCAATGGGAATATCTTTTCTCCTCATGACTTTGAACACCGCCATCAAATCTCCTCTCAACCTTCTCTTCCCCAAGGAAAATAGTCCCAACATCTCCAATCCATATACAGAACTGGCCCAAACCTCAAATGGCTTGGAAGGCTGTTAAGTGGAGATTTGTGCTCAGACATTGCTGTCCAGAAAGTGACACAAGCTGGGACTTTGATTTAACTCTGGTCCACTATCTGAGATTAAAATGATTCTCGGCGAGATGAGGGAACAGAATTTGGAGAACTCCCAGCAGAGTCCAGTATAAAATGTACTCTCTGATCAAATGAAAAGGTCACAGAGCTGAAACGTTAACTCGGCTCCTCTCTCCACACAATCTGCTGCCAGAGCTGCTGAGTATTTCCAGCGTTTCCTACTCGAAATCTCGTTGTAAGATAACTGGCGAAAGAACAGATGGGAGACGGGAAGTATTTTTACACAGCAAGTCATGATCTGGAATGTGCTGCCTGAAAGGGCAGTGGAATCAGATTCAATAGTGACTTGCAAAACAACAGGATGATTTTTCCTACCGTCTTGTAGGCTAAGGTTAGCTACACTTGGAACCAGCACTTCCTCATCATCTACTTCCTCCTCGGGTGTTCTTTCCACCGTCAGCTGGTAGACCTTTACTGATGTAATGTCGTGATTATCTGCAGGGAAGGAGACAAAGAAGAATTAAAAAGCTCCCCATCAGCTATCGCTCCCTTTGAAAGTATACTTAATCTGAGAAAAGTTCAAATACCTAAGCAAGAGAAGGCAAGAGACCCAGCAATTTTTTTCTCTCTTCAATTTGGGATGTGGGTGTCACTGGCTAGGCCAGCATTTATTGCCCATCCCTAATTGCCCTCAAGAAGGTGATGGTGAGCTGCCTTCTTGAACCGCTGCAGTCCATGCGGTGTAGGTACACCCACAGTGCTGTTAGGGAGGGAGTTCCAGGATTTTGACCCAGTGACAGTGAAGGAACGGTGATATATTTCCAAATCAGGATGGTGAGTGGCTTGGAGGGGAACTCCCATGCGTCTGCTGCCCTTGTCCTTCTCAATGGTAAAGGTCATGGATTTGAACGGTGCTGTGGAAGGAGCCTTGCTGAGTTGCTGCACCGCATCTTGTAGATGGTACACACTGCTGCCACTGTGTGTTGGTGGTGGAGAGGGTGAACGGTTAAGATGGTGAATAGGGTGCCAATCAAGTGAGCTGTTTTGTCCTGGGTGGTGTCGAGCTTCTTCAGCTGCGCTCATCCAGGCAAGTGGAGAGTATTCCATCACACTCCTGATTTGTGCCTTGTAGATGGTGGACAGGCTCTGGTGAGTCAGGAGGCGAGTTACTCATCACAGGATTCCCAGCCTCTGACCTGCTTTTGTAGCCACAGGGTTTATATTTCATCCAGGCCATTTGATGCTGGAGGAAACACCTAGTTTGCACTTTCCAACAGGTGTGGAAATCCTGATTCATGCATCCCTTTGCTGCTCTGAGGCTATTCCTAACAGCCTGATAGCCCTGACTGACACCACCTAACAGCCAAGTCACCTCTCTGCCCACTTCGAGGCCCACAAGATAGCATGAGATCCAATGGCCCTTCAGCCCATTGGATCTCATCCTTCACGGATAACGACCCTACCATCAACCCATCTCCCAAATGAGTTAGCTGTGTCTCAGTAGGTAGCACTCTCGCCTCTGAGTCAGGAGGTTGCAGGTTGAAGTCCCACTCCAGTCTGACACTCCGGTGTGGTACTGAGGGGGTGCTGCACTGTTGGAGGTGCTTTCGGAAGTGACATTAAACCGAAGCCCCGTTTACTCCCTCAGATGGACATACAAGATCCCACAGCGTTGTTTCGAAGAAGTGCAGGTGAGTTCTCCCTGGTGTCCTGCCCAATATTCATTCTTCCACCAACATCACAAATAGACGGATGATCTGATCATCACATTGCTGAGTGTGGGAGCTTACTGTGCAGAAATTGGCGACTGCACTTGCTACATTGCAACTTCAAAAGTATTTGACTGGCCTTAAAGCGCTTTGGGACATCTTGCAACCGTGAAAGGCGCTATATAAATGTAGGTTCTTCTTTTCCTCCCTTTTCTCAAACACTTTTCTGGCAACCCAGCACAATGCTGAGGTATAAGAAAGGGTTAAAGGTAACATACCTGTCAGATCGCCAGTGGCTGAAGAGACACCAAAGTAATAACCCAAAGGCAGTTTGACACCCGGAATATCAATGCAGTCTTTCCATTCATTCTTGCCTTCAATGTTGATCATTACCTGAAAAGGGCAAACAGTCATCAACCCTCTTAAAAAGTTTCCTTTCTGCTCTTGCCATTGTCAACAAGCTGACCAATAAAGCCCTCTTCATGACAGGGAGGTCTTATACAAAACCATCCCGAGTGATATGTTCCAGGAACGTTAATAGTTGGTTAAGTTACACACCCCCAGTATCTGAACTGCAGGACACCATAACAAATGGAGATGCATTTGGCCCAACTCAAGGACAGAGCACAGCTAACCAATAAAATAACAGCCCAGTAAGTGAAGTGCTGGGAGGTAAAGTAAACAATATTTTGCAAAGGAGAGGGTGGTCTCTTTTGCAGCCACGGTCCAGATGGTCATAAGAACATGAGAAATAGAGGAGCTGGAGTAGGCCATTCAGCCCCTTGAGCTTGCTCTGCCAATCAACAAGATCATGGCTAATGTGATTGTGGCCTTAACTCCACTTTCCTGTCTGTCCCCCATAACTCTTGACTCCCTTGTCAATCAAAAATCTATCGAATGCAGCCTTTAATATATTCAATGACCCAATCTCCACTGCTCTCTGGGGGAGAGAATTCCATAGGCTAACAACCCTCTGAGAGAAGAAATTCCTCCTCATCTTCATCTTAAATGGGAGCCTCCTAATTTTGAAACTGAGCCCCCAGTCCTAGATTCCCGCCCCACCCCCGCCAAGGGGGACCATCCTTTCAGCATCAACCCTGTCAAGCCCCTTCAGAAGCTGATATGTTTCAATAAGATCACCTCTCATTCTGCTAAACTCCAATGCGTATAGACCCAACCTTTCCTCATAAAGCAACCTCTTCATCCCAGGAATCAGCCAAGTGAACATTCTCCGAACTGCTTCCAATGCAAGTATGTCCCTGCTTAAGTGAGGAGGCCAAAACTGTACACAGTACTCTAGGTGTGGTCTCACCAATGCCCTGTACACCTGTAGCAAGATCTCCCTATTTATATATTTATTATTCTTATTTATGTATATACTTACTCACTATTACAAAGTTTAAAAGACTGTAAATCTCGTTGTATCACAAGCACAGATTCTTTTTTGCAAAAGACTGAGTGAGCATGAAGGACAACCTGTCCCAAAAGCGATGGACCAGTCAGTTTGAATGTAATTTACGTAGCAGGTCTCTGTATTACACAGAATTTACAGTACGGAAACAGGTCTTTTGGCACAACTGGTCCATGCCAGCATTTATCATTCCACACAAAGCTTCCTCCCTTCCTTCTTCATGCATCCCTTTCAGAATATCCTTCTATTCCTTTCTCCCTCATATGTTTCTCTAGCTTCCCCTTAAATGAATCAGAACATTGGCCAGGATACCAGGGGCAACTCCCCTTTCTTTTCTTTGAAAATTTGCCATGGGTTCTTTCACATCCACCCGAGAGGGCGCAGAGGGCCTCAGCTGAACGTCTCACTCGAAAGGCGACACCTCGGGTGGTGCAGAGAGCTGGAAGCTACATATACAGGGACCTGTTCTCTGCAGGAAAAGGGAACATGTCCAGGCATTGCACCTTTGTTGAATCAAACAAAAGCGTGGTTAGACAATAGCTCCTTGTTTCATTCTCCATGGCAACACCTCAACCAGAGTCAACTTGCCAACCAATCACCACCCTTTTCTCAGGCAGTATAAATTGTTGCTCCCTTTGAAATTTGGCATTCTTGCATCTGTCCCGATGAGTGCAAGACGAAAACTTTCAACAGCATGTCTCTTTTTATAGCAATTCGAAGATTTTCCATCGGTCATTTGGCAAGGACAGGGTGAGGGAGGGCTTCACAGTGACGCCAGCATCCAGGTGCCCACCTGAAGAATGGTCACTTGAATGAGGTACATGCCACAGCTGGCACCAGCAGAATCTGCAGCCCGACGGCGGGGGGGGAACACACAAGTCGGAAACGCACGTACTTCGTTCGACCCGAGAGATTTGTTCGTCGCAAACACTCACTGTGAGCCTCCGTTTCAGGTACCGGATCACCACAAAAGTGTCGTGGTTGAGGTTCCGCACAAGGGCGGTGCACCCTCCAATGGCTGTGGGCCGCCCGTCTCGAGAATGATCGTATGAAAGGCTCCCGTTGTTCACCATCGCTGAGATGTACGGGAAAATTCGCTGCAAGGCAAAAAAAAAAGTAAGTGAATACAAGAGTTCAGTGTGCTCACCAACATCCTTCAAACTCAAGCCCAAGAGCAAATCCCAGCCCACTGATTTCCAATCTTACAGAAAGGAGAGGTAACTGTTTTGATGCACAAGCCCTGATTACAGAATTACAGCATGGTTACAGCACATTTAATCTAGATGCTTAGGCTATTCAGCTGCTGTGGCCTGTAACTCAGCCATAACCAACAATTTGAACCCAAGGTTCTGGTAGACCACATCAAGGAGGTGCGTCCTCTAGGAACCCACTGGGCAAGTGCTCTGGTTCAGAACCGAGTACGGAGACAGGGACAAGAAAGGCCATGTAACATGCCAATGGCTTGACCCTCAGCTTTCAAACTCTTTCCCTCGCTCCCTCTCCCCCACCCGCCACCAACCCCAGTACCCCTCTGGACCACTGAGCAATCTGCCTCTTCATCAAAGCAATCCTTTGACTTTGTAAAATTCGAATGGACACCTTCCACAGAAGCTGGGACTCCTCAGTAGTGGGGTTGAAGAGTCCTCCAAAGATAGTGGATGACAAGAGGACATCACACCACAAAACAAAACACAAAGTCTAGACACTGCAAACTAATCGGTTTCCTCGCACGAGAACGATGAAAAAGAAAATGAATGCTAAATATTGCAGAATGATAAACACAAACAGGAAAGGAAGAAAGCAGGACATGCCATGAAGCATGGAGATCGGAATACAAGACTACCTGGTTAGAAGATGAGTATCTCCTCTTCTTAGTCTGCACATCCCCGGAAACAATGCCAAACAGTAGCAACGAGATAAAACAGGTATTTCAATAACTCATCATTGCTTTCAATCATCCAAGTGGCATGCATTTCCAGGTGCTGAGACTGACCGTGTGCTAACAACACTGAATAAACACTTTGGATATTTCGCAGCTCAGAAGCTGCACTACCTCTTACATTAACCTAAGGCTACTCCGTAACGGATTACATAAGCGATAATGGATCAGGATGCTGGGAATACATTTAAACAGTAAATGACTTCTGCATGGAGACACCTTTTGCATTTTATTCCAATGGGTTCATTTCCAATTTTGCCACACCTATTGAAGATGTAAAATCCGATTGGGGTACATTTCCTTTGGTACAACCTTATATTTCTGGTCAGTCCGCACCGTGAAAGCAGTGTCCAGTTCTGGTCAGTCCCCACCTTGAGCACCATGTCTAGTTCTGGCCAAAAACACACTAGAGGCAGAGCAGACAAAAGCCATGAAGCTCATCCCCTAGTTGGAGGGCTCAGTTATCAGAAAGGAGTTGGATTTTGCTGTCGGGAATGGAGGTGTTTGAAACATGACCTTATAGAGGTTTGTGAACGCTTTGGGGAATGGGAAAGTGAATTCCAGAAAATTTATTCCAAGTGAATTGCAAACTGCTCTGTGTAATCAACCAACATGGTTCTTATGAGAAGGATGGACATGAGTTTTATTGGGCCTGAATATGGCTGTCATCCATGAAACTGTCCCCTTACTAAACCCATATCCACGATATGAGAAATATACTGCACAGCAGACACTGTAAAACTCGATGTACAATTTCATTCATCCGTTGATGCATGCTCGTCCAATCCCACTGCCAGCGACAGGTATGAAGAGAGCCTCTGCATGAGATTTTTCCAACGATTAGCATTTGGTTATAAACAATGAAAAAAGAAACGAAAAGAAAAGTTTTTCCTTTGGAAGCAGAGATCTAACTTTCTTGATCATTAGACACCACAGAAGTTACGACTACATGGTATATCAGCTTCATAATCCATTATTTAGGGGTGGTTAACCCTCTCTGTAAGTAGGAGAATTTCCTTCACATGTATCTCTCTCTCTATTTTGCTCCATTTTTATCCTCCATTAAGGCTTCTCCCATCTCCTACATGTCCACAATTTCAATGATGCTCCCTCACTGTATTTGAAATGAAGATTCGCCATCTACCACTCTTCACATGTCCCCCATTCCTGTTCTCAAGCTTGCAAAAATCCCTTCCTCCTCCTTCCTACAATCTAGGGTCAGCTTGAATCCAGTTAAGCACTGCGGCCAAAGAGTGTGGATTCAAGGCCACCACTGGACTGGGAGCACAGAATCTCCAGTGACTGAGAGTGCTGCACTGCTAGAGGTGCCCCCATCCAGGTGCTTTGTAAAAATTACGAGATTCGATGAGGTGTGATGTAAATAGTTTTTCCCCTTGGGCTTTTTAAAACCCAGAATTTTTGGTACCTCGAAGGGCCCTGTTGAGGTTGCTCTGGAGGTTTGTGGCTGTATCAGCTTCGTTCAGTCCTGCACTTCAATATGAAGTTCAGAAAACTCAGCTGTATAAAAACTCTTAGTCCTACCTGCAACCCTTCACTCAGTGCAGGGAAATGTTACTCTCTCAACTGCATTAACACAATTGAGAAAGAAATTATTCCGAAACTGATCGTGGGTGTGAGAGTGAGAAGATGTGCGGGTGAGTGAGCATGTGACTTGTGGATTCCAAAATCCATGACATAACTCGTCAACCAAAAGGAATAATACTGCCAACCGCTGGCTCTGATCTTTGTTAAGGCAGTCATTAAAATGGTAAAATATTAATATTAAAATGGTAAAACATACTTTAAATAAATCCAGATTTTATAGTTATTTCACAACACTAATTCTTGCTTCAATAAATATCATTGATAAAAGACACTTAACATAATGGAGCTGATGCATTTATAAGGACGATAAGTCTTTGGAATGTCATCTGTAGCCCCAGAACTCACCTCCTGCTGTTTCTCCTCATTTGGATACGTATCCATGAATATTCCTAGTCCAGAAAACAGATCCTTGCTTCCAAACACCGTACCTAAAGAGGGAAAATCTTCAGAAAACAGCAAAACAAGACCTCCTATCTGATGCCATCCCCCTCTCCATTCAATGTTTTCCCCATCTTCCGACAGCACTGATCGACATTGGAAGACAGTTCACACAAGGTAACTAGCCCAAGTAGATACTTAACAACAACTTATATTTATATCCTGCTTTTAACACAATAAAACATTCCAAGGTGCCTCACAGGAACATTATAAAACAAAATGTGACACCGAGCCACATAAGGAGATATTAGGTCGGATGACCAAAAGCTTGATCAAAGAGGTAGGTTTTAAGGAAGTTTTAAGGAGCGTTCTAAAGAAGGAAAGTGAGGTAGAGAGTGGGAGAGGTGCAGGGAGGGGATTCTAAAGGTTGGGGCCCAGGCAGCTGAAGGCACAGCCACCAATAGTGGAGAGATTAAATCAGGGATGCTCAAGAGGTCAGAATTAGAGAAGTGCAGAGATCTCAGAGGGTTGTGGGGGCTGGAGGAGATTACAGGGATAGGGAGGGGAGAGGCCCTGGAGGCTCCCGGCCAAGCAACATCTTGATTTTAAAATTCTCATCCTTGTTTTCATGTTGCTTGGCCGAGAGCCAGTGTAGGTCAGCGAGCAGAGGGTGATAAGGGAACAGGATTTGGTGCGAGTTAAGACATGGGCAGCAGAGTTTTGGATGACCCCAAGTTTATGGAGGGTAGAATGTGGGAGGCCAGTCAGGAGTGTGTTGGAATCATCGAGTCTCGAGGTAACGAAGTCAGGAATGAGGGCTTCAGTAGATGAGCTGAGTTGGGGGGTGAAGTCAGGCAATGTTACAGAGGTGGAAATAGTGATGGCACAACGTTAGGTTGGCAGCTCATCTCATCAAATGTGACACTAAGGTTCCAGACAGACTGGTTCAGCCTCGGACAGTTGCCAGGGAGAGGAATGGAGTTGGCAGCTAGGGAACAGAGTTTGGAGCAGCCCTTGATACATACTGGCATAACATTTGCTTGAAGCCTCTTCCATCTCCAACTTATTCCAGTTCTGATGAAAGGTCATCGACCTGAAATGTTAACTCTGTTTGTCTCTCCACAGATTCTGCTTGAGCTGCTGAGTATTTCTAGCACTTTGTTTCCATTTCAGATTTTCAGCAGCCACACTATTTTGCTTTTGCATCAAGCTATCGGAGGGGGGAGATCTAATGCTATCTTTTTCATCCTGTCATTAGTTTGCAGCTGATAAACACTAATCCAGGATTTGCATTCAAAGCAATGTTATCTGCCCACACAGACCATGTATTGTACCTGGTTGCATACGATCTTTGGTATACCAGATTGCAAATCCGTCACCATTCAGATTTTTCTTCCCTTGGCCGTGAATTTTGAAGTGGACCTGCACCTCCCAGTCTCGCATTAAACAGGCCTGTAGACACACAGAGGCAGCATGGGCAATCTCTGGGGATATTAAGCAGTGAACCTCAGCACAAGTAAAATACATCGCCAAAAGGCTCATGTGGAAAGCCTACAGATATAATTTCCAATCTCATTCCTTTGTCTGTGCCTGGGGCTGTTTGATAGGACAGTGTAGAGGGAGCTTTACTCTGTATCTAACCCCGTGCTGTACCTGTCCTGGGAGTGTTTGATGGGCAAAGTATAGAGGGAGCTTTACTCTGTATCTAACCCCATGCTGTACCTGCCCTGGGAATGCTTGATGGGGACAGTGTAGAGGGAGCTTTACTCTGTATCGAACCCCGTGCTGTACCATCCTGGGAGTGTTTGAATGGGGACAGTGTAGAGTGAGCTTCACACTGTATCTAACTCATGTTGTAACAGGCTTACTGCAATGTTCCAGTGAAGCCCAACACAAACTGGAGGAACAGCACTTCATCTTCTGATTAGGCACTCTACAGCCCTCTGGACTCAACATTGAGTTCAACAACTTCTGAACTCTGTCCTCCATTTTAATTCCTCCCCAACCCAAATGGCAGTCTGTATCTTGTTCTCATACTTTTGTTCCTAGACAGCACTGGCCTTTTTCTGCTATTAAGACATTCTGCTATTTTGTTTTCAGGCAGCGCTGGCCTTGATTCTGCCATTAACCCCTACTCTGGACCAAAGCTTCAGACGTTGATACTGTCACAACCACTCCCTTTGTCTTGTGTTCCATGACATCTGTTATTTCATGTTTCCTGCCTCTATCCTATCCCTGACCTTCTGTTTTGCTCCACCTGCCCCTTTCTCCCTCCCTTTGCAACAGCATAAATACATCTCATTTGTACCTCAGTCCAGTTCCGAAGACGAGTCACATTGGACTCAAAACATTTTAACTGTTTCCCTCTCCACACATGCTGCCAGACCTGTTGAGTTTTCTAGCATTTTCTGTTTTTATTCCATGTTGTAACTGCCCTGTTGGTGCTGACCCTGGTGCAGAAAGCACTTCATTCCTCATGCTAACATGCTTATCACGAGATTTTTTTAAAAATCAAAAATGAGAAATCAACTCTTACTACACGATTCCAGATCGCTCCCTGTTTGCTCTGAAGATCAGGTGTGAGTCGTATAAAATGAGAGGTCACCATTGTGTTTCCATGAAGATCCCAGTGAGTGCCGGAACCCGAGGCTCCCACACCTGCAAGAGACAAAGAAACAAACAGAACTTAGCAGTGAAGGGAGCTGAACACAGAACAGCAAGTCATTCCTCCACTGCCACTGGGTCAAATCCTGGAACTCCTGCCCTAACAGGTGTATCTACGCCACATGGTTCAACAAGGCAGCTCACCACCACCTTCTCAGAAGCAATTCAGGGTGGGAAAATATTAACCTCATGGTTTACACTAGCCTTTAGCCACTCCAGATAAAGACACTGCTTCTGAGTTCCCTATTTGATTTATGTTGATGCCTCTAATTTTGCTCTTCCTTGCAAGTGTAAACACTCTCTTTGTCTAACCTTATCAAAGTCCTCAATTAGTTCACCCCTCAGAATTTTACTTGCGAGAAACAGCCTCGGCCTGCTCATCGTTTTCTGATAGGTATACCCTTACAGCTTTGGGATCATCCTTGTGCTTTTCAGTTTTCATCCCCTCCAGTGTCTCTATAACCCTTTTTTTTTCAATAATATGGCGACCAGGACCGTGCAGTGTGGTCCAAGTAAAATCTGTCTCACCGAACCTGTGGCATGCAATTCCAACACTTTGCGCCCTGGGCTTTGCTCGCACCCGACTGGGGAGTAGTGCGGTGTTTGGGGGTGGGGAAGGTGGTGTTGCACTTTATTCGAGTGCTTGCACTGAAATAAAGGAAAAGGCAGCTCTTACCCTGGTAGGGTTTCATCAAGCTGTGCTCGCGTTTCAGATACTCCTCTGTGCCTAAGTCAGCCTGACCCTGGCTGGGGGGAAGGCGCTGGCTGATCACAGCCAGGAGCACAGGACACAAGCTCCACCGCAGCGCCATTGTTACTCCCGCCGCAACCGCAGGCAGAGCCCGTCGCAAAGGAAATCCCTCTCCCTCATTGGCTGCGGGCTGCGGTCGCCGCTCTGTGATTGGTTCTTCGCACTGTCAATCACGGCTGCAGCTCCCCGGGCCATGTTCCATTTTGGAACGTCGCTCTTCGCGTCCGGGCGGCTGATTGGCTGCGAGCCATGCAATGATACATTTGCATCCAAATGCTGCCCCAGCGCAGCACGTCCCTACTGCGAATGGCTTAGAGCTGGGACAGGGTGGGAACAGGAGCCTGTGACAACTGTACTTTCTCCAGTAGCCAGAAACTGCAGCTCCCATAGCAAAACACTCCGCCCTACCGAAGCTATTAAGATTAACGTGAGACCCTGGAAAATGTAGATAAAAACAAAAAGCTACTGCGGATGCTGGAAATCCAAAACAAAAACAGAATTACCTGGGAAAACTCAGCAGGTCTGGTAGCATCGGTGGAGAAGAAAACAGTTGACGTTTCGAGTCCTCACGACCCTTCGGCAGAACTGAAGTATAGTTAGGAGAGAGGTGAAATATAAGCTGGTTTATTTCACCTCTCTCCTAACTATACTTCAGTTCTGCCGAAGGGTCGTGAAGACTTGAAACGTCAACTGTTTTCTTCTCCACCAATGCTGCCAGAGCTGCTGAGTTTTTCCTGGAAAATGTAGACCGTTTGGGGCACATCCTCTCAGAAGGCAGGCGTAGGTGACGAAATTTGCTTCCAATGTGCCAGCTGACCAAGGAAAAGAATATTTGAGGACCAGGATCTCACATCCGAGATGAAGGTCATGGTTTACTGAGCAGCAGTGCTTCCCCATGGTCCTGTATACTTCAGAGACTCCACCAACCTACAGCAGACACCTCAAAGCAAAGGAGAAGTGCCATCAGTAGTGCCCTCACAAGTTCTTCCAAATCCAGTGGCAAGAAAGGCAGTCCAACAGCAGCATCCTCCCTGAAGAAGAGTCATACGGACTCGAGATGTTAACGCTTTTTTTTCTTCACAGATGCTGTTAGACTTGCTGAGTTTTTCCAGCATTTTCTGTCTTTTTCTTTGTAGCAGCCTCCTCTCCCAAGCCATCTTACCCAGCATTTTCTTTTTATTCTTTCATGGGATGTGGACTTCGCTGGCTGGGCCAGCATTTATTGTCCATCCCTAGTTGCCCCTTGAGAAGGTGGTGGCGAGCTGCCTTCTTGAACCGCTGCAGTCCATGTGGTGTAGGTACATCCACAGTGCTGTTAGGGAGGGAGTTCCAGGATTTTGACCCAGCGACAGTGAAGGAACGGCCGATATATTTCCAAGTCAGGATGATGAGTGGTTTGGAGGGGAACTTCCAGGTGGTGGTGTTCCCATGTGTCTGTTGCCCCTGTCCTTCTGAGTGGTAGCTTTTGTGGGTTTGAAAGGTGCTGTCGAAGGATCAAGGCGATAATCACTCAAAACCAGCTCCCGCTGGGGGGGAACATGTCATTTGTGTGCCTGACACCAGACTCCCGATGCAACTGCTCTACTTGGAATTCAGTCACTGCACGACACTCCCTGGAGGAAACGCTTCAGGGATGTCCTCAAAGCATCCCCGAAGAGGTTAAACATCCCCACTGACTCACAGGAGACCCTGGCTTGTGACAGTCCAAAATGGAGAAGCTCATTCAGGAAGGCAGTGAACACGTCGAGAAACTTTGTCAGAAATGTGCAGAGGTGAAGTCGAGGTATTGGAGGGAGCGAACAAATCTCCAAACAGCCCATCGAGCCGACCCTTCAAACACCACCTGCCCCACACGTGGCAGAGTCTGCAGATTGCACGTTGGATTTATCAGCCATCTCGGAACCTATCGAACCGGAGTGGGAGCAAGTCATCCTCGATCCCGAGGGGCTCCCCTCCCACTTCAAGTTGGAATGCTTTCTGCAATGTGAAAATGTCAAGTGTAAGGAATGGCCTCAACCTCAGCTGCATGTCATGATTGGCACCTCCAATGTGATGCCACCCACCAAGCACATCTTCCCCTGCCCTCCCCTTTCAGCATTCTGAGATGACCATTACCCCACGACGCCCTGCTCCACTCCTCGGTCAGCCCCACCATCCTCTCCCTTTCCGACAGCACCTACCAGTGCAAGCGCAGGAGGTGTAACACCTGCCGTTTTACCCCCCACCCTTCTCACCATCCAAAGCCTCAAACACTGAATGAGGAAAAGATTTAATTGTAGTTACTTAAATGTAGTATTCACTGCTCATAGTGTGTTTCTCCCTCTACATGGGGAGATCAAACGCAGACTGGGTGACCGCTTTGCAGAACACCTCAGGTCAGTTCCCCAAGCACGACCCCGAGCTTCCTGTTGCTCGTCACTTTAATTCTCCACCTTGCTTCCACTCTGACCTTTCTGTCCTCGGCCAGCTCCAGTGTCCCAATGAAGCTGAAAGCAAGCTCGAGGAACAGCATGTCATCTTTTGATTCAGCACTTTACAGCCTTCTGGACTCAACACTGCGTTCAACAATTTGAGGTCAGAATCTCTGCCCCTGTTTTGTTTTGTGTTTATTGCTAGTGAGGTTTTTCTCTTGTTTTTTTCCCCATAACCCCTTTACTTTGCATTCAGATGGCTGCTTGCCTGCCATTCGCATCTCATAGAACCAGAGAAAAGTTACGGTGCAGAAGGAGGCCATTCAGCCCTTCGTGTCTGTGCCGGCCAAACAGAGAGAAAAAAAGAAACTAGCCGCTCATTTTAATTCCACTTTCTAGCACCTGATCCGTAGCCTTGCAGATTACAGCATACCAGGTGCAGATCCAGGTCCCTTTTAAATGAGTTGAGCGTTTCATTCTCAACCACCAACTTAGGCAGTGAATTCCAGACACCGACCACCCTCTGGGTGAAAATGTTTTTCCTCATGTCCCCTCTAATCATTCTACCAATCACCTTAAATCTATGCCCCTTGGTAATTGACCCCTCAGTTAGGGAAAACAAGTCTTTCCTGTCTACCCTATCTAGGCCCCTCATAATTTTGTACACCTCAATTAGGTCACCCCTTAGCCTCATCTGTTCTAAGGAAAACAACCCTCACCTGTCCAATCTCTCCTCATAGCTGCAATTTTCCAGCCCTGGCAACATTCTTGTAAATCTCCTCTGGACTCCCTCCAGAGCCATTATGTTCTTCCTGTAATGTGACCAGAACTATACACAAAGTTCCAGCTGTGGCCTAACCAGCGTTATATACAGTTCTGGAATTACATCCCTGCTTTTGTATTCAATACCTCTCCCAATAAAGGAAAGTATTCCATATGCTTTCTTTATCACCTTATCCACTGGTCCTGCCACCTTCAGGGACCTGTGGACATGCGCTCCAAGGTCTCTCACTTCTCAATAACTTCCCATTTATTGAGTATTCCCTTGTTTTGTTTGCCCTCCCCAAATGCATTACCTCATGCTTTTTCGATTGAATTCCATTTGCCACTTTTCTGCCCACTCGACCAAACCATTGATATAATTCTGGAGACAACAGCTATCCTCTTCACTATCACCTACACGACCAATTTTTGTGTCATCTGCAAATTTCCCAATCATGCCTCCCACATTTAAGTCTAAATCATTAACTTATACAACAAACAGCCTTTCTAAGTGACAGTTTATCCTGTCTCTCAGAATTGATTCCAATAATTTTCCCACCACCAAAATCAGACTGACCAGCCTATAATTTTCTGGCCTATCCCTCGTACCCTTTTTAAATAATGGTACAATGTTTGCAGACCTCCAATCCTCTAGTACCTCATCTGTATCTGGTGAGGATTGGAAAATGATCCTCGGAACATTCGCTATTTCCTCGCTTCCTTTAACAGCCGGGGATATAATCCACCCAGCCCTGGTGATTTATCCACCTTCAAGGATGCCAGTCCCTCCAGTATTTCCTCTGCCATTATGCTTATTGTATCTAATATTTCACACTCCTTCTCCTTAACTAGAATGTCTGCATCATCCCTCTCCTTAGTGAAGACAGAGACAAAGTACTCATTGAGAACCCTGACCACATCCTCAGCATCAACACACAAGTTACCGTGTACATCTCTGATAGGCCCTACCCTTTCCTTAGTTATTCTCTTGCTCTTAATGCACTGGTAAAACATATTAGGATTTTCTTTGATTTTACCTGCCAATATGATTTCATATCCTCTTTGATTCATAGAATTGTTACGGTGCAGAAGGAGGCCATTCGGCCCATTTGTTTTCCTAGTTTCCTTTTTTACTTCACCCCTGTACCTTCTATACACCTCTAGGCTTTCTACGGTATTAAGCCTTTTGTGGCTGTCATGAGGTTTCTTTTCCTGCTTTATCTTACCATGTATGCTTCTGGATAACCAGGGGGCTCTAGATTTGGCAGTACTACCCTTTTTCTTTGTGGGGACATGTCTACACTGTGCCTGTAGAATCTCACCTTTGACTATCCCCCACTGATTTGACACTGCTTTCCCTTCTAGTACCTGTATCCATTCCACTTTCGTCAGTTCACCTCTCAGCTTTGGAAAACTTGTTTTCCCCCAATTTAGAACTTTTACTCCTGTTCTATCTTTGTCCTTTTCCACAATGATGCTAAATCTAATTGTATCATGGTCACTATCTCCAAAATGGTCACCACTGCTACTTCATCCACTTGCCCAGCTTCATTTCCTAAGACTAAATCTAGAGTTGCAGCCCTTCTCACTGGGCTGGTTATGTACTGGCTAAAAAAGTTCTCTTGAACACAGTTCAAAAATTTTGCGCCCTCTGTGCCCTTCACACTGTTTGAATCCCAGTTGATATTAGGGTAGTTGAAGCCTTCAACTATTACTGCCCTATTGTTTTTGCACACAGAAATGCCTACATAGTTGCTCTTCTAACTCCCCTAACTATTTGGGGTCTATAGTAAACTGTTAGCAATGTGGCTGCCCTTTTTTTATTTCTGAGCTCAACCCGTATGGCCTCATTTGATGCTTTATTTAGTATATCATCCATCCTCACAGTTGTAATTGAAGCCTGAACCAATAATACCACATCCCCACCTTTTTAATCCCCCCCCCAACTATGCTGGCTGAAAGCTCTATATCCGGGGATGTTGAGCTGCCATTTTTGCCCCTTTTTAAACCAGGTTTCCATTATAATGATGGTATCATGCTGCCTTTTGTCTATCTGTGCCCTCAGCTTGTCGGCTTTATTTGCTACACTCCTTGTATTTATATATATACTTTTTAACACTGCCAAATTTCTGTGCTGTGCACTTTTTAACTCGTGGTGCTTCTGTCTTTCAGAGTCACTCACTAATTCTCCATCTCCCATTCTCTGGTCTGAATTTGCCCTCAGGTTCCCATCCCCCTGCCAATCTAGTTTAAACCCCTCCCAACAGCACTATCAGATCTCCCTGCGAGAATATTCATCCCAGTCCTGTTCAGGTGTAGACCATTCGGCTTGTATAGGTCCCACCTTCCCCAGAACCGGTCCCAATGCCTCAGAAATCTGATGCCCTCCCTCCTACACCAGCTTTCCAACCACGTGTTCAATCGCTCAATTCTCCTATTTCTATGCTCACCAGCACGTGGAACTGGGAGTAATCCTGAGATTGCTGCTTTCGAGGTCCTGCTTTTCAAACTCCTTCCTAGCTCCCTAAAGTCTGCTTTCAGGACCTCACCCCCTTTCCTACCTAAGTCATTGGTACCAACTCGGACCACGACCTCTGGCTGATCACCCTCCCCCAGAAGAATGTCATGCAGCCGCTTCGTGACATCCTTGACTCTGGCACCAGGGTGGCAACATACCACCCTGGAGTCACGTGTATGGCCACAGAAACACCTTTCTGTTCCTCTAACTAACAAATCCCCTATCACTACTGCTCTTCCCCTCTTTTTCTCCTGTACAGCAGAGCTGCCCCTATTGTGTCACAAACCTGGCTCTGACTGCATTCCTCTGAGGAACCAACACCCTCAGCAGTATCTAAAACAGGAAACCGATTGGCGAGCAGGATCCTGGGCAGGTGATGCAGGAATCCCCTGGGATCCTGCTCGCCAATCGGTTTCCTGTTTTAGATACTGCTGTCAGAGCCAGGTTTGTGACACAACAGGCAGCTCTGCTGTACAGGAGAAAAAGAGTGGAAGAGCAGTAGTGATAGGGGATTGTTAGTTAGAGGAACAGAAAGGTGTTTCTGTGGCCATACACGTGACTCCAGGGTGTTCTTGGTGACGGGGCTCGACAAGGTAGATGGCAGTCACCCATTCCTTTTCTGCCTCCAGCCTCCTAAGCTGCAGTGTGATCACCTCTCTGAACATAGCTCTCAGCCTCGCAGATGCGCCACAGTGACTCCTGCTACCACTCGAGCTCTGAAACCCAGAGCTCAAGGTTCTGCAGCTGGTGACACTTTCTGCACATGTGGTCACCTAGGACACTGGTAGCATTGACGACTTCCCACATATTATGGGACACGCATTCTATATGACCCAGCTATCCTGCTGTGGCTTCAGTTTACTTCCCTTCACAGAATCACAGAATTTTAACAGCACAGAAGGAGGCCATTTGGCCCATCGTGTCTGCACCAGCTCTCCAAATGAGCATTATGACCTAGTGCCATTTCCCTGCCTTTTCCCTGTACCCCTGCACATTGTTTCTATTCAAATAGTCATCTAATGCCCTCTTGAATGCCTCGATTGAACCTGCCTCCACCACACTTCTAGGCAGTGCATTCCAGACCCAAACTACTTGTGTGAAAAAGCTTTTTCTCACATCGCATTTGCTTCTTTTGCAAATCACTTTAAATCTGTGCCTTCTGGTTATTGATCCTCTGACGAGCAGGAACAGCTTCTCCCTCTTTACTCTGTCCAGCCCCTTCATGATTTTGAACATCTCTATCGAATCTCCTCTTAACCTTCTTCTCTCATGGAGAACAGTCCCAACCTCTTCAATCTATCCTCATAGCTGAAGTGTCTCATCCCTGGAACCATTCTTATAAACCTCTTCTTCACTCTCTCCAATGTGTTCACATCCTTCCTATCTTGTGGCGCTTAGATACTCCAGCTGAGATCTAACGAGTGTCTTATATAAATACAGCATACCTCCCTGCTCTCATACTCTTTGCCCGGGATACTATATGCTTTATTAACTGCTCTCTCCACCTGTCCTGCCACCTTCAATGATCTATGTACATATACACCCAGGTCTTTCTGCTCCTGCAGTCCCTTCAGAATATCAGCACTTATTTTATATTGTCTCTCCATGTTCTTCCTACCAAAATGCATCACCTCACATTTCTCCACATTGAACTTCATCTGCCACCTATCTGCCCACTCCACCAACTTGTCTATGCCCTCTTGAAGTTCCACACCGTCCTGTTCGCAGTTCACAACATTCCCAAGCTTCGTATCATCTGCAAACTTATGAAATTGCACACCAAGATCTAGATCATCAAAATATATCAGGAAAAGCAAGGTTCCCAATAGCGACCTTTGGGGAACTCCACTACAAGCCTTCCTCCAGCCTGAAAAATATCCATTGACCATTACTCTCTGCTTCCAATTTTTCAGCCAATTTTGTATCCATGTTGCTACTGTCCCTTTTATTCCACGAGCAATAACTTTTCTCACAAGTCTGTTGTGCGACACTGTATAAAATGCCTTTTGAAAGTCCATGTCCACCACATCAACAGCATTATGTTAAGTTTATTTTACTTTGGTTTACTTGTACTACTTTATGTTACCTGGTCTTGACTTAACTTTACATCCCTATTGCTTGTGTTTCTTACTGAAATCTAAGTAGCTCCTCTTTTTGAAAAGAATGTGTTTTTCTAAGTTTCAGCTACTTGAAGACACTCCCTAACAGCAGTTTCCCACCAACAGATTAACTTATGTTTCCCCTATGATGTCACTCTTGGATGTTTTCAAAACTCGGCCCTCTCGTGCAACTTTTCAGCTCCTGGTCTCCTGCAGGCTGAGAAAGATAGAGAAAGAGAAAGAAATGAGCACCTCCCTCACCGAACTCCCTTCTCACCAAACCCGCAATGGTTCCACCGTATACCAGTGCACTCTGTGACAGGGCACTTAACCTCTCTTAAGCAAGTAGTACTAGATTTTATAAAAGATTAACCCTTAAAATTTAAAATTTCACTCCCTTCTCACCAACTTGCAGTAATTCCACTCTGTACCAGTGCAGTCCGTGACAGGGCACATCTAGACACATCTTTTGTTTCTCTACTTTACCCATTCCCTTCTGCTTTTGTACCATGAAACCTTTTGTCGTTTAATCTGCCCTGGCCCCTGTCCTTTTACAGACCTGTCCTTCCATAAGGAAACCTTTTTTCAAAAAAAAAGCAGTTGAAAGTTGAGGACAGTGAGGATAGTGCAGGAGAGTGGGTCTGATTGGATAGCTCTTTCAAGAAGCCAGGACAGACACGGTAGGCAAAATGGCCACTTTCTGTGCTAAGTTTCTATAGGTTTATCAAGCCACTTCACATACACCAAGGAGTGAGTTACAGCTGGAATTTAACAGTAACCTGAGAATAATGGTTAGCTGGAGTAGTTGTACAAGCTGGAATCAAATTGGATTTCTCCACTGCCTGGTTTCTCCTGTTTTTAATTAATTTATAGGATGTAAGCATCGCTGACAAGGTCAGCATTTATTGCCCATTCCTAGTTGCCCTTGAGAAGGTGGTAGTGAGCCGCCTTCTTGAACCGCTGCAGTCCCTGTGGTGTAGGTACACCCAAAGTGCTGTTAGGGAGGGAGTTCCAGGATTTTGACCCAGCAACAGTGAAGGAACGGCGATATATTTCCAGGATGTGTGTAGCTTGGAGGGGAAATTCCAGGTGGTGGTGTTCCCATGTGTCTGCTGCCCTTGTCCTTTTAGGTGGTAAAGGTCGCAAGTTTGGAAGGTGCTGTCGAAGGAACTTTGGCGAGTTGCTGCAGTGCATCTTGTAGATTATACACACTGCTACCACTGTGTGTCGGTGGTGGAGGGAGTGAACGTTTAAGATGGATGGGGTACCGATCAAGCGGGCTGCTTTGTCCTGGATGGTGTCGAGCTTCTTAAGTGTTGTTGGAGCTGCACTCACCGTGGGGCCTGACATAGGGAACTGAGGCCAGCAGCAATGCCATAACTAGTCTCCTAGCTGAGGCCAGAACTGGAGGAGCCCAGAAAGCTTGTAGCATTATAGGTTTGGAGCAGGTTACAGAGATAAGGGGCGAGGCCATGAAGGAATTTGAATACATTCTGCACCCACACCTGGGATCATCTGGCTTCTGTGGCTTATTGCCCACAGGGTGGTGCCTTTGCTTAATACAATATCTAGATTGGCAATCTTCAAGGGATGAGAATTCAACTGGAGCAGCAATGGGGCTTTCAACAATTCCTGCATCTGATAGCTGCATTATTCCTTGGGAAGGTCCATGGGGGAAATCACCCTGAACTGAGCGATGGAGGATCTTGCTTGGTCAACTGTCCCTGGCTGGCTTGCATTCTGGGACCATAGCACAAATGGAAACCATTCTTGTGTGTGGTCAAATGGGCCACTTGGTTGAATGCTGTAAGCTGCCATGATGTCTTCATGTGCCACAGCCCTCAGGGAAGAAGCAGTGGATAATTGGTAAACAAATTAAACAAAAATTGCCTTTGACATTTGTTGAAATGTAATTAATTGCCCATTCCTTGTTGCCCAGGAGTGATTTTTTAAAAAAACTATTGGGCACCTTGCTAGGCCACTTCAATGGACTGAGAGAGTCAACACCAGAACATAAGAACGAGGAGCAGGAGTAGGCCATTCAGTCCTTCGAGCCCACTCCACCATTCAACGAGATCATGGCTGATCTTTTACTTCAACACCATTTTCCTGCACCCTTATCCCTTGATGTTTTTAATATGTAGAAATCTATCGATCTCAGTCCTGAACATACACAATAATGGAGCCTCCACATTCCTCTGGGGTAGAGAATTCCAAAGATTCACTGCCCTTTGAGTGAAGAAATTCCTCCTCACCTCAGTCCTAAATATCCTGCCCCTTATTCTGAGACTGTGTCCCCTGGTTCTAGATACCCCTCCAGCCAAGGGAAACATCCTTCCCGCCATCTACCTTGTCGTGCCCTGTAACCAAGAACATAATGCAGTATCAGAGTCCAGACTGTAGCTCAGACTGGATAAACGTGTGTGGTTTCTGCTCCCTGAAGGACATTAGTAACCAGCTGGAGTTTCACAACTTGCCATCGTGGGATTTGAACTCACATCCTCTGGGTTACTATTCTGGAACCATAACCACTGCAGCTATTGTATGCAGACTTTTTGAGCAATATTTGGCTACATTTTCTTCCCAGTGCTAATTTTAGCCAAGAAGCAGCTGTTAAGTTTGAGCTTGACAAAGTTGTTTCTGTTCCATTGGAATTTAAGTGAAAACAACTCAAAACGTCTTTAGCTAAAAAAAAGAATCAATGGATAGACTTCTGCATTTCAAAGTTTCCACATTAAGTGGCATCTTTTTCCCATTTTGACAGGACATAGTCTGAATGAGAGGCTCAAATACAAAGATTCAGGAAATTCTAATAGCCAATGAACATTTTCCCTTCAATTCAACTTTCTTAATAACCATGAGGAAAATTGCGTCCTGCTTTAAACAAGCATTTTGTTTCTAAATTTAAATGTTAGCAATCTGACAGTGTTCAGTACACTGCACTGTAATAATGTTGTCTGGCCAAATATTTTTAGACAGGATTACAGCGAAATCAATAGTTGGTTGTCAGTGAGTCAGAGGGCATTAATTGAGCTGAAGAGTTTTAAAGATGGCTTGAGAGTGTTTTTTCAAATTGCCCAGTTGGAGCCTAATTTTGTTATGCTTGGGCATTATGAGTCCATTTTGAATGGTGGCAATTTTAAATTGTTTCTTCGAAGACTTCTTTGCAGTAATGGAGAGCAAAAATAGTAAGATTAAACTTCCGTGTCTCCAACCACCCTTTTATTCCCAAAATCCTGTCGCTTCCCAGATCTGAGTTCATCTTTGCCAGAACTCCATGTTTGAATGCTCCAGGTTTCTGCCTCAGTACTGCAACAGCTTCTATCAAAGTCAGAAGTGACTTCCTAATGTGGCTGCAACAAAGGTACGCCTCCTCATTCTTTGTGGCCTGTCTGCAGCCTTTCACGTGGCTGACCAGACCATTCTCGTCCAACGTCTCCCCACCATCATCCAAATGAGTGGGATGGCACTTGCCTGGGTCCATCCTTATCTATCCAGCGGTACCTAGAGAATCTCCTTTAATGGCTTCATTTCTCACTCCCACATGGTTAATTCAGGTGTCCTTCAAAGATCTATTCTTGGACCCCTCCTATTTCTCACCGACTGCCGCCCATTAGTGACGAAATTGAAAAATATGATCCATATGTATGCTGATGATACACAGCTCCACCTCACCGCCACCTCTCTCCACCTCTCCGTTGCCTCTAAGTTGTCAAACTGTTTGGTCCAACATCCAAAACTGAATGAGCAGAAATCTCGTCCAACTAAACAGTGGGAAGACCAAAGCCATGGTCTGCAGCACCCCCATGATGAATTCCATCCCCTCACCTTCGACTCCATCCCCAACAGAACAGACTGTCCGCAAACCTTGCTGTCATCCTTGACCACGAGATGACTTTCTGACCACATTGCAGTGCCATCATCATGACTGCCTGAGTCCAGCTCTGTAACATCACTCAACTCCATCTGCCTCAAGCTAATCTTTCGTGGAAACCCTGAGGCAATGTTATGCAGGTGAAAATAGGCGGTCTTAGTGATGGTCTGGGTTTGTGGTTGGAAGCTCATCTTAGTGTCAAATATGACACCTTGGCTGAGAACAGTTAGAGAGAGGGATGGAGTCGGTAGCTAAGATATGGAGTTTCGCGGTGGGGACTGACAACAATGGCTCTGGTCTTTCCAAGTGTTTAGCTGAGGGAAATTTCAGCTCATTCAGTACTGCATGTCAGATAAGCAGTCTGGCAATTGAGAGACAGTGGAGGAGTTGAGAGAGGCAGGTGTGAAATAGAGCTGGGTGTCTTCGGCGTACATGTGGAAACATGTGTTTTTGGATGATGTCAACAAGGGGTAGCAAGGAGGTGAGAAACAAGGTCAAGATTTTGGTCATCTGTCCTAATATCTCTCTATGTGGCTCAATGTCAAATTCTGTTTGGGAAAGCTCCTGTCAATCACCTTACAGCAGACTGATCGTGTCAGCCTGTTCCTGCCCCATGGAACGCATTTCTTCCTATCTTGACTCCATTCTCTCTCCCCTTGTCCAGTCTCTTCCCACCTACATCCGCGATTCCTCTGATGCCCATGTCATCTCAACAATTTCCCGTTCCCTGGCCCTAACTGCCTCCTCTACACAATGGACGTCCAATCCCTCTACACCTCCATCCCCCACCAGGATGGTCTGAGGGCTTACTTGAACAGAGGCCTGAATAATCCCTATCCACCACCACTCTCCTCTGCCTGGCTGAACTTGTTCTCTCACTGAACAATTTTTCCTTTAATTTGTCTCACTTCCTCCAATTAAAAGGTGTGGTTATGGGTACCCGCATATGTCCCAGTAAAGCCTGTCTCTTTATGGGGTATGTGAAACATTCCTTGTTCCAGTCCTACTCAGGCCTCTCCCACAACTCTTTTTTCAGTACATCGATGACTTTTTTGGTGCCGCTTCATGCTCTCGTCTGGACCTGGAAAAATTTATCAATTTTGCTTTCAATTTCCACCCCTCTATCACCTTCACATGGTCCATCTCCGACACTTCACCTCCCTTCCTTGACCTCTCTCTCTGTCTCAATTTCTGGTGATAGACTGGCCACCAATATCCATTACGAGCCTACCGACTCCCACAGCTACCTCGACTACAGCTCCTCACACCCCGCTTCCTGTAAGGACTCCATCCCATTCCCTCAGTTCCTTCGCCTTCGTCACACCTGTTCCAATGATACCACCTTCCAAACCCTGAGGCAGTGTTATGGAGGTGAAAATTGGCGGTCTTAGTGATGGCGTGGGTTTGTGGTTCCATGGCGTTTCTGACATGTCTTCCTTCTTCCTTAACCGAGGTTTCCCACCCACTGTGGTTGACAACGATGTCCAACCCATCTCCTGCGCCTCTGCCCTCACCCCTTCCCATCCCTCCCAGAACCATGATAGGGTCCCCCTTATCCTCACTTTTCACCCCACCAGCCTCCGCATTCAAAAGATCAGCGGCTGACATTTCCGCCAACTCCAGCATGATGCCACCACCAAACACATCTTCCCCTCACTTGCCCTGTTAGCATTCCATAGAGACTGTTCCCTCCGGGACACCCTGGTCCACTCCTCTATCACCCCCAACTCTTCATCCCCTTCCCACGGCACCTTCCATGCAATCGCAGAAGGTGCAACACCCGCCCCTTTACCTCCTCCCTCTTCACCATCCAAGAGCCCAAACACTCCTTTCAGGTGAAATAGCGCTTCATTTGCACCTCCTTCAATTTGGTCTACTGCATTTGCTGCTCCAAATGCGGTCTGCTACACACTGGGGAGACCAGACACAGGCTGGGTGACCACTTTGCGGAACACCTTCAGTCTGTCCGCAAGCATGACCCAGACCTTCCTGTCACTTGCCATTTCAACACACCACCCTGCTCTCATGCCCACATGTCCGCCCTTGGCCTGCTGCATTGTTCCAGTGAAGCTCAATGCAAACTGGAGGAACAGCACCTCATCTTACGATTAGGCACTGTACAGCCTTCCAAACTTAACATTGAGTTCAACAACTTCAGACCATGAACTCTCTTCTCTATCTTCACCCCTTTTTAATCCCTTTTTCTAAATTTCTTTTTATTTTCATTGACTTATTTTTATTCATTTAATCATTGTTTTATCCCCCTTTTTAACCTCTTATCCCTTTTAATATCCTTTTTCTTGAACCACCACCCCCTCCCCCACCCCACCTCCATCTATTACTTGTTACATGTTGTTCTTTCACACAGTGCTGACCCTTGTTCTGCTATTCAAACATTCTGCTTTCTTATCTTTATGCCACTATCAGCACCTTCTTTAGCCCTTATCACTACCATTAACACCCCCTTTGTCTTGTGTCCATGAAGTCTTTGTCAATCTCCTTAATCCCTATTGCTGACCTTCTATCCACTTCAGCTGCTACACACCCCCCCTTAAACAGCATGAATTTCATCACATTTCTACTTCTCTTTAGCTCTGAAGAAGGGTCATACAGACTCGAAACGTTAACTCTGTTTCTCTGTCCACAGATGCTGTCAGACCTGCTGGGTTTTTCCTGCATTTTCTGCTTTTATTTCAGATTTCCAGCATCTGCAGTATTTTGCTTTTACCTTACGCTGTGTTACCAGATGAAAGGCACTAAAGAAATGGATTTGTATTTGAACCTAGGACTTTCTATCTCCATATATATTTGCTTATAACTAGCAGGCAGGCGTTTGGGGAATGTTAGGTTTCCAAGGAGATTTGAAATTTTCGGCAAATTAAAATAGACTATCAGGTTATTTACCTCTCTGTTGTTTGTGGGGGTTTGCTGTACACAAACTGGTACACTTCAGAGAACTTCAGCCATAAAGCGCTTTGGGGTGTCCTGAGATCCTGAAAGGTGCAACAGAAATGTTAGTTCATTTATTTCCTTCTCAAAGATGCCCTCCTTCATCACGCAGGAAGGGTGATGATTCTATTTTTGAGCAGCAATTTGTCCTTATTTAGCTTTAAAAGATGGAAGAGGGGAGTTGCAAACCAATCCTTCCAATCTGTTGTGGTACAATCCCTTTTCTTCCAACACCTCTGCAGGGCACCTTTAATATGCCGAATTTGCATTGCAGAGAGAAAAAATACTGTTTGATCTATGAGTAAAACAGAACAATGCGTAAGACCATAAGACATAGGAGCAGAAATTAGGCCATTTGGCCCATCGAGTCTGCTCCACCATACAATCATGGCTGATAAGTTTCTCAACCCCATTCTTCCGCCTTCTCCCCGTAACCTTTGATCCCCTTACCAATCAAGAACCTATCTTTCTCAGTCTTAAATACACTCAATGACCTGCCCTCCGCAGCCTTCTGTGGCAATGAATTCCATAGATTCACCACTCTCTGGCTAAAGAAGTTTCTCCTCATCTATGTTCTAAAAAGTCTTCCCTTTACTCTGTGGCTGTGCCCTCAGGTCCTAGTCTCTCCTACTAATGGAAACATCTTCCCCAGGTCCACTATATCCAGGCCTTTCAGTATTCTGTAAGTTTCAATCAGATCCCCCCTCATCCTTCTAAACTCCATCGAGTATAGACCCAGAGTCCTCAAACGTTCCTCATATGTTAAGCCTTTCATTCCTGGGATCGTTCTCGTGAACCTCCTCTGGACCCTCTCCAGGGCCAGCACATCCTTCCTGAGATACGGGGCCCAAAATTGCTCACAATATTCTAAATGTGGTCTGACCAGAGCCTTATAAGGCCTCAGCAGCACATCCCTGCTTTTATATTCTAGTCCTCTCGAAATAAATGCCAACATTGCATTTGCCTTCCTAACTACCGACTCAACCTGCAAGTTAACCTTAAGAGAATCCTGGACCAGGACTCCCAAGTCCCTTTGCACTCCAGATTTCTGAATTCTCTCCCCATTTAGTAAATAGTCTATGCCTCTATTCTTCCTACCAAAGTGCATGACCTCACACTTCCCCACGTTGTATTCCATCTGCCACTTCTTTGCCCATTCTCCTAACCTGTCTAAAATCCTTCTGCAGCCTCCCCGCCTCCTCAATACTACCTGTCCCTCCACCTATCTTTGTATCATCTGCAAACTTAGCCAGAAAGCCCTCAGTTCCTTTATCTAGATCATTAATGTATAAAGTGAAAAATTGTGGTCCCAACACTGACCCTTGCAGAACTCCACTAGTCACCGGCCGCCATCCTGAGAAGGACCCCCTTATCCCCACTCTCTGCCTCCTGCCAGACAGTCAATCTTCTATCCATGCTAGTACCTTGCCTCTAATACCATGGGCTCTTATCTTACTGAGCAGCCTCCTGTGCGGCACCTTGTCAAAGGCCTTCTGCAAGTCCAAGTAAATAACATCCATTGGCTTTCCTTTGTCTAACCTGCTTGTTACCTCCTCAAAGAATTCTAACAGATTTGTCAGGCATGACCTCCCCTTGATGAAACCATGCTGACTTTGCCCGATTTTACCACGTACTTCCAAGTATTCTGAAATCTCATCCTTAATAATAGACTCTAAAATCTTACCAACGACCGAGGTCAGGCTAATCGGCCTGTAATTTCCCGTCTTTTGCCTCACTCCCTTCTTAAACAGGGGGGTTACATTAGCGATTTTCCAGTCCTCTGGGACCCTCCTTGACTCCAGTGATTCCTGAAAGATCACCACTAATGCCTCCACTATCTCTTCAGCTATCTCCTTCAGAACTCTGGGGTGTAATCCATCTGGTCCAGGTGATTTATCCACCTTCAGACCTTTCAGTTTTCCTAGCACCTTCTCCTTGGTAATGACCACCATACTCACCTCTGCCCCCTGACTCTCTTGAATTTTGAGGATGTTACTCGTGTCTTCCTCCGTGAAGACTGCGCAAAGTACCTATTCAGTTACTCCACCATTTCTTTGTTCCCCATTATTACTTCTCCAGCCTCATTTTCCAGCGGCTCAATGTCCACTTTTGTCTCTCTCTTACCCTTTATATATCTAAAAATACTCTTGCAATCTTCTTTTATATTACTGGCTAGTTTACCCTCATATTTAATCTTCTCCCTCCTTATTTCTTTTTTAGTTGTCCTCTGTTGGTCTTTGTAGGCTTCCCAATCCCCTGGCTTCCCACTGCTCTTCGCCGCATTGTATGCTTTCTCTTTAGCTTTTATGCTGTCCCTGACTTCCTTTGTCAGCCATGGTTGCCTCGTCCTCCCTTTAGTATGCTTCTTCTTCCTAGGGATGAATTTTTGCTGTGTCTCCCAAATTACTCACAGAAACTCCTGCCATTGCTTTTCCACTGTCTTTCCTGCTAGGCTCATCTACCAGTCAATTCTGGCCAGCTCCTCCCTCATGCCTCTGTAGTTGCCTTTATTCAACTGTAATACCGTTACATCTGATTCCAGCTTTTTCCTCTCAAATTGCAGGGTATATTATGGTAACTTCCTCCCAAGGGTTCCTTCATCTTAAGCTCCCTTATCAAATCTGCCTCATTACACATCACTAAATCTAGAATTCCCTGTTCCCTCGTGGGCTCCACCACAAGCTGCTCCAAAAAGCCATCTAGTAGACATTCCACAAATTCCTTTTCTTGGGATCCACTACCAACCTGATTTTCCTAGTCTACCTGCATATTGAAATCCCCCCCATGATCACTGTAACCTTGCCTTTCTTACACACCTTTTCTATCTCCTGGTGTATCTTGTGCCCCACATCCTGACTACTGTTCGGAGGCCTGTACGTAACTCCCATTATGTTTTTTTTTACCTTTGCGGTTCCTCAACTCTACCCACACAGATTCTACATCATCTGACCCTACATTGTTTCTTGCTATCGATTTAATTTCATTTCTTACTAACAAAGCAACCCCACCCCCTCTGCCAACCTGCCTATCTTTTTGATAGGATGTATATCCTTGGATATTTAGCTCCCAGTCCTGATCCCCCTGCAGCCATGTCTCCATGATGCCCACCACATCATACCTGCCAATTTCAATCTGCGCCACAAGCTCATTTACCTTATTTCGTATACTGCGTGCATTCAGATATAACACCTTCAGTCCTGTATTTCCCGTCCCCCTTCTCATTTGTCCCTTTATCTGATGTGCTTGAAGTTAGATTCCTAGCCCTTTCCAAACACTCTGTCCTATTTTGTGACTTTAATAGCCTCACCTGGGCTCTCCGTCCTTTTCAGTTTTCTCATAATTTTCCATTACTCGCCAATGGGAATGCACAGTTGCAAAGGCAGGTACCATTCAATTGGATTGTCTGTGCATTTTGTCGAATGCAGAAGGATTTTGCCTCTAGGCTTTTAAAAATTTATTCTTCCATGGGAATTGGGCATTCCTGGCAAGGCCAGCATTTGTTGGCTTGCTCGGCCATTGCAGAGGGCAGTTAAGAGTCAAGGAGGGTCCTACAGATTTGAAATTGTTAACTCTGTTTCTCTCTCCACAGATGCTCTCAGACCTGCCGAGTTTTCCCAGCATTTTCTGATTTTATTTCAGATTTCCAGCATCCGCAGAATTTTGCTTTTATATTATATAAGAGTCAATCACGTTGCTGTGGGTCTGGAGTCTCATGTAGGCCAGACCAGGTAAGGATGGCAGATTTTTTTTTTTAAAGGATATTAGTGAACTAGATGGGTTTTTTTTCTAAAACAACAATTGATCATATTTGATCACCATTAGTGAGACAAGCTTTCAATTCCAGATTTGTTAATTGAATTCTACCGGCCACGATGAGATTTGAAGCCCTGTACCCGGAAGATTAGCCGGGCCTCTGGATTACTATAATAAAAACAAAAAGCTAAAAGCTACTGCGGTTGCTGGAAATCCAAAACAAAAACAGAATTACCTGGAAAAACTCAAGCAGGTCTGGCAGCATCGGCGGAGAAGAAATCAGTTAACGTTTCGAGCCTTCATGGCCCTTCGGCAGAACTGAAGCATAGTTAGGAGAAGGGAGAAATATAAACTGGTTTAAGGTGGGGGGGAGGAGAAGAGAGACGTTGAGGGTGTGGTGATTGTGGAGATGAGCAGATAATCAAAAGATGTCACAGACAAAAGGGTCAAAGAGGTGTTGCAGGTGGTGATATTTGTCTAAGAAAAGTGCTAATTAAGAATGGAAGACAGGATATTCAAAGTACAGCTCTAGTGGGGGTGGGGTGGAAAGACTAACAAGGTTTTAGTTTTAGATTTAAAAATAATGGAAATAGGTGGGGAAAGAAGAATCTATATAAATTATTGAAAAGGGGGGGGGGGGGTGGAGAAACGGGGTGGGGATGGGGGGAGGGGGAGTTTAAGATCTAAAGTTGTTGAATTCAATATTCAGCCCGGAAGGCTGTAAAGTGCCTAGTCGGAAGATGAGGTGCTGTTCCTCCAGTTTGCTTTCCTCCAGTGAAGCCCAACGCAAACTGGAAGAACAGCACCTCATCTTCCGACTAGGCACTTTACAGCCTTCCGGGCTGAATATTGAATTCAACAACTTTAGATCTTAAACTCCCCCTCCCCCCATCCCCACCCCGTTCCCCCCCCTTTTTTTTCAATAATTTATATAGATTCTTCTTTCCCCACCTATTTCCATTATTTTTAAATCTAAAACTAAAACCTTGTTAGTCTTTCCACCCCACCCCTACTAGAGCTGTACTTTGAATATCCTGCCTTCCATTCTTAATTAGCATATTCTCTTAGATAATATCACCACCTTCAACACCTCTTTGATCCTTTTGTCTGTGACATCTTTTGATTATCTGCTCCTATCACTGCTTGCTTATCCCTACAACCACCCCACCCTCAACTTCTCTCTCCCCCGGCCCCCCCTACCTTAAACCAGTTTATATTTCTCCTCTCTCCTAACTGTACTCAGTTCTGCCAAAGGGTCATGAAGGCTCGAAACGTTAACTGATTTCTTCTCCACCGATGCTGCCAGACCTGCTGAGTTTTTCCAGGTAATTCTGTTTTCCTCTGGATTACTAGCCCAGTGATATTCCCACTTGCCGCCATCTCCCTTTTGAGGTGTGGATGAAGTCACCCCTTGCAGCCTGGATGTTGGACGAGCACCTTGAAGAGACAGTCTCCACCCATTATCTTCCCGGGGCTTCTGATTGATAGCGGACTGAGCCTATAGAAATTGGCGAAAATCGAAGGCTGGGTTGCTATTGGCTGCAACTAGAAGGAGGAGCCAAACCACGCGGCCGAGATAATTGCGGCCAATGAGCTCGGTGGGGGTGGGGGGGCGGAGCGGGAAATGGAACCTTTGCGGAAGCGCACTTCCAAACTAACCAATGATAAAGCGGGACAGGGAGAAGGGCAACCAATAGGAGTGCCGGAGGTGCTGATTGACAACCAATTCACCAATGGAGGAGGGAGGGCGGGTAGGAGTTAACTCATTGCCGGGTAGGGGGCGGTAGGTCGAGCTGAATGACAGCGGGATTAGCCAATGGAAAAGAGGGGCAGTAGTCGGAGAGCACAATGGGAGAGCGGGCGGTTGATTGACGTGCATTCGACCAATAAACGAGTGGGGCAGGAGACCGAGGTGAATGACAGCGAGCCGACCCAATGGGAAAGGGGCAGGAGTAGACGGGAGACCAAGGGGAGGGAAGGAGCCGCTGATTGACGCGCGTTCGACCATTAGAGCAGGAGAGGCGGAGTGGAAGAGGTTGGGAAAGAGGTATTGTAAGTGACAGCGAGACTATCCAATAGGAAAGAAGGACAGGAGGAGGCAGCAAATCCAATGAGATTTGCGGGAGCGGGAGGCACTGAAGGAAGAGCCCGACCAATAGGCGCGCAACTGCAGCTGATTGACCTGGACCTCGACCAATGGAGAAGGGAAGGGCGGAGGGTGGGACGGAGGGCGGGCCATTGAGCAGCCGGGGAGGGGCCGAACCGGCGGGCAGGGATAGGGGTTGGGAGGGGTGGCGGCGCGGGGAGGTCAGAAGATGGCGAGGCTGCGGCCGGGAGGCTGGTGCTGTTGTGTGCTGCTGACGCTGCTGCACTCCCGGGGAGGGCGGACGACCAACGATACGGGCCAGGACACCGGCATCTACGGGCTGCGGCTGGCGCAGGGCGTGCAGCAGCAGGGGGACGGGAAGTCGGAGATGCTGCGGATCACCGAGGGCCAGACGGTCAAGCTGCGGGTGTTCGGCAGCGGCATCGACGGCGAGACGTGGCGGCGGGTGGCTTTCGCCGAGCTGGAGGAGGAGGAGGAAGGCGGCGGTGGCAACCGGAGCCGGCGGGCCTGCCCCAACCACAGCAAGGACATGGAGGTGCAGCCCGGCGTGGAGGCCAGTCGGCCCACCTCGGCGCTGCTGACCGTGCAGGTCAAGGCGCTGAGGAAGCGGGAGCAGGCCCGCCTCTTCGGCCTTTGCAGCCAGGCCAAGGGCGGCGGGGCCTGGCTGCTGCACGCCGAGGCCGACAGCCGGCTGCGGGTGCTGGAGGAGGAGCCGCCACTCATGCCCATGTGGCTGGAGATCATCCTGGCCTCCCTGCTGCTCGTGCTCTCGGGCATGTTCTCGGGCCTGAACCTGGGCCTCATGGCCCTGGACCCCATGGAGCTGCGGATCGTGCAGAACTGCGGCACCGAGACCGAGCGGCGTTACGCCCGCACCATCGAGCCCATCCGGCGCCAGGGCAACTACCTGCTGTGCTCCCTGCTGCTGGGCAACGTACTGGTCAACAGCACCCTGACCGTGCTGCTGGACGGGCTGCTGGGCTCGGGCTGGGTCACCGTGGTGGCCTCCACTGTTGGCATCGTCATCCTGGGTGAGATTTTGCCCCAAGCGCTGTGCTCACGGCACGGGCTGGCAGTGGGCGCCCGCACCGTGGTGCTGACCAAGTTCTTCATGTTGCTCACCTTTCCGCTCTCCTACCCCATCAGCAAGATGTTGGATTGCGCCCTGGGCCAGGAGATCGGCAAGGTCTACAGCCGTGAGAAGATCCTCGAGATGCTCAAGGTGACAGGACCGTACAACGGCCTCGAGGCCGACGAGCTCAACATGATCCAGGGCGCCCTGGAGCTGCGCAGCAAGACGGTCGAGGACGTCATGACGCCCATCCACGACTGCTTCATGGTGGCTAGTGACGCCATTCTGGACTTCAGCACCATGTCCGAGATCATGGAGACAGGCTACACCCGCATACCCGTCTACGAGCAGGAGAAATCGAACATCGTCGACATCCTCTACGTCAAGGACTTGGCCTTTGTTGACCCCGATGACTGCGTTCCCCTCAAGACGATCACCAAATTCTACAGCCACCCTCTGCACTTTGTATTCTATGACACCCGGCTGGATATGATGCTCGAGGAGTTCAAGCAAGGTGAGAATTGCAGTGCTAATGTTCTGACTTGTAGCTTCTTTTCAGGTTACTGGAGCTCTGCACATTCCAGCCACGAGAGCTGATGGCTCTGTTTGCATGCTCGCCCTGTTTGTTTTGTCGAGCAGGGTAGACAGACAAGTGTCGAAAATTCTACTGCCCACACTCTTGGTGTCTGTGCAGAGTTTGTGGGTCTGGGCTGTGTGCCTGGTCACTGAGCCAACAGGATGTAACCAGCTGCAAGCTGAGAATTGGATCCAGATCTGCTGGAACTGTCCCGAGGGCTAACCACTAGAAAGAGATACGGAGGGTCTTTGCACCAGTAGACTCTGTTTCAATGAGTTAAAGAACATTTTAAGGAAGCAGCAGAGAAGTAACTCACTTGGAGGAGGAATTGAGAACTGATGATTAAGGCCTTGACACTCAACCTGTGTTTTGGTGTTAGGTTTAATTTCTTAACTTCACTAGTTTTGTAGCTGATTGTGCACTTACAATGATCCTTAAGTGGTACACAGAGTTATAAAGTCCACACTCCCATTAGTTCCACTCCTGCTTGTCCAGGGAATCGCGGGCAATGGCTTCTCTCCCTGATTCCATTACCTCTGGGGTTCCCCCAAGGATCTATCCTTGGCTCCCCATCCCCATTTGTAACCTAGATGTTGCCCTTTGGCAGCGTCATCTGGACATGACGTCAGGTTCTGCGTTGAATTGCGCAGCATGGAATGAGGCTAATCGTGCCTGTGCCAACTCTTTGAGCTATCTAATCCCACTCCCTATAGCCCTGCAAATCTTTCCTTTTTCATGTGTTGATCCCATCCCCTTTTTGAAGGTTACGATTGGATCTGCTCCCGCTACCCTTTCAGGCAATGTGTTCCAGATCATAAACTCGCTGCATAATATGAAAAGAATTTTCCTTGTCACTCCTCTGGGCTTTTATTTTAACCAATTATTATAAACCTGTGTCCCTTGGTAACCGACCCTTTCCTGCCAGTGGAAACCGTTTCCGGATATATACCAAAACCCCTCATAATTTTAAACATGGATATTGCTGAAAAGAGAGACATGTTGCCAAAGTATTTTGCCTTGCACTCGTCAGGACAAATGCAAGAAAGCCAAATTTCAAATGATCTCAACAGTTTATACTACAGTGTCGTAGTATGTACAATGTCGGGTAGTCTGAAATTTGGTATTCTTGGATTTGTCCTGACCAGTGCCAAATTTCATATGATCATGCCAGCCCTGGATGAGGTGCAATTGCCCCCAGCTGTTATTGGAAAAATGCAAGCCATTGTCTTTGGCACCCATTGCAAGCTTGGTTTCTAGCCTTTAATGCCTTCTAGACCCTTATCACTGTCCCACGCTCAACCAGACTGCAGCATCAATGCCCTGTTTGCCCCCGAGCTGAGTTTCCGACGCCATATCCTTTTGCATCACCGAGACCGCCTACTTCCACCTTCTGTAATATCACCCGACTCCGCTCCAGCCGTGACTTTATCTGCTGAAACTTTCCTCCAGCTCCTGTTACCTCCAGCCTCAATTATTCCAGTGGCTGACCTCCCACCCTTCATCCTTCATAAGTTGGAGCTTGCTCAAAATTCTGCCGTCCGTATAATCCTCTTGACTTGCACCAGGCCCCATTCACTCAGCACCAGTGCTGACCTACAGTGGGTCTGGATGTTCAAATCCCTCCATGGCCTCGCCCCTCTACAACTCTGTATTGAGATGAATAGGTTATGCACAAAATTTGGAGGCAGCATCATTCACAGGACCTTGTACCTCTGGTTTGTGATAGGGTTGTGACGCCCAGCATGCTGTGCGGGACTGCCTGTTGGCCTCCCAGATTCTCATTTATATTCCATACCAAATTTCCAATTGCTTTGGATGCTGTCGAAGGCTCCCGCAGCAGTGCGTACATTGTGTTTTTCCTGTTAAAGCAGTTAATTGTCAAAGCCTTTGCCAGGTTCCAAGTATCAGAGGAGGCTTCAGTTGTTGGGGATAATTACCCACAGACTAGGCTGGGGGGGTGGGGGTGGGGGGGGGGGGGGGGGGGGGGTGAGGTGAAGGTGAGGTGAGGGTTTCTGACCCCTGGAGCAAGTGGACATATACTGTGACAGTGTCAATAGTCAAATGGCTGCTGCGCAAGTTTGCTGTATAGGATTCTAATTTGGTCAAAGCTTTTGAGAGAGGCCAGTGCTGACTGAT